>NC_135801.1:128695102-128998853 GCF_964213995.1 Mustelus asterias | reverse complement strand
ACACACATTCTGACCACTTGACCCTGACAATTGCAATCAGATTTTATCGTCTGGTGTAGGACCCTAATTTGCATAGTTCAACAGACATTTGCCTGTTTTAGTTTGGTGGGTTGCTTCTCTATTTAAAGTCATTTATATAAATTGTAAACAGTTGAGGTCCCAGCACTGATCCCTGTGGCACATCACTTGTCACATCTTGGCAACCTGAAAAAGACTCATTTATGTTATATTCTGTTTCCTGTTAGCTAACCAATCTTCTATTCATGCCAATATATTACCTCCTACAAGATGAGCTTTCATTTTCCGTAATAATCTTTAATGTGGCACTTTTCTGCCTTCTGGAAATCCAAGTACAATACATCTACTGGTTTGCCTTTATCCATAGCATATATTACTTCCTCAAAGAACTCTAATAAGTTGCTTCATGGGGAGGCAGTGGCAGAGTGGTACTGTCACTGAACTAGTAATCCAGAGAACCAGGGTAATGCACTGGAGATTCCCACCCAAGGCAGATGGTGAAATTTGAATTCAATAAAAATCTGGAATTTAAAGTCTGATGATGATCATGAAATGATTGTCGATTGTTGTAAAAACCCATCTGGTTCATTAACGTCCTTCAGGGAAGAAAATCTGCTGTCCTTACTTGGCCTGGCCTACACGTGACTCCAGATCCACAGAAATGAGGTTGTCTCTTAAAAGCCCTCAGGGATGGGCAATAAAAGCTGGCCCAACCAGTGACATCCAGTTCCCAAGAAAAAAAACATGATTTCCTTTACACAAAATCCTGTTGACTCTGCCTGGTTACCTTTAGCTTATCCAACTGCCCTGTTATACCTTTTTTAGTAATAGCTTCTAACATTTTCCCTTTGACAGATGATAAGCTAGCTGGCCTGTATTTTCCTGCTTTTTGTTTCCCTCCCTTATTGAATAATGGAGTTATATTTGCTATCTTCCAATCTAATGGACCTCCTTAAATCTTGGAAAACACTTTTAACAATGAAGTCCATCAAGGCCCAAGCACTTGCCAGCCGGAGCTCCAACAACTTACTCAGTACCACTTCTCTGGTGACTGTACTTTTCCTGATTTTCTTTCTCCCTTCCATCTCCTGGTTTGTAGCACCTTCTGGGATGTTCCTTGTACCCTCTATAGTAAGACTAATGCTAAATACTTGTTCAATTTATTTGCCATCTCCGTGTTTTCCATGATCAATTCTCCAGACTCACTTTCTGTAGGACTGATGCTCACGCTGTTAACTCTTCTTTTTAACATATTTATAGAAACTCTCACTATCCTCAGGATGCACCTGTGAGTCCCGGGGACCACACCCGATAAGGAACTGCTGAGCGATGCACCAATGCCACATCTGCTCTTTACACTAAGCACAGGCACTTCAGTGGACTATAGCGTGTTTTGTCTATTCATTCGTGGGACATGGGCGTCACTGGCTAGTCAACATTTGTTGCCCATCCCTAGTTGCCCTTGAATTGAGAGGCTTGCTAGGCAACTTCAGAGGGCAGTTGAGAGTCAACCACATTGTTGTGGGTCTGGAATCACATGTAGGCCAGACCAGGTGAAGACAGCAGATTTCCTTCCCTAAGGACATTAGTGAACCAGATGGGTTTTTCCAACAATCGACAATAGTTTCATGGTCATCAGTAGGTTCTTAACTCCAGATATTTTTATTCAAATTCAAATTCCACTATCTGCCGTGGTGGGACTTGAACCGGGGTCTCCAGAATATTAGCTGAGCTTCTGCATTAATAGTATAGCAATAATACCACTAGGTCATCGCCTCCCCGAGCATTGGTTCAGACACTGTGGTGCACATCACACTCCCTGGAGGAGCTGGTGGAGGCAGAGTTCCTAGGGTACCAGCGGTCTGCTGGAGACAAGGACCATGCTGAGCCCAAGGCAGATGACGAGCCTCTGGTGGCAGATTCTGGATGTCCAGTGAGATGCGCAGGAGCTCTGGCAGAGATCCCTGAGGATCTGTATTTCATGGTTTCTATCCTGGAAGAGTCCAAGCAGAGCTTGAGCTACTGGCGGTAAAATGGAGGCAAACCTCATTTACCCTCCCCTGGACCCATCAGTGAACAGCCCTCTACAACAACATCATTCTCCCAAACTTTTCCTTACCCCTTTCACTTGTGCCTCCTGATCCCTACCCCCTCCTCAACTAGGCCTCCCAATCAGCCGTTGCTGAAGCGCCCCACCAACTTACTTCCCATAAAGATCACCGTCGGTGACAGGATGTAGTCCCAGCAGTGGCCACATTCTCAATGCAGCTGCTGGGGCTTGATTGGTTGGTTGCCAGTTCTGAGGCAGCACTCCCTCTCCAGATGGGGCAGATGTCTCACCCTGAGCCAATTCATGTCTGATTAAATGTTAAATGGCTGTTGCACAAATTGCCAAAGCTGGGTCAGGGATCCGGAAATCCATTGCAAAGTAAAATCCTGCCCTGAGACTCAGCATAAAACATGCCCAAATTGTGCAGAGCATAAAAAGAAAGACTTGCATTTATATAGCACAATTCACAACCTCAGGACGCCCCAATGCGCTTATAGCCTTCATTTGAAGTGTAGTCACTGTTACAACGCAAGACATTCAGTGATAATGACCAGATCATCTGTTTCAGCGATGTAGATTGAGGGGCCAAAATACTTAACTGACCGGCACACCCCAGATAACTTCCCTGTTCTTCTTCAAAATAGCATCCACCTGAAGCAACTGGCAACCTTCAGTTCAATGCCCCATCCAAAAGATGGCACCCAGGCAGTGCAGCACTCACTCAGCATTGCAGTGGAGTGTCAGCCTAGAGTTTTGTGGTCACACTTGTGGAGTCACAATTGTCTTACACAGAAACCAGGGTGCTACCAACTGAACCACAGCTGGAAATTAATCAATTACATCAATAAAATGAACATTGTCAAAATCGTTCGGTATGAGTCAGAGGTCATAATTAAAGCGCAGTGTTCTTGTCCAACCACATGCTGACGACCATGTCCATTTCTGATTGGTGCAGCACAAGAGAACTTTCATCTGCTGGAAGCAGAAAAGAGACCTTTCAAGCTCTAAAGCTCGGCATCTGAATGATTAGCAAGGAGCGAGAGGTTTAGGCTTTTCAACCTGGAGAGGTGGATCTAAGAAGAGATCTTATAGATGTATGTCAAATATTTAAGAGTATACGGATTAAAACTAAAAAAAGTCATTTCAGTTCATAGGGAAAGAGTGATTAACACAAAGAATAGACTCCCAATTAGACAAATGAAAAAACAAAGTGTGAAATCATCTGCTAGACAATTAGATGCTGCAACAGAAGGAATGTAGGGTGATTTCTGTGGATGAATTAAAATGAGATAATTTGCCTCCCTCTCCATAATTATCTTGAGAAGAAAGCTTTTTTGAACAAACACAAAATTCACTTGTAATCACCTCAACTTTGTTTTTTCATCTGCTGAGAAATGTTGGCTGGTATGATGTCAATGTCAGCAGTCATGTTCAAGTGCTTGCTGCTGCATACTTATCAAGCAATGAGTACTCACACAGTGATACACATCTCTGCAGCTATCAACAAAAGGAAACCACTCACAAATGCTCCAGTGTTTGTGGGTTAGCTGAGAAACAAAACTGTTGAGAGTTTCCATACCTCAGGGAAGCATCTCCACATGTAACAGCGGATAAAGATAACGGATACTGAAATATTTTATTTCAAACAAACTGACATCCTGTAAATAACTGGATTGTGTTAATCTGTTCCTAGGTTTCCTCCCATGGAGAAGATAAGGTACTGCTGTTTTTAATGGCATGATTGTATTTGTCATAGACAATGGAGCTATCGGTCCATTTTACAAGGTGCAGCATTGATCTTATGTTTGAATTCAATGGAATAGAGCAGGGAGGAACAACCAGAATGATCCTCAATATTAAAGAAAATGATTGCAACAAAAGATTAAAGAAATGTAGGATCTATAAGAATGGTTATGTGACTCCTCATTCAGGTTTAAAAGATAATATATATTAATCCAAGATAAGAACACACAAGACATAGAAACATAGAAAATAAGAGTAGACCATTCAGCCCTTCAGTCTGCTGCACCATTTAATATGATAACGGGTGATCCTTTATCTCAACACCATACTCCTGTGCACTCCCCATACCCCAAGATGCCATTAGAGTCTCAATATCAATCTATTTCCTTCTTAAATAAATGGCTGCCACAACTTTCTGTGGTAGAGAATTCCACAGGTTCTGAGTGAAGATGTTTCTCCTCATCTCAGTCCCAAATGGCCTACCCAGTATCCTGAAACTGTGACCCCTTGTTCTAGATCCCCAGCCAGAGGAAACAATATCCACACATCTGGCCTCTCCAGCCCTGTCGGAGTTTTATACATTTCAATGCGATCCCCCTTCATTCTAAATTCCAGTGAATACAGACCCAGTCGACCCAATCTCTCCTCATATGAACCTTTCTGCACTCCCTCTATGACAAGAATTTTAAAAAGTAAAAACTCCATTCGTAACAAACCTTCAAAAAAAATTCATAAAATAATAAACATTCAAAATGATCTAACACAAAGCGGCAGTGGGAAATGGTATCGTAGTGGTAATGTCACTGGACTGAGTACAGGCTCTGGGGTCATGGGCCAGAATTCTCCGTCCGTTGACGCCCTGTCGCCACTGCCAGCAAGGACAGAGAATTTGGTGCTCAGACAAATCTCCATCCACTGCAACAGGACCAGAGAATCCGGCTGGCGTGTACGGCTGGAGAATCCTGCCTATGGATTCAAACTCCATCATGGAAGCTGGTAGAATTTAAATTCAATTAATAAATTGGAATTTAAAGCTAAGTTCAGTAAGGGTCACCATGATAAGAATGATCAATTGTGGTAAAAACCCATGTGGTTCACTAATCTTTTTCTACAAGAACAGTGGCTAGCATTCCTGCCTCACAGCGCCAGGGGCCCGGGTTCAATTCCTGGCTTGGGTCAGTGTGTGGAGTTTGCATGTTCTCCCCGTGTCTGCGTGGGTTTCCTCCGGGTGCTCCGGTTTCCTCCCACTGTTCAAAGATATGCGGGTTAGGTGGATTGGCCATGCTAAATTGCCCCTTAGTGTCAGGGGGAGTAGCTAGGATAAATGCATGGGGTTATGGGGATAGGGCCTGGGTGGGATTGTAATTGGTGCAGACTCGATGGGCTGAATGACCTCCATCTGCACTGTAGAATTCTATGAACGAAATCTGTCATTGTTACCTGGTCTGGCTTACATGTGACTCCAGACCCAGATCAAGGTATTTGACTCTTAACTACCCTCTGGAATGGCTGAGCCACTCAGTTAAAGGGGCAATGAAGGGTGGGCTACAAAAATGGCCTTGTCAACAATGTCTACATCCCAGGTTTCTGCCAGAATAATGGGGTGTCTTGCCCACTGGTGAAGAACTGTTAGTTCCGTTGGGAATTACGTGCCCTTCAGTGGCCAACGTTGAGCTTTCCTCACGACTGAAGCCTCTAGCGACAGATGTCCCACCAGCCAAGAGCTGCTAATCAATCATTCCATCACCAGTGGCAATGCACCCTAGCAGAGGTCCAGAATCATTGTGCGATCCCAAACCAAAGCAAGGTGGGCAAGAGAGGTTGCAGGGGAATCAGATGCAAGAGTTGTCAGTGTTTCTCTACAAGCCCAATGCTGGGTCCTAGACTGTGGACAGAGTGCCATCCTTTGGGAGGCCACTGGCAAATCCTTTTGCTTGTTTTGCTCAATATGAGTGCAAGAAAGCCAAGCGACCCCCACTTACTCCTTGAGCCACCATTAAATTACAATGGGCTCAGGGATAACTAATGTCAATTGACACCTTAACTTTTCTTTTGGAAAAGGAATGGAAAAATTGAGTGGAATTTAATGCCCCCCCTGCCCCCCGATAAGCTTGGTGGCAATTCATGTCCACTTAAGGGCCTCATTCCGTTAGCACTGGTATTCAAGCAGCAGCAGGTTTGGATGCGTCAAGCAAGAAACCCAAAAGACAAACATGTTGGGATTGTTGGCAGACTCCTGGAGAGGGGGTGGGGGGAGTGAGGGGACAGTTCCCTCGATCAACGACAGTGAGTGCCAGCTGGAGACCCAGTATTGGGAAGGGGAGGGCCTGCTGAAAGCCACCTCACTGCCCTTGCTGTTGAAACCCATTACAGGAAGCAGCCATTTTCACCCCCACCATTTTCACCCCCACCATCCCCCTCCCCCCAATACTGCTGCTGAGCTGCTGGCCCCTGACTGGCCAGCAGCTCTCAGCAGGTGGGATTGCCACCTCTGGAGTCCTTGATCCACCACCAACCAGCTAAACGCCTGACTGACACTTAATTCAGCAGGCCTCCTGAAAAGATGCAAAGCTCTCCAGTTGACAGGTGAGATCCACCTTCACCTAAACATTAAGTACCGCTCATATTTCATCCAAATTCAGGGCTGGTACTGATGTCTGACACTACTTTCCTGTTCCTTGACATGGGTTAAGTTTACATTGTATATTTTTATTTATTATTGCACATAGCTTTAATAGTCCAAACATGTAAAACATCTTAGGAATATGAACGGCTTAAAGTAGCCTTCTAGCAGACGTTTGTTATAGCATTCAGTAAACTCTCTTAAACATACTTTGAAGAGAGTTCTTGCCCACATTTTTTTATATCAAGCAAATAAGATTACAGTTCAAATGGCATTTATGCTTCAAAGAAAATTTGGTCTGTCATAGTGCCCACTAAGTTATCATGTTGTCAAGTAGTGCTCTCAACCTTATCTGGATGAAGAAATTCAAGTCAGTATGTCAATTCTTCTTGTCAGCTTTCCAACCATTTACAAAATGTTGCTTTGTGAAGTTCAGACAACTTTCTCCCACCATCTAACACTGAAATGTGGATTGCCCTGTAGGAGTCTCGGAAATAGTTGAAAATGCAACACTGACTCAGACTGTAAACGTGGCTCATTCCAAACTCAAATAGTTCACCAATGGTCCACATCAGTCTGACAATCTGCTCATGGAAAATAGCAGCACTAATAATAAAAGTAGGCAACATTCATTGAATACTGATAAAGATCACAGGTTCAAGATTGCATTCACCCATAGCAATTAGATCAATCCAAACTCTTCCTTTAATTGGAATTACTATTGACATTTTTCAATGAATTTTTACGTTGTGAAGTATTTATTCAATGCATTTACAGCTCTGTATACTCCTTATATCTTCTAAATGCATCACAATCAATGCCTAGAATAACCAATTTGCATGTACTTGATCTACATTTTTTTTAACTGTATGATATATCATCTAGACTTTGGGGTCAGAATGTTCATATACAACACTGAAGAATGTGGCATTACCGATGGCTGCTGACTAAAGTTCAAATGTTATTTCTAAGAGATTCTTTTCTTTATTACTGCAGTTACTCAAGGTTCAAGGGCTTTTCTAATATTTCAAAGTAATACAATGCCAACTGTATTAAATCACTGTTTATGTAATAGTCAAACAATTGCTGCAAATATATATGAAGATGAATGGTTTTCCCATGGCACTAATTACATTTGTTCTCCTTTGTGTTACCAGTGATAAATAAATTGCACATAAGAATGTTCACTTACTTTCCGTAAAATGTAAAACATAGACATACAACTCATGATATGTGTATGAGACATGATGTCTAAATATCACTGACTGGCCAAGTTTGTACACACGGGTGACTCGGTGATTTAGGACTCTCAGTGGCAGGCAGCTATTGCTAAAACCCATCTCAGGGAATCGCAGGCATGGAATCACCTCTCGATTTCCTTCTTTTCTAGTGGCTCTTGTTGACTTTTAAAGATGTTTTTAACCCAAGAAGCTGCACCTGACATTGCTCACAGCAGAATGGGAGAGTGTTGAAGCTATGACTTTCAACAGGATGAGCTCCTGCCAACAAGGCCAGCTGCTGTTGAAACAGCTGACATTGCAGCTGAACCTTCGCAACATAGGAATTCACTAGATGGAAAGAAAACATGGTCCACCTAGTTCCCCTTTACCAGTCTGGTAGCCATATGATACAGGAATAACTGACTTGTTGATTAATCATTGCAAACAATTTTGATCAATTAGGCTACAGTGGTAATAGGAACTCTACACAGTATTTGAAGTGCAGTCACAGATAATTTATGAAGTGCCGGGATTATTTCATCAATTTAGTTCAATATTGACCATTTAATCAGATTTACCATTTTCACCTTGCTCACTTTCACTAAACATTCTTTCGATAGTTGCAATCTGCTGTCAATCAGGGCCTCCAGATCTCTTTCATTTTCCATACACATTAACTTAGTTTGCAGTTAATGCCAGAGTCAGACCAGATTCTGCCTGACTGTGTGGTCACAAAGCTCATTGGGAAGTTCAATAGGAACATTTGTTCATACTGTTATCAAGTTGAGCTCTGTCTGACAGCTGATCAAGTTCTGCCCGAGATTGGGGGGTTGCATTTTGTTGCTTCTGAGAGTTTGTCGGGTTGAGTTCAGCTTCAGTGTGAGATTTAGTTCTACATGAGAGTGGATTGAATTCTACCTAAGATTGAAATTAAGTAGGTGTTGAGTAGAGTGTAAACTCCTGAAGTTGCATTCAAAGTTTATAGAGGTATATATTTATAAATAGATTTCTTCATTGGTGCGCCGTATATGTAGTTGTCAGTTTTATAAATCTCCATCATTTTATGTCTAGGCACATATGATAATCCAGTCAAGACAGAATTCACAATTATTAGAGTAACATTACTAACAAAGGCTTTCCTTTCATCGTGACTGTGCATAGTCTGTTGCAGCATATGTAATTTGGGGAGAGTATTTCTTCCTGTAATATAATTGGCTAGAACTTTGTGTAGCAGATAATTGAAGAGAACATTTAAATTGGGAAACAACTTTTAAACAAATTAAATGGCATTCTTTTATTCATTCATGGGACGTGGATGTCGCTGTCTAGGCCAGCATTTATTGCCCATTTTTAATTGCCCTGGAAAAGGTGGTGGTGAGCTGCCTTCTTAAATGGTTGGAGTCCACATGGTGTAGGTACACCCACAGAGCTGCGAGGGAGTGAGTTTCAGGATTTTGACCCAACGACAATGAAAGAATGGAATCAGGATGATGAGTGACTTGGAGGGGAACTTCCAGGCGGTGCTCTTCCCATGTCTCTGCTGCCCTTGTCCTTCTAGATGTTACTGGTCATGGGTTTGGAAGGGGCCCTGGTGAGTTCCTGCACTGCATCTTGTAGATGGTACATGCTGCTGCTGTGTGTCAGTAGTGGAGGGGGTGAATGTTTGTGGACGGGATGCCAATCAAGTGGGCTCCTTTGTCCTGAATGATGGCAAGCTTTTTGAGTGTTGTTGAGCTGCATTCATCCAGGCAAGTGGAGAGTATTCCATCATACTCCTGACTTGTGCCTTTCAGATTGTGGACAGACTATAGGCAGTCAAAAGGTGAGTTACTCCTCACACGAATGAATATAGTGAAAGTAGTCATTTAGAAAATAATAGCAGCAGTAGGCCATTCAACAGCCGCCCCCCCCCCCGCCCCGCCCCACCCCACCCCCCACCCCCAACAAGCCTGCTTCAAAATTCAATATGATCAAGGCTGATCCTCTATCTCAATGCCATACTCTTGCTCTCTCTCCATGTCTCTTTATGCCTTTAGTGTCTATAATCTATTTCCTTCTTAAATATATTCAATGACTTGGCCTCCAAAACCTCTGTGATAGAGGATTCTACAGGCTCAGCAGCCTCTGAGTGAATAAATTTCTCTTCATCTTAGCCCCAAAATGCCTACCCCATTTCCCAAGACTGTGACCTCTTGTTGTGGACCCCTCCAGCCAGAGGAACAACATCCCTGCATCCAATCTGTCCAGCCCTGTCAGAATTTTATACATTTCAATGAGATTCCCTTACATTCCTCTAAACTCCCATGAATACAGGCATAGTCGATCCCATCTCTCCTCATACGACAATCCTGCCATCCCAGGAATCAAACTTCGCTGCACTCCCTCTATGACAAGTATATCCTTCCTTAGGCAGGGAGACGAAAATTGCACACAATACTCCAGGTAAAATTAGAATAGACTAATTAAAATGGGATTCACTATTAACCGATGAGGAAGAAAATTGACAGCCATTACAGATTTAAATTTAGACAAGAGACACAGCGGATACACACAGCATTCTCAGACTTAATTGTTTTGTCTTCAGTTGTTGAAATATACTAATTCCAGGGATCATCATTTATGTATGGTTTTAAATTAATTATGTATATACATACACAAGCATCTTGAACAGATTCTCAAGAACATGGTTTTTATTTATCTTATTCATTCTCTAAATGACTGACAGGTAGGCCGGGGATCTCATTGCACAACTTGATCAAGGTAGTTCTACTGCCAGATGTTGGAATATACGTGAGTATCACTTGGGTGACTGATCTTTCCACCTTCATCCAAGTGTCTCTTCTGCTGCCCAGCTCTTCATGAAAATGTGGCTCAGACTAGAAACCTGTCGAGAACCAGAGGCTGACACCTTTATCCTGATGCTGGAGTTTACTTGCTGCCCCTACAGCAAAGTAGCTTTTTGTTTTCAAAGTTACATTCTGTACTTTAATGTCACTGAAAAGCATGCTGTTATTTCAATGGAATAAATCTTGCATCATTCATATTTTGTGTAACTTCTCTGATTGTACTTAACTAGTTTCTTCATGGCCCAAGATTAAAAAATGATGTTCCCCATGTAGCCTGCCTCATTTCCAAGGTAAGAAGTTTAACAACACCAGGTTAAAGTCCAACAGGTTTATTTGGTAGTAAAAGCCACACAAGCTTTCGGAGCTCCAAGCCCCTTCTTCAGGTGAGTGGAAATTCTGTTCACAAACAGAGCATATAAAGACACAAACTCAATTTACATTTTCATGTAAATTGAGTTTGTGTCTTTATATGCTCTGTTTGTGAACAGAATTTCCACTCACCTGAAGAAGGGGCTTGGAGCTCCGAAAGCTTGTGTGGCTTTTACTACCAAATAAACCTGTTGGACTTTAACCTGGTGTTGTTAAACTTCTTACTGTGTTTACCCCAGTCCAACGCTGGCATCTCCACATCATCATTTCCAAGGACCAGATCTAGCACAGCTTCCTCCCTGGTAGGACTGTAAATGTACTGTCCCACAAAGTTCTCTTGCACACATTGCAGGATTTTCTCCTCTTCCGTGCCCAATACCCGGCCCTTTTCACAGTCTACCTTGGCCAACTGAAATCCCCAACTATCACAACCCTAATTATCCTGCAGTTTTCCATAATCTGCCGACAAATGTTTCCTTTTACTTCCTCCCCACAATTTGGAGATCTATAATAAATGCCATTATCATTGCCGCCTTCCTGTTTTTCACCTCTAGCCATATCGGTTCTAATTCAGGAACCGCATTTCTTTCAAGGCCGATGATACTATCTTTGACCAAGACTGCCACACCTCCCTTTTTACCCACCCTGTTTCTACAAAAAAACTTTATAACCTGGGATGTTAAATAATCAGTCCTGTTCTTGAGCCACATTTCTGTAATGCTACTACTTCATATCGCCCTAGAGCAATTTCTACTTCCAGTTCCCCAATTTTGTTCACCATACTCTGTGCATTTTTATATATATATATATATATAAAAAACTTAACTCTGCCCTTATGTCTTTCTTACCGTCTGGGAGGTGACCATTTCTGTGTTCGCTGTCAACACTTCCCTCGCTTCCTATTCCCAGTTCTCCAACTCTCTTTTGTCCTCACTGGTTTTAAGCCCATTAGTCAACCCCGATCTCACCACCCTCCCACCGCCCCTGCACCTTACAAGTTTAAATCCACCACAATTTTAATTCTCACTGACAGCTTTGGCTGTTTAGTAATGTTTAAAGAGTAGACATTTCAAAAACTTCAAATTGTGACACCTAAATATCTTCCCTTCAAGAGTGTTTATGTCTACTTCAATTTGTGATTTTCACACTGCGGATTAAGATCCGTGCAACAGCCTAAATGGAGTCTGTTTGAATTTAGCTCTTCTTAACTCTGCAAGTTTTCTTGGGAATGATGAATACAAAATATTATCTGGTATCAGCAATTAGCTTTAAGAGAATGTATCTCCAAACAAAGCTTAAGCAGATGAAGTTAATCTGCCTTCGGGTTTCTGAACAAATAATGTGTACACGTTCGTCACTGTGAAGGGAACTCCAGCTTCCTATATGATTGAAAGTCTTATTATTTGATGCAGTGTGCAAAATGTTTTAGAGAGGTTGCTTTTAAAATCTCATACACCACCACAATTCTTTCTTGTTTAACTATTAGTGCTATTGTACTGCTTTATTTTGCATCGGTGTATGTTCATTTCTTGAACAAACTGATCTATCCTTTTAAACTAAATGATATGTTGTTCTGACAGTATGTTGCTTTTTCTGCTATCTAGATCAGGAAAGTACAATCAGGACCCTATTAAACAACTGATGCAATGGGCTTGATTTTCAATCATCCAGGAGGGTCAGGGCTTTGAAATTAGAGTTCCCGGATGACATGTCAGTGTCCCAATGCTCCGGGATGCAATACTATTTTCAACATGAGAGCGAGGGCTAGGAACCCGCCACCTCCAATTAACTGCCTGTTAAACTCCTTGACAGGCTTGTTAAAGAGCTGAGGAGGGCGCGAAGGTAATTTGCACATTGCTGAACCTGAACAGTCTGGCCCATGTTAGCACACAACTGTCAGGTGCAATATATGGAGCCATCAAGTAATGTTTTTACCGAGGAAACATTTTTGGCAATAACAGTTATAGTCTCCAGTCAACTGCAGATCTCTTTTTGTTGGCTATATGGTCACTTCTCTGTGCTGTGAAGCTGTTGGCCCCCTGACATCCTGTCTCCTCTAATTTGCAGGGCAGCTGTACAACCCATCCTGACATTGCGTGCCTTTGATGACTGTGCACAGCAGTCAGTCAGTTTCCACCACCTGGCAGAGCTAACTGGGCACCGAGCTCACCTCTGACCCAATTATCTTCATGATGTAGAGATGCCGGCGTTGGACTGGGGTAAACACAGTAAGGAGTCTAACAACACCAGGTTAAAGTCCAACAGGTTTATCCTCATTATCTTCATACATGGGCCAGAACTTCCGATCTCCAGATGCATCCCCGAAGATACATAGCCGAACTCCTCAGAAATCCCAACACAATGACACTGTGGGAATTTGCCTGGCAACTTTGAACTTCCAATGAGAAATTCTCTTGCTCTCCAGGACCCTCCGAAAAAGCCTCCAATTCTGAGTTAGAGTCCGAGACAGCGAATAGTTCCTATTTACTTACCTAGCTAGTCACCAGGAAATGTTAGACAGAGAAAACCTAGTCTAACTCTTGGGTAGCTGAACAGCTGCCTTCCAAACACTCACACTGATCCCCCCCCCCTCCCCGACTACCCCCTTGACACCCCCACCCCTCCTCCAATTCCTCCCTGACCCGACCTGACAAGCCTCCACACCTGACTCACCCCAGGATTCAACACACCCTCTGGCACCCACAAATCCCCCAAACCCGATCTGACTAGCTCCAGCACCTGACTCTCACTCAATCTGATCTCACTAGTCCCAAATTGACCCGACTCCCCTAGACTCCCTGCTGACCTGACTTGACTAGCCCGCAACCTGAAAATTCTTCTGACATGACCCGACTATCCCAGATACACCGACCACTCCATCCTGCCACCATCTCACCCTACCTACTGGCCACCTTCCAACTTCACCCACCTGCTACTCTGCCACCCTACTCAGTTGCCACCCTACCCACCTGCCATCTTACTCCCTACCTTACTCATCCTACACCCTGAGGCACCTATCTTTTCTCCTTAGCTCTTCAAAGAAACTTTGGGACATTTAAACTCTTTACTTAGAGTACAACAGCTAGTGTCGTAAAAAGGGGCATGGTTTTTGCACAGATTCTCTCCGCTGCTCCATCCAAGGTTTCCTGCACTGATTGAGTCCTGCAGGATCCTCCATCGGAAGATTGGTCGGAAAAATTGGAGGAGTGTGAATTTTTAGCATGATCAGGATCGGATATAGGGGTTCTGACCTTGAACAGAAGATTTGAGCATTGCAATAAAGAAGCAAAGTGAAAATTTAATCGGAAATTTAAGTATGAACAATTTTGATAAAAGAAAATAGGGAAAGACTACTTCCTTTGGTTCAGAAGTCAATGGCAAATGGTCATATTTTTAGGGAAAAAGGGAGGTAAGAGTTTAGATGAAGGTTTTTTTATGGAGCATGGTTGATACAGATATTTGCATCTTTTAATGCAAAATTGGATAACTAGTTGTAATAGAGGAAGGCACATGAGTGGGGAGCAGGGGGTATTAGTTTTGGATAGTTTAAGAGCCATCACAAGTATGATATAAAAATGGCCTTATTCTGTGCTGCAAATGTTTATCATTCTATAAATACATTTCAATGGATGGCACAGCAAACTGGAGTCTCAACAAGTTCTTCCTGTGTGAGTCTGGACATTGACTGCCATCAGCCAATTGACTCATGAGGACATTACAGCTCTTCTCAATTCTGCTTTCACTTCTGTCTGTGTAGACACACCTACCAAAGC
This sequence comes from Mustelus asterias, assembly GCF_964213995.1. Classification (NCBI taxonomy): domain Eukaryota; kingdom Metazoa; phylum Chordata; class Chondrichthyes; order Carcharhiniformes; family Triakidae; genus Mustelus; species Mustelus asterias. The sequence continues at coordinate 128,984,211 of NC_135801.1, read as the reverse complement.
TGATTGTATAGTAATCAGGAACAGATTTCCCAGGGGTGCAGGGAGAAGTGGAAAAGCTACCTATCCATATGTGCCAGATAGCCACTTAAATGCCACTCAAGTCCAAAGATGTGCAGTTTAGGTGGATTGGCCATGCTAAATTGTGCCTTAGTGGCCCAAGAAGTCTAGGTTAGATGAACTGGCCATGGTAAATATGTGGGGTTACAGGTATAGGGCAGGTGAGAGGGTCTGGCTAAGATACTGTCAGAGAGTCAGTGTAAACTCGATGGGCTGAATGGCCCCTTCTGCACTGTAGCAATTCTATGAAGGAGGCCCAGGTTTCCGGGGGTGACGGGGGCAGTCTGGAGACAGCCTCTTTATGGTTGATCAGGCCCAGCACTCCAAGCAGACTTAGATGTCTGCCCTGCAGCAGCCAGTGGTCACACTATACATGGGTCGTTCTCCACGGTGGTGGCCTGGCTGTGAAAGCCATTTTGTATTCAATTTTTGAAAAGGTTGGAGAGAATGCGCCTCCATTTTGAAATGCCCTCTCCCTCATTTACTGTTGTAGGGAGTTGGTTGTAGTTTGGCAAGTCTGAAAAAATCTTCATAGTCATACATAGCTTAATTGTGTGTCTTTACCGACTCTTAAAACTATTTACAAATATACAGTAAAAGGTACCAGTTAGAAGCTGTCTCCATGCTTGCCAGTACACACAGCTCTGTCCAACCCAAGACTGCCCCTGGGTATGGGTCATGTGCTCTCTTACATCGCTGTGTGGGTGGTTCCATACTCAGTCTCATGTTAGTGCCAGGTCCTTATACTACATCCACCTGCAATGCTCTCATAGCATTCTGCTGCTGCTTGGAAGCTAGAAACACATTGATTGTCCACCCGCTATCCTTAATTGAATAGTGAGTCTGCCCTCTGGCCATTCATTCCCACACGCTGCAGGGCTTCTAACTTGCATTTTAGTCTAAGGGCGTGGTTCAGAAGCCCGCAGGAAAAATCAAGTTCCATCTGTAGCAGCTCAACTGCTGCCCTGACTGAGATGACAAGGTGTAGATCAATCACATCAGTAATACAACCATAATCTGTCTTATCATCTTTCCTCCAAACATAAATCCAGCATAAGAACTCACTAGTATTTAGGTCCATTTCCTCTCCAAAGGGGCTTCACTCGGCACAGTGAGAGAGTCAACAGGAGTCTTAACTATTGAATAGGATAGAAACAGCAGAGAAAACAAATCTCTTTCTGGTTCAAATAGGGCCTCTGGCTCTCCCCTTGTGGATGACTTTGAAGTATTTTTAGCCCTCCATGGGAACATGCCCTGAGTTTCCTCAAGTCATTAACGGACACTGTGCTTGTCTTTAACAAAAACCAAATACCCTGAGGATGCTGGAAATCTGAAATAAAGACAGAAAATGCTGGATAAATGCAACAGGTCTGGCAGCATCTGTGGAGCGAGAAAAGCGGTCAATGTTTCAGGTCCATTGATGCAGAACTGTCGAAGGGTCAATGGACTCGAAACCTTCACTGCATTTCCCTCTCCACAGTTTTTGCAACATTTTCTGTTATTTGTGCTTGTCTGTGCATAATGGATTACTCTACTTCATACAACAGCTGTGAAGTGGGAGTTCATTACTTGTAATGGCTGTGTAATTTTAATGCAATAAAATCTTGAATTCCACAGTAAAGCTCTTCAAACAAATCTGCAAAGCTGATCACATTTACAAGATTGTTCAATATAGTTTGAAACTTTAAATTGTGGTTGACATGTAAATTTGGAGGTTGCTAGACTTCAATCCTGGGAGGGACTACACTGAACAATCAAAAGCAAATCTACCCTTTCAGAGGACAGTAAAGAGTCACCCATATTGCTCTGGTCTGGAGTCACACTTAGGTTGGAACAGGCAAAGCCTTCTCGAAAAGGCTTTAAGTAGATGGGTTACAACAACAAAAAAGTTTATTTATTAGTCACAAGTAAGGCTTACATTAACACTGCAATGAAGTTACTGTGAAATTCCCCGAGTCGCCACACTCCGGCACCTTTTCGGGTACACTGAGGGAGAATTTAGCATGGCCAATGTTCCTAACCATCATGTCTTTCAGGCTGTGGGAAGAAACTGGAGCTCCCAGAGAAAACCCACAGAGACACGGGAGGAATGTGCAAACTCCATACAGTGATCCAATACGGGAATCAAACCCGGGTCCCTGGCGCTGTGAGACAGCAGTGCTAACTACTGTGCCACCATGCCGCCCCTATTGATGATGGTTTCACATTCACCATTACTGAAGTGAACTTTCAATTCCAGATTTTTATTAGTTTAATTATGGGATGACATGGTAGCACAGTGGTTAGCACTGCTGCTTCACAGTGTCTGCGTAGGTTTCCTCTGGATGCTCCAGTTTCCTCCCACAGACCAAAGATGAGCAGGTTAGGTGGATTGGCCATGCTAAATTATCCCCTTATTATCCAAAGATGTGTAGATTAGGGGGATTAGCGGGTTAAATACTTGGGGTTATGGGGATAGGGCCTGGGTAAGATGATCTGTCAGAGAGTCAGTGTAGATACAATGAACTGAATGGCCTCCTTCTGCACTGTAGGGATTCTATGAATTTAAGTTCCACCAATCTTCTGCCGTTGCTAAAGTCCAGGTCATAACAACAATTATTACGCCATACTTTATTCACAAACTTAGTAAACTCCTTTAAGGAGGTCTAATGGTGTAGTTTGTAGTCCCTGCCTCTGAGCCAGAAGCTCCAGGTTCAAGTTGCATTCTAACGCTGGGATTTGTGCCGTGGGCACAAATAACAACATGGATGTAAAATCCTGCAAAAGGCCAAAAACAATCTTCCCACTGGCAAGATCTCACCAGGCGTTCGTCCCAAAACCTACCATTGACGTAATGAGGTTTCTACCCAGGAAGTTCAGGGGCCTCATTTAAATACATCTAAATCTCATTAGCAGGTTACTCCATTGTGTCATCTCCCCACATTGGAATTTCCCCCTTGCTGACGTGACGTCAGATAGGTGTGGTTTACAACAGGTCTGGAGCAATGTGAACAAGGCGAAAAGACACCCACTCCTTCCCCAGGTTGGGGATGGACATGCCCAATCAATACCTTGGCACTGCCCCTGGCAGTAATTGTGGTAAACTTAATTACTGTGAGAAACATAATAGATGCTTGCTGTAACATTTACTCTGGCTGAGAGTGTTCCAGCAGGGTATTGCGGTGCACTAATATTACACATAGGCTGGAATTTAAAACCCTCCCTGAAGTCTGTTTGGAGGTGGAAGCATTAAATAAGCAGGGAGATGTCAGGTGGGAACACCAATGCCTCCTGCCTCTGTCCTGATTCAGTCCGGAGCGTGAAGGTTGGTGAACAGCCTTCCAACCCTACCACCAATTACAGCCCTTAAACAGGCAATTAATGCCTGCGTAAGGGCCTCATCCTGCCTCCACTGGCAAAATACTAGTAGCAGGTGGGACAATTGCCACATGGGGAATCCATAAAGCAAACCCTTGCATGTTTGCTGTGGGATACTAGGGGACTCATTGTCAAATATACATTGCTTGATTGAAAGATCTGGCATTGGGAAGGGGAGGGCCTGCTAAAAGCCAGCCTCCTACCCTTTCTCCTCAGCTCCCTTATCCTCCTCCTCCAGTAAACCTCCTCCTCATGACCCCTATCCCACCCCAACTCACCTATGGCCTGGGTTCCTCATTGATCTTGAGCCTCTAGTGGGTGCATTGCAGGCAGCTACTACCGCTGAAGGCATCAAGGTGCTGCCAGTCTCTGTTAGGGGGGTGTGATTTCCACCCCCGGGATCCTTGATCCGAGAGAAGGCCCACTGTCGACCATCTAAGTGCCTGACTGGGACTTCATCCAGTGGGCTTGCAACAAAATTGATGACGAAGGGCTCTTGCTTGCTCTCCAGCAGGCAACACTCATTTTGCCTTGAATAAATTCCACCCACTTAACAGTTGCGAGGGCACATTAAGAATTTTCATTAATGTTGCATAGAAACTTTCAATGAAGACAAAAATGAACCAATTACTTTAATCACATTGCATAAATACATCCATCTTTTGAATCTAATATGAAACTAATGCACTCTCTGCCAGTTTAGTGTCGTCTAAAAGATTCCAAAGTAGGTTTGGGAGAGAAAATCTTCTGGTGTCTGATGCAACATTCTTCCTCAACCAACCATCAAAATTCAGTCATTCATACTGCTAATTATACAACATTGCTGTGTAGAAAATGTCATTATTTGTCGATGTAATCTCAAAACTATTCTTGTATGTTGTAACTCTAGGACATTGCTGAAATATCTGACAATGTTTACATACATGCCTCTTTCTTTATTGCATGTCATCATTCATTGCAGTTGTGTCATTAGGCTTCTTGAGCATGATTGGTACCAAACATCATTCAGAAAATTTTGCACTAAAGCTGATTGGTTTAACACAGCACAAATATACTTCTATTATGTTCTTACACGTTGTTATTATTACCAGTGTTACATTGTTCAGCATCCTCTTCTGAGACACATCCAAGTTTAATTAAGCAAAACTTGTGATTGTGCAGCAGGGTAATTTTTTTTTCGCATAAGTGGACATTTCGTAAAATTGTTATAAGCCCAACATCATGTTTCTGAAATCCTAGTGTTGATATTAGGATTTCAAATAATTATTTCCCACTATGAGTGATTGTGGCATCCAGGTGACAATTTCATGAGGTAGAAATCAGCCTCTGTTGTGTCCCTATTATGAATGCAGTGAGGTTCAGTTTTACAGAACGACATCCTGCTCCGTCTGGACAGCTGAAAAACGTTCCATGCAGAATTGGATGGGACCATGTTTTCAGGAGTCAGGGCCTTACATGTGCAAATGATGGGGTCGATGCCTGTTTGAGTCTCCATGCATCCTGCACAAGAATTGGATATCACAGAGAGGGGCAGGCACAGAATTCTTCAGTGACCATCACCAATTAGTAAGTTTTTGAAAATAATAAAAGCTAATGTGGAGTCGGGGGGGGGGAAAAAAACCTTGCCGTTCCACCCTTGCAGTTTGGGATTTACCATCAGATTGCTGTCAGCAAGGCAAATGGCCAGATACTCAATTTTCCAAATGGGTGAGCAGCCTATGGAGGTGTGACAGGTGCCAGCAGCTCAGCTAAATAACTGAAATAGGTTCCAGCCTCAATTTTGGACCCAAAGATGGGTGCAGATGAAATTCTACTCTCACATTTCCAAGTCCTCCTGTGTTTTCCATACATGTGGACATATGGTCTAAATTTTATGAATTGGTGTAAGAACTTTGCCCACTAGTAGCTCATAACGAGAATTTCAGCAGAGAATTCTATTGGACTAATGCAATTTTTTTTATCCAGTAAAGGTTATGGATGAAAAGTCATGTAGGGACTACAACCCACAATATCAACATTTTAGATATGCACTACTGGAAGATGTAGCTCTGGGGCAGCACGGTGGCACAATGGTTAGCACTACTCTCTCACAGCGCCAGAGACCTGGGTTCAATTCCGGCCTTGGGTGACTGTCTGTGTGGAGTTTGCCTGTTCTCCCCGTGTCTACTTGAGTTCCCTCTGGGTGCTCCAGTTTTCTCCCACAGTCCAAAGATATGCAGGTTAGGTGGATTGGCCATGCTCAATTGCACCTTAGCCCCAGGGAAATTAGCAGGGTAAATATGTGGGTTACAGGGATAGGGCGTTGGTTGAATTGTTGTCAGTGCAGGCTTGATGGGCCGAATGGCCTCTTTCTGCACTGTAAGGATTCTATGATTCGATAGGAGTGTGAATTTGCTGTTCCTCTTATTACACCCATTTAAACCAAACAAACATGTAAAGAAGTTTAAAATACCCATTTTTATAAGCTGCAAAGTTTCTTCAGTGAAATATCAGAACTTCAACATATGGGGCTGCTTTTATCAGGATCTGTTTACATTCTTGCAAATCAGCCAAACTGTCATAGAACCATAAAAGCTCACAGCAAAGAGGAAGACGATTTGTTCCGATACATCTGTGTCAGCCCTTTGCTATAACAATCGAAAATAAAACCTACTGCTGTGTGCTCTCTCTCTCCATATCCTGCTCTACATCAAATATTTATTCAACTTCCCTTTAAAGGACATCGTCTTCACCTCAGCCACTCCCTGTGGCAATAAAATGCCTGCTCCAACAATCTTCTGCATAATTAAATTCTCTTAACCTCTCTGCTCATTCTCTTAGTGACCATTTTAAATTAATCCCCCCACCCCCGCTGCTGTTTTCTAATCTCCAAGCACAACTGGAGAAAATAGCCTACATTACTGATTCATAAAAACCCTTAGAAATCTTAAAATTTCAATTTAATCCACTGCTGGTCTCCTTTCCTGCATCAGAAGAAGTCTCAGTATCTCAATTCTCTTCCCAGAACTATAATTTCCCAAGATGGAAAGGGGAGAGGGGAATTGCTGGGGGCAGACGATATTCGTGGGGCCATTGATGGGCCCAGGGGGCCCATTAAGGAGGCACCCCCTCTCCCTTTCCTGTCACCAGGCCACACAGTGCTTCTATTGTTTTGACATCACAGACTAATATACGTATTCTGCCAACATTTACATGCATAACACTAGCTAAACCAGGGATGACCTATTGAAATGACAGTCCTGATGAGATGGGTCTTGAAGATTCCTTGTGACTATTTTCTTCGGCAGCTCATATGCCATGGGTTGTCCCTGTGAAGACAGTTGTTGAGTTGGATGCTTGGTGTGGGTGTCTCTGCCATTGGTTAAATTCCAGCAGCAGCAAGATGAAGCCCTTGAGTGGTCACTAATTGACCTACTGGCAGGCGGGCTTCCTGATGTCTCCTCTGCTGTGGGTAAAATTGTGAAGGGGCAGGCAGTTAGCTGATAGGCACATTGTCCTTCACATGGCATCCAATTTTGCAAGCTGTCTGCCTGTCAATCCATCCCTGGGAGCCATACAATCCAGTCCATTATTTATTCTTTGTTGCAGTGTGCATTATCCCAAATGTATCCACCTAAACAGCAACTGCCATCAACCTGCCCATTCCTTCCTTCATTCACTCATAACCCTATCTCATTTTTATCGCGCCATTCTGTCACCAAAAAGCTTTTGAGATTATCATGATAAAATTACCCGTTTATCCCAACAAAACTGAATTTAGCGCTGTCCCTTGTGGTACGCTACACCTAATATATCTCTAATCCAAACAAAGCCACTTATTCTACTTTTTTGTTTCCTGTCTGTCAAGCAACATTTTTACACATTATCACATGTTCTCGTTTTTTTTCCTAATGAGCTTCAAGATATCTTACTGAAAAATCTTCTGAAAATCCACAAAATGCTATATAAATTAAATTCCCAATAGCTATCCAATTGTTAATTTCTCCAAAAAATTATTACATTTGTTTCCTGGATTTCAATGATCTGAATAAACATGATGTGGAGTTGCTGGCGTTGGACTGGGGTAAACACAGTAAGAAGTCTCACAACACCAGGTTAAAGTCCAACAGGTTTATTTGGTAGCATGAGCTTTCAGAGCGCCGCTCCTTCATCACTCACCTAATGAAGGAACGGCACTCTGAAAGCTCGTGCTACCAAATATACCTGTTGGACTTTAACCTGGTGTTGTGAGACTACTTACTGAATAAACATGATAGCAATGCTGCATTACTTCATTCATTTTTTGCCATTGTATGTGGTGATCTGGGTGAGAATTTGTTTCAACCAGTGAGTTTCTAACCTCTTGCCAGTGTAGAGAATATTGATGAAAGTGGATTAAAATGTTGATTATTCACTTATTATTAAGCTACAAATTGACATTCCAGTAGGCCGGTTTACATTATGTTCACTTATCCCTGGTAAGCATATAGATTAGGGCAATTAAGGGAATGCAAATAATCAAGTATAAAAATTCCTTTGAGAAGGAGCATTTAATAAAGCCATCAAATTCATATCAAATTTATTTCACTTAATAATATTTTACAAATAATGGTAATTTTAAGAGAGAAAGGAAACTCTCAGACGTGATAGCCTAATGTTTATGGCCCGTAACAAACAAAAAGTATTGACCTCAAATCCCATCTATGCAATGGAATTCAATCATTTCCAGGTTGTGACAGCAGAAAAATTAATAGATTACACCAGGTTTTTTAAAAAAATTCATTTACAGGACATCACTGGCTGGGCCAACATTTATTGCCCAACCTAATTGCGCTTGAACTGAATGACCTGCTAGGTCATTTCAGAGGGCAGTTAAGAGTCAACCACATTACTGCGGATTTGGACCGAGTAAGGGCGGGAGATTTCATAAGGGAATATTAGTGAACCAGATGGGTTTTTACAACAATTGACAATGTCATCAACAGACTTTTAATTCCAGATTCCTTTTGTTGAATTCAAATTTCACCATTTGCCATGGATCCCCAGAGCATTACTCTGGGTCTCTGAATTACTAATCTAGTGACTACACCACGACACCACCGCCTTCCCTGCTTAAATTACATCCAATGAAATTTGAAAAATCAAGACCCAACCCAAATCCACAAAGAAAGGTTTGCGAGGTTTACAACTCTCCAAATTATGGTTTTGATGAACTTACAAACATACAAGTTAGGAGCAGGTGTGGGCCATTCAGTAGCTCAAGCCTGCTCCACCATTCAATAGATCAATGCTGATTTGATTGCAACTTCAACCCCACATTCCTGCCTACCCCGATAGCCTTTTACTCCCTTGTTAATCAAGATAGTATCAAGCCCTATATTCCACTGCCTTTTGAGGAACAGAGTTCTAGGGACTCACCACCCTCTAAGAGAAAGAAATTCTTCTCACCTCTGCCTTAAATGAGCGACACCTTATTTTTAAGCAATGGTCCCCAGTTCTAAAATTTGACTGCTATTTTCTCAGGACAGTGGTCAAACATAATAAATGTTGGCTTCTCACACTGACTTTATACACACACAATACTTTTCACTGTATACTAATACATGTGACAATAATAAATCAAATCAAATGAATTGCATAAAACATCAAGTAAACGCCTGAAACAAAGGAATAAGTTGCAAATGAATTTTGGTTGATTTTGGCACTCAAAATAAATATATTTTTCAGTAATTCTGTTCAATAAAATAGCTGCTGGTTTTATCTAAGTAATAATTCTGCACAAACCTATTTCATTTAATGGCTAGCAGTTTTGCTATCAAATCACCATTACTTTTATTTAACAAATACATTTCCAGGTTAATTGCTCAGTTCTTCTGACTTCCCATCAGAAATGTAATGGTCTAATTTATATAGCTACTTTGCCAGAACCTATCATACTCTAATCTTCACATTCCTGATTCACATTAAGCATAAAATACAAAACTGAAAAACAGCACAACAAAAAGACCTCAGTTTATTTCCTGCTGGTTTTTTTCCTGACCTTAACCTGAGCAGACTGCTGAGATAACAAGGAGGTCAACCAGAGAGCTGTCAATAAAGAAACACTTCGAAGCACAACAATAATTGGGCTCTAAATGAACTCACAATCTATTTTCAACACTTTCACACGGGAAGCCCCTGAGTTATTTTCAAGGGACAGGTCTAGGTAGCAGTGAAACATAACATCCATGCAGCATACTGAATATGCTAGTAAAGTGATTATGTCACTGGACTCAGATTCCAGAGAACAGGGACAGAATCCCTGAGTTGGGGTCAAATGTGGGTTCCAAACCCCACCTGCTGCTGGGTGCAGTCACCCAGCATGGATTCTGCCTAGATTGGCCAATTAATGGCCAAATGACATTCTCATCATGCAATTAAAGGCTGTGGGAAAGCTCGAGAGTCAATGAGACTATTTATTGCACCCCCCCCCTCCCCACCACCCCCCCTCCCCACCACCCCCCCGCGACACTCTCCCACCCCCATCACCATCCCTCCCCCTCCCAGTACAGAAGCAGCTGCAGCCTGCCACCACCTTGAAGCATTTTTTAAAAAAGCTAAAATAAAAAATGGCCACAGTTGCTAGACCAACGCTGGCCAGGGCAAACCATCTACACAAGGTGGCTTGCAGCGGCAACTGTGGCAAGAGAGGTGTGAGCGAGTCAAAATGTTTCTGGAATGCTGGCTCCCTAGTCTTTGTAAGAAGTTTAACAACACCAGGTTAAAGTCCAACAGGTTTATTTGCTAACAAAAGCCACACAAGCTCTCGGAGCCCCAAACCCCTTCGGAAGCCTTGGAAGAGGCTTGAGGCTCCGAAAGCTTGTGTGGCTTTTGTTAACAAATAAACCTGTTCGACTTTAACCTGGTGTTGTTAAACTTCTTACTGTGTTTACCCCAGTCCAACGCCGGCATCTCCACGTCATCCGTAGTCTTTAGCATAGTTTGGGCATGGAGCTAAGAAACAAGAAATGTCAGAAAGGACTGCTTAACATAACTGTAAAGTAATTGCAGTATTGACAGAGTACAAATTAGAGGTATACGCAACAAAAATAATAAAATAAACAAGGGGAACTTTAATCTCCAGATGACTTGCAAACCAAATTTGCAGTAATCACATGGAGGATGAGCTGATCGAACGTCTTCACCAGTTTTTTGGATTAGTATGCCGAGGAAACAAGCTGTTTTAAATGTAGTTTTGTGCAATGAAAAAGGGTTAATTAATAATTTGGAGTCCGTGGAAAAGAGTGATTATATCACAAAAGAATTCTATATTGAGTTGGAGAGTGATTTAATTAAGTTCCTAAACTACGGTCTTAAATCTGAACAAAGTAAATTTCACAGGTGTGAGGGATAAGTTGGCTAAGGTAGACTGATAAACTAACTTGAAAGGTTTGACAGTGGATAAGCATTAACAACCTTTCAAAGCATTGGTTCATAACAAATATAATTTCATTTAAAGAATTAAGAACCAGTGAGAAAAGTAGTCCAGCCATGGCCAGCAAGAGAAAGTAAGAAGTCTCACAACACCAGGTTAAAGTCCAACAGGTTTATTTGGTAGCAAAAGCCACTAGCTTTCGGAGCACTCGCTGCTCCTTCGTCAGGTAATCCCACTCACCTGACGAAGGAGCAGTGAGCGCTCCAAAGGCTAGTGGCTTTTGCGACCAAATGAACCTGTTGGACTTTAACCTGGTGTTGTGAGACTTCTTACTGTGTTTACCCCAGTCCAACGCCAGCATCTCCACATCACAGCAAGAGAAATTCAGGATAATATTAGATTAAAGGAAGATATTACAATATTGCCAAAAAGAGTAATAAGGCTGAGGATTGAGAGGAATTTAGAATGCAGTGAAGATTAAACAAAAAATTAATAAAGAAAGAAAAAACAGAATGAAAGTAAATTAACAAGAAATATAAAACAGACTGTAAAAACTTCCGCAGGTTTTAAAAAAAGAGATTAACAAAATTAAATGTGGTTTTGGAGCAAAGACAGGAGAAATTCTAATGTGCAAAAAGGAAATGGCAGAGACATTAAACAAATAGTTTGCATTGTCGTCATGGTAGAAGACACAAAAATATTCCAGAAATAATGTGGAACCAAAGCACTGAGACAAAGGAACTTGGAGAAATAAGTATTGATTAAAAAAAACAAAGTTAATGGGATTAAAAATCCATAAATATGCTGGACTGGATGGGCTACATCCTAGGGAATCATAGTGACAAAAATAGGGGACACATTGGGTTTGATCTTCCAGAATTTCCTTGATCTTGGAACAATCCCTGTGGATTAGAACGTAGAAAACATAATTCCACTATTCCATAAAGGAGTCAGAGAGGACACTCTAAGCCATTAACCTGACATCTGTAGTAGAGAAAATGACTGTTAGAACATATTAGGTATGTGGTAACAAGGCATTCAGAAAATTATAATAAGATCAGACAGGGTCTACACATGTTTATGAAAGGGGAATGATGCCCAACAAATCTGTTGGAATTTTTGAGGTTGTAACCAGAACAGATACAGGGGAACCAGCGAACATAGTATTTGGATTTTCAAAAAAGCATGCCGTTCAATTACAAGTCACGTAGAAGGTTCGTACATATAATTAAAGCTCTGGGATTTGGGAAAATGTATTAGCATGGACTGAGGATTGGTTAATGGACAGAGAACAGAGAATGCAAATAAATGCATTATTTTCAGGTTGTTAGGTTCTTACCACTGGAGTACCACAAGGATCAAAGCGCTCCTGCTCAGACACATAACATTGAAAAGCTGCTGAATGCCAATCCACCTAACCTGCACATCTTTGGACTGTGAGAGGAAATCAGAGAACCTGGAGGAAACCCACACAGACACGGGAAGAATGTACAAATTCCACACAGACGGTTACCCAAGGCTGAATTGAACCTGGGTCCTTGGCGCTCTGAGGCAGCAGTGCTAATCATTGTGCCACCATGCCATACAGTTTAGGATGTTACATTATACACAGAAAAATAGTTCACAATATTAAGCATAATTTCTGAAATGATCCAAAAACCTGACTGAAGTAAAGATTGATTGTGCAAAATTCAGAGATTGAGAAAAGATGATAGTGGAAAATATAACCTATATGGTTTTATTCTACAGGATACACAATGGGTGAGGGATTTATAAATACTGGCGGATATATTACTAATGCTCCTCAGCACAGTATGTCACAGCCATCAAGAAAGCCAGTAGATTTTTGGACTGTCGGCACAAAGAATACAGTGTACAATGCTGATCACCATATTATGAGAAAGATGTCCAGACATTGGAGAGGATGCAACAAAACTCAAAGCTGGTACTAAGCACTTGAGTTCTGCAGTGAGGTTGCAGAAGCTGGAATGTTAACACTGGAGAAGTGTCATGGGTGATTTAATTAAGGTATCCACAATCTTAAAGTTATACACAAGTTGAACATCAATATGTTTAATAATACACAAATTCTATAAAAGGGCAAGTATGAAACCGAAAAATAGAGGTTGAATCAATATAGATTTAATTGAATTAGATTTAGCTACTTTATGAAAAGTGTGCTGCATGTATGGAATGAAAAGGACTTCCAAGAGAAGCAGCAGAAGCAAAAGAGTGCAAATTAATTCCCAGTGACAAACTGAATGCAGGGACGAGAGGTAACATGGAATATGACACCGACATTTGAGTTCTTTTGTGACGTAATGGAGAAAGTGAAAAGGTGAATGAGGGTAGTGCAGTTGAAAATGCACATATCAAATTTCAAAAGGCATTTAGAACATAGAACATTACAGCGCAGTACAGGCCCTTCAGCCCTCGATGTTGCACCGACCAGTGAAACTAATCTAAAGCCCATCTAACCTACACTATTCCAATATCATCCATATGTTTGTCCAATGACCATTTAAATGCCCTTAATGTTGGCGAGTCCACTACTGCTGCAGGCAGGGCATTCCACGCCCTTACTACTCTCTGAAGAACCTACCTCTGATATCTGTCCTATATCTATCACCCCTCAGTTTAAAGCTATGTCCCCTCGTGCTGGCTATCACCATCCGAGGAAAAAGGCTCTCACTATCCACTTTATCTAATCCTCTGATCATCTTATATTAAGTCACCTCTTAACCTTCTTCTCTCTAACAAAAACAACCTCAAGTGCCTCAGCCTTTCCTCATAAGACCTTCCCACCATACCAGGCAACATCCTGGTAAATCTCCTCTGCACCCTTTCCAATGCTTCCACATCCTTCCTATAATGCGGTGACCAGAACTGTACACAATACTCCAAGTGCGGCCGCACCAGAGTTTTGTACAGCTGCAACATGACCTCCTGGCTCCGAAACTCAATCCCTCTACCAATAAAAGCTAACACTCCGTACGCCTTCTTAACAACCCTATCAACCTGGGTGCCAACTTTCAGGGATCTATGCACATGGACACCGAGATCTCTCTGTTCATCCACACTACCAAGTATCTTACCATTAGCCCAGTACTCTGTAATCCTGTTACTCCTTCCAAAGTGAATCACCTCACACTTTTCCACATTGAACTCCATTTGCCACCTCTCAGCCCAGCACTGCAGCTTATCTATGTCCCTCTGTAACCTGCAACAACCTTCCGCACTGTCCACAACTCCACCGACTTTAGTGTCATCTGCAAATTTACTAACCCATCCTTCTACGCCCTCATCCAGGTCATTTATAAAAATGACAAACAGCAGTGGCCCCAAAACAGATCCTTGCGGTACATATTCATTTAGCGCCTCTCCTATCTCTTCAGGCTCCACGCACAACTTCCCACTACTGTCCTTCACTGGCCCTAATCTTACCCGAGACATTCTTTTATTCCTGACATACCTATAGAAAGCTTTAGGGTTTTCCTTGATCCTACCTGCCAAAGACTTCTCATGTCCCCTCCTGGCTCTTCTTAACTCTCTTTAGGTCCTTCCTGGCTAACTTGTAACTCTCAAGCGCCCTAACTGAGCCTTCACATCTCATCTTCTTCCTCTTCACAAGAGATTCAACTTCTTTAGTAAACCACAGTTCCCTCACTCGGCCACTTCCCCCCTGCCTGACAGGTACATACTTATCAAGGACACCCAGCAGCTGTTCCTTGAACAAGCTCCACATGTGGGCGGCACGGTAGCACAGTGGTTAGCACTGCTGCTTCACAGCTCTAGGGTCCCGGGTTCGATTCCTGGCTCGGGTCACTGTCTGTGTGGAGTTTGCACACTCTCCTCATGTCTGCGTGGGTTTCCTCCGGGTGCTCCGGTTTCCTCCCACAGTCCAAAGATGTGCAGGTTAGGTTGATTGGCCAGGTTAAAAATTGCCCCTTAGAGTCCTGAGATGCGTAGGTTAGAGGGATTAGCGGGTAAATATGTGGGGGTAGGGCCTGGGTGGGATTGTGGTCGGTGCAGACTCGATGGGCCGAATGGCCTCCTTCTGCACTGTAGGGATTCTATGATTCTGTGATTCTATGATTTCAATTGTGCCCATCCCCTGCAGTTTCCTTCCCCAACCTATGCCACCTAAATCTCGCATAATCGCATTATAATTTCCTTTCCCCCAGCTATAACTCTTGCCCTTCTGTATATACCTATTCCTTTCCATCGCTAAAATAAACGTAACCGAATTGTGGTCACCATCACCAAAGTGCTCACCTACCTCCAAATCTAACACCTGGTCTGGTTCATTACCCAGTACCAAATCCAATGTGGCCTCGCCTCTTGTTGGCCTATCTACATACTGTGTCAGGAAACCCTCCTGCACACATTGAACAAAAACTGACCCCTCTAAAGTACTCGAACTATAGCTTTTCCAGTCAATATTTGTAAAGCTAAAGTCCCCCATAACAACTATCCTGTTACTTTCGCTCCTATCCAGAATCATCTTTGCAATCCTTTCCTCTACATCTCTGGAACTTTTCGGAGGCCTATAGAAAACTCCCAACAGGGTGACCTCTCCTTTCCTGTTTATAACCTCAGCCCATACTACCTCAGTAGACGAGTCCTCATCAAACGTCCTTTCTGCCACCGTAATACTGTCCTTGACTAACAATGCCACACCTCCACCTCTTTTACCACCTTCCCTGCTCTTACTGAAAGATCTAAACCCCGGAACCTGCAACAACCATTTCTGTCCCTGCTCTATCCATGTCTCCGAGATGGCCACAACATCGAAGTCCCAGGTACCAACCTGTGCTGCAAGTTCACCCACCTTATTCCGGATGCTCCTGGCGTTGAAGTATACACACTTCAAACCACCTTCCTGCCTGCCAGTACACTCCTGTGACGCTGAAACCTTATCCACGACCTCACTACTCTCAACCTCCTGTACACTGGATCTACAATTCAGGTTCCCATCCCCCTGCTGAATTAGTTTAAACCCTCCCGAAGAGCATTAGCAAATTTCCCCCCCCAGGATATTGATACCCCTCTGGTTCACGTGTAGACCATCCAGTTTGTAGAGGTCCCACCTACCCCAGAATGAGCCCCAATTGTCCAGGTATCTGAATCCCTCCCTCCTGCACCATCCCTGTAGCCACGTGTTCAATTGCTCTCTCTCCCTATTCCTCTCCTCACTATCACGTGGCACGGGTAACAAACCAGAGATAACAACTCTGTTTGTTCTAGCCCTAAGCTTTCTCCCTAACTCCCTGAATTTCTGCCTTACATCCCCATCCCTTTTCCTACCTATATCTTGGGTGCCTATGTGAACCATGGCTTGGGGCTGGTCCCCCTCCCCCTTAAGGATCCCGAAAACACGATCCGAGTCATCACGGACCCTGGCACCTGGGAGGCAACACACCAGCCGCGAGTCCCTCTCGTTCCCACAGAATCTCCTATCTATCCCCCTAACTATGGAGTCCCCAATAACTAATGCCCTACTCCTCTCCCCCCTTCCCTTCTTAGCAACAAGGACAGACTCTGTGCCAGAGACCTGTACCCCATGGCTTACCCCTGTTAAGTCACCCCCCCAACAGTTTCCAAAACGGAATACTTGTTGTACAGAGGAACTTCTTACCCTTTCATATACTTATTGAGGTATATGACTTGTTTGCAATCCAATGGGAGTAAAGAGGCAGAGGCTATATGGATAGATAATTGGCTAAGGACAGAAAGCATACAGTAGTTGTAAATGTTTTTTTTGCACTGGATGGAAGAGGAGTCCCCAGGGAACAATATTATGTCTGATGCTCTTATTGGTGTTTTTTTATCAGTTCCTGGGATGTAAGCACTGCCCATCCGTAATTGCTATTGATAAAGTGATGGTGAGCCAGCATCTTGAACCACCATAGCCCATGTGTGTAGGCACTATTAGGGAGGAAATTCTGTGAGGAATGGTGATGTAATTCCAAGTTAAGATGGTATGTGATTTGGAAGAGAACTTGCAGATGGTGGTGTTCCCACAGATCTGCCACCTGTGCTTTCAAGGTGGTAAAGAGATCACAAATTTGGGAGCTGCTGTCAGAGGAACCTTGGCAAGTTGCTACAATATGTCTTGTAAATAATGGATGGGTACCATTTAAGTGAACTGCTTTGTTGTGGGCGTGTGTCGTGTGTCTTGAATGTTGATGGTGCTATATTCATCCAGGCAAGTGATAGTATACCATCTCACTCCTAAACTTATGCCTTGTAGATAATTTGCAGGCTTTGAAGAGTCAGGAAGTCAGTTCCTCACTGCACAATTCCCATCCTCCAACTTGCACTGGCAGCTACTGTACTTATATGGCTGGTTCACTTAAGTTTCTGTTCAATGGTAACCCCTCAATGTTGCCACTGGCAGATTCAGCGATGGCATAGAGGTTTGCAGCATGGAAACAGGCCCTTCAGCCCAACTTGTCCATGCCACCCTTTTTTTAAAACAACTAAGCTAGTCCCAATTGCCCGTGTTTGGCCCATATCCCTCTATATCCATCTTACCCATGTAACTGTCTAACTGCTTTTTAAAAGACAAAATTGTATCCGCCTCTACAACTACCACTGGCAGCTTGTTCCAGACACTCACCACCCTCTGTGTGAAAAAACTGCCCCTCTGGACCCTTTTGTATCTCTCCTCTCTCACCTTAAACCTATGCCCTCTAGTTTTAGACTCCCATATCTTTGGGAAAAGATGTTGACTATCCAGCTGATCTGTGCCCCTCATTATTTTATAGACCTCTATAAGATCACCCCAAGTCTTCTTCGTTCCAGGGAAAAATGTTCCAGCCTACCCAGCCTCTCCTTATAACTCAAACCGTCAAGTCCCGGCAGCATCCTAGTAAATCTTTTCTGCAGTTTTTCTAGTTTAATAATATCCTTTCTATAATAGGGTGACCAGGACTGTAGACAGTATTCCAAGTGTGGCCTTACTAATGTATTGTACAACTTCAACAAGACATCCCAATTTCTGTATTCAAATGTCATTGAATGGCAACAGGAGATGGTTAGATTCTCTCTTGTTAGAGATGGTCATTGCCTGGCATTTATATGGTGCAAATGTTACTTACCACATATCAGTCAAAGCCTTAATCCAGGTCTTGTTGTATTTGAGCACAGACTGCTTCAGTATATGAGAAGTTGTGAATTGTACTCAAATCAGTGCAACCAATACACAATATCCCCACTTCTGACCTTGTGATGAAGAAAATATAATTGATGAAGCAAATGAAGATGGTTGGGTTTAGGATGCTGCCCTGAGGAACTCCTGCTACAATGTTCTACAGCTGAGATGACTGACATCCAACAACCACATCTTCCTTTGCGCTAGGTATGATTACAACAGTGGAGAGTTTTCCCATGACTGCCATTGCCTTCAACATTCCTAGTGCTCTTTGATGTCACACTCATTTAAATGCTGCTTCGGTGTCAAGGGCAGTCACACTCACCCCACCTCTTGGGTCAAAGCTGTAATGTGATCTGGAATCGAGTTGCCCTGGTGGAACCCAAGCTAAGCAGTGATCAGATTATTGGTGAGTAAGTCCTTTCAACAACATCTTCCTTCATTTTACTGATGATTGGGAGTAGATTAATGAGGTGGTAATTGGCCAGTTTAGATTTGTCATACTTTTTGTGGCCAAGGCATACCTGGGGCAATCTTCAATATTGCTGGGTAGAAGCCAGTGTTTTAGTTGTGTTGGAACAGCTTGGCTGGGGTGCAACTAGTACTAGAGCACAACAGCTGGGCTGCTGTCAGGGTCTATCGCCTTTGCAGTACCCAGTGCCTTGAGCCAGTTCTTTATATCTGAACTGAATTAGCTGATGACCAGCACCTGTGATGTTGGTGTTGGGGGCCTCTGGAGGAGGCCGAGATGGATCATCCACTCGGCTTATCTGACTATAAAGATGGTTGCAAATGCGTAGGTCATGTCTTTTGTACCAAATTTCATCAATATTATCACCAGCAACACATATCTAGGCCAAAAAAATCTGTTATCTAGCACTGTTATAAATGTAGAATATTTCCCAAATTAGCCCCTGCAACCCTAAAATATGTGCTAGGTTTTTCAGTAATGATTATTGTATTAATGCCACAAATTACAACATGTGAAAATAGCAATGCTGCCACATATCAAATCATCCCAAACTACAATAACTACAGCAACATACAGAAATCACCCAATTGCCTATAGAACTAAAACAGCGTGTCAAAACCAGAACTTGCAATATTTCCAGGGTTCCCCATGAATTCCCAGAAACATGGAACCTGGAGAAGACACTCACTGAATCGAAGTTAATGAACTCCAGTTCCACTGTAAAAAAATGACGAATGTCAAAAAATCAAATCTGACCCAGTTAGGGAGATGAATGATCACTGACACTACTACGTAAACAAACATGACCGTGACTGCCTATAACGCTGCAAACATATCGCATGGACGAGACAGAATATCTTAAATCTTCCAAAACTGTGCTTTTTCCCTCCGCAATGTGTTTCCCTTCGCCCCTCTTTAACTGAATTTGCTTTCGATATATTAAGAATTGCACAAGGAAGATGTTCAATTCTGTAAAATTTCAACATTTTCATTAAAACAATTAAAGACCCCAGCCGGTTTATCAGAAAGGCAAGCCGACAGGGAAACAGGGCACACACATGGCATTCAGCTACAGGAGGGGTGGTATTTGGGGCATGGGAACCTGGAAAACACAACAGACTGTCAAAAAATATTGACACGCCTGTTCTTCCTGATCTGTTTCGCTGTGGGGAGAAGGGGGTGTTTGATGTTGGGGGGGGTGGGTGGAGATGGCGGGGGAAGAGGAGGGGGATGTTGCAATCGTGAGAGGTTCACCAAATCTCCCGAAAATTGCTGCTGCTGCTGCTGGAAGCACTGGCGAAGGTTCAATGAAGTTAGTGAGGTGATTCCCCGGACATCCAGGCAAGGATTTGGAGCCGGGATGCACATTGGATTTTTCAGGACAGCAGAAAGAAAGCCAGGAAATAGAAAGAAAAAGGGGGGTGGGAGATGCTGGGGGGGGGGGGGGGGGGGGTTAAAGAGCCGGTGTTAGTGACTTTACCCAAGGCAATCGGAGGTCCTTAAGGAGCTGGTAGATCGCGATCGCGGTTTCAGCACGATGTGGCTCATGGTGCGCCCGCACTCGCTGTCCCCTCCCGCAACTTTTTAGGTTGGATTTCCTTGTCTGGAGCGTCTTCCCGGAAAGATGGCTCTGACCTCCCTCTGAGCTGTTTCTTCACCCAACACCGAATTACTCAAGCATCAACTGTTAGGAAGTGACAGCTCTGCCCTTGCCTGCCCGGGGACCGCCGCTGCGTGCTCGCCTCTGTTGTCCAGCACCCGCAGTCCGCCTGAGCTGACTCTGTCCCAGACAGAGAGAGAGAAGGAGGGGGAGCCGCCTGCCTCTCCCGAGCGGTGGGGCACATGTCCCGGGACACCTCCGCCTTCGCATGGGAGACGGTGCGAGTGAGACCTGGCTGCTGTGAGACCGGGGGGGAGGGGGATCACATCCCTCACTCTGCCCCGGGCTGCCTCTCCCAGGAAGTAGCTGCGGATCCAAATGAAGCAAAGTGCTGCTGAACTCTTCTCCGGATTCCCGCCTCCTTTCACACGCTGGAATGAGAACTCCAGGCGATGCAAAGTTGAGCAGTGAGGGATCGACTCAGTCCAACACGTTTCTCATGCCCACACCCCCTTGACGTAGCCAGCAAGAGGAGCAGCAGTCGCTTTGACAGAGCGGGGAGGGCAGCCCCGGGCTTTGCTGCCGCACCAGCGGCTGGGAGGGAGGGGGACAGAGAGCTGCCACTTCATCAGCTCCAAACAAGTGCTGCTGGACTGAGCCACTCACCCTCCTCGCTCCTGGGGATTTACTCCACCAGGACAGTGGTGACCACTTGTTTCTGTTGACACCACTGTTTTTAAGGATTGGCGTGTCAGCTGAATGACCCAAGACTTTACTGCCTAAAGCCTTGCGAAACTTGTTGCATTTCAATCCAGGCATCAAACTTTCTATTTTTCCCGGGACAACACCGAGCAGGCAATCAGAACCATCACCATGGCCACAAAATACGCAAATATAGACGTCAGAAATCCTGTTATTCCATTTTGAGTCAGCTGGCACCTTCTACCTCAGCTTCAGCCGCAATTCATCATTACCTCCCCAAGTCACTGGTCCTCGTATTTCCTCGCCCAGCAAGTATAGCGTTTTGATTTTCCATTTATTTTAATGAGAGCATTATCAGCAGGAATGACTCTCATGTCAGTTAAAGTCTGCAGGATACAGATGGCACCACTGGCAAATGACTCAATTGAACGTAGACCTCTCTAGTTTATATCACCCAGGCACCTGTTTTGGGACAGCATCTATTGCACTCAGTTTGAGAATTTACATTTCAAAATATGACATGTTACATTTTGCTTTTAAAAACAGGGGGTTGTTATCGCATGTTCTGGATTCCGTTCTATCAATTTTACTTTTAAATATATTTTATTTCCTTTACACAGAATATACCAGACAGGAAGAGGCCATTCAGCACAACCCGCCTCCCCTCACTCCATTTGCCTCGACTCAGCCTTTCAGCTGATCTTCTTTTCCCTTTTATCTCATGTATAAAGTAGGGAGGAAACAGATGAAGGGAGACAATTGTCAGATGCAGCTAAAATCCTGTGAAACAATTTGCATTTATACTGCACCAGTAGCCTACAGGTGTTTCTGAAAAAAATGAGAGGAATTAAAGTATGAGTCTTGTCAGCTGAAGAAGTCTGATTATATTCCTGGCGCAGGGGTTAGTCCACATCCAAGCCATCCTTTTAAAGTGTCAGGGCTGAGGTTTTTCTTGCATTTACAAGAAATGTGGCCGTGTCACCTTGATCCTTGGCATAATTAAACCTGCCGTCCGAATAGCTCTCCGCCCATAAATCTGGCCACTCAACCAACTCCTAAATATCAGTTTTCTCCAATTGGACTTCTTTGGAGGGGGGGTGGGGGTTATCTTTCGACATTGCGACCAGCTTTTCAGCTGCAGCAGGTAACAAAGTACGATTTTGATTCGGTGTAATTACAATTTTGAGTATTTTAGTGGGTAGATGTGGGGGTAGGGCCTGGGTGGGATTGTGGTCGGTGCAGACTCGATGGGCCGAATGGCCTCTTTCTGTACTGTAGGGTTTCTATGATTTCTATGATTTCTTTTTAAAATCATCCTCACCGAGATCCACTTTTTTGTTTACTTTATTTGAATGCCACTAAACCATAATCGCAGATTCATAAACATGATGCGCACGGTGAAAAATGACGGTGAAAAACGTTGAAAATTAAATTTTAAGCCTCAAAAGAGAATATATTGGTGTGCGTTCAGTATTTCCTATTAACATCCATTTTGCCCATTTTGAATCTGGGTGAGATTGAGCGGATCCGCGTGTATAACTTGCCATCAACAAAATGAGGAAAACACTGGGTGTGTGAGCATGTTTAACCTGCATTCCAGTGCATTTATCCCTCAATCAGTATAACAAAAACAGATTATCTGGTCAGATTATTACATTGCAGCTTGTGGGAGCTCGCTGTGTGGACATTGCTGTTCCCTACTACAACCTTGCTGGCACTTCAGAACAAAATCACTTCATTGGCTAGTTTGCATTTTGGTAAATCATAAGGTTGTAATAGACACCATAATAGATACCATATAAATCAATTTTTCTTTAATCAAATCGTGGTTGCTTTGTATTTGAACTCTATTAGCCTGCCTCTGATCTGCATGTCTTTATAGCCAAATAATATATCAATTTCAACTGACCTCACTCCTAAATGGCACAATTCTGGTTGAAAGTTGTGTTGAAGATGTAACTGGTAAATTGGATCAGGGCATCAGTGGATGGATGTGGTTCGTCTGGTTTATCAGAACATTTTCAACAAAGTCCCACATAACAGATTAGCGTGTAAAATTGAAGAGCATGGGATTGAGTGTATTGAGATGAATAGGAAAACTGGTTAGCAGACAAAGAGTAGGAATAAATGGGTCTTTTTCCAAGTGACAGGCACTGACTAGTGGGATACTGCAGGGATCAGTGCTAGAACCTCAGCTATTCACAATATACATATGAATGACTTAGATGAGGTAACTAAACATCTCCAGATTTGCAGATGATACAAAGCTGGATGGGAGGATGAGCTGGGAGGAGAGTGCAGAAATGCTTTCAGGGTGATTTGAGTGAGTGGGAAAATGCATGGCAGATGGAGTGTAATGTGGCTAAATGTGAGGTTATTCACTTTGGTAGCAAAAACAGAAAGACAGATTATTTTTTGAATGGGTACAGATTGAGAAAGGAGACTGCAATGAAAACTGCAGTTGCTGAAGGTAAGCATGCAGGTGCCGCAGGCAGTGAAGAAGGTAAATATATGCTGGCCTTCATAGCAAGAGGATTCGAGCACAGGAGCGGACTTGTCTTGCTGCAGTTATACAGGGCCTTGGTGAGACCACACCTGGAATATTGTGTGCAGTTTTAGAACCATAGAACCCCTACAGTGCAGAAAGAGGCCATTCGGCCCATCGAGTCTGCACTGACAACAATCCCACCCAGGCCCTATCCCCATATCCCTACATATTTACCTGCTAATCCCTCTAACCCTCATATTTACCCGCTAATCCCTCTAATCTACGCATCCCGGGACACTAAGGGGCAATTTAGCTTGGCCAACCAACCTAACCCGCACATCTTTGGACTGTGGGAGGAAACCGGAGCACCCGGAGGAAACCCACACAGACACGGGGAGAATGTGCAAACTCCGCACAGACAGTGACCCGAGCCGGGAATCGAACCCAGGTCCCTGGAGCTGTGAAGCAGCAGTGCTAACCACTATGCTACCGTGCCGCCCGTCGTCTCCTTATCGGAGGAAGAATGTTCTTAATATGCAGGGAGTGCAGAGATGCTTTACCAGACCAATTCCTGGGATGGCGGGACTGACATATGAGAGGTTGAGTTGGTTAGGATTATATTCACTCAAGTTCAGAAGAATGAGGGGGGATCTCAGAAACCCATAAAATTCTAACAGGGTGGCATGATGGCACAGCGGTCAGCACTGCTGCCTCACAGCGCCAGGGACCCAAGTTCAATTCCAACCTCGGGTCACTGTCTGTGTGGAGTTTGGACTTTCTCCACGTGTCTGCATGGGTTTCCTCCGAGTGCTCCGGTTTCCTCCTACAGTTCAAAGATGTACAAATTAGGTTAATTGGCCGTGCCAAATTGACTCTGAGTCGGGGGATTAGCAGGGTAAATGAGGGTTACAAAATATAGCCTGGGTGGGATTGTGATCGGTACAGACTCGATGGGCCGAATGGCCTCCTTCTGTACTGTAGGGATTCCATGATTAGACAGGGTAGATGCAAGAAAGATGTTCCCGATGGTGGGGATGTCCAGAACCAGGGGTCACAGTCTGAGGATACAAGGTAGACTTTTAGGACAGAGATGAAGAGAAATTTCTTCACCTCAGAGTGGTCAGCCTGTGGAATTCTCTACCACGAAAAGCAGTTCAGGCCAAAACATTGTATGTTTTCAAGAAGGAGTTAGATCCTTTGATCCCTTTCTTGGGGCTAAAGGGATCAAAGGATAAGGGTCGAAGGTAGGAACAGGATAATGAGTTGGATGACCAGCAATGATCATAATGAATGGTGGAGCAGGCTTGAAGGGCCGAATGGCCTATTCCTACTCCTACTTTCTATGTTTCCTTGTTCTGGACTCCCCACCAGAAAAAATAGTGAGACCTGTCTAAATTTATTCGCACCCAAGCAGGGCACAGTTCCAGAACGAGCAGCAATGTCACTCCAGAACAGAGACTTGAGCACCAAACTAAATTTATCCTCCAAGTAGGTTGAAGCTGCCAATCAGTCAGTGTAAAAGCCTACCAGTAAGTCCGAGAAGGGAGGGATGTGGTGGGTAGCAGGCAGAAGGCAGTCCCGCTACAGTTCCCAGTTGTTTGGTGGAGCCATGAAGAACACTTCTGCCCCATCACATTTAGTTAAGCTTCAGGGGTGTATTTGAGCAACCTCCAGTGGCTTCCATAAGGACCACTGATGAAGCAAAATCCAGAAACAATAGTGGGAGCTTGCACATCACAATCTCTGAATGATCTAAACAAATTTAGTAGAGGGGATCTGAATTGGGTGCAGGAGCTCATTTCAGGATTAAGATGAGCTAATTTCAGTCATATCTCTTCATTATTTGAAATACCTGTTAGATTATTCCTCAATCTTTTAAATTCAAAGATGGACAAGCTAAGTTTATGCATTCTGTCCTCAAAATGTATCCCTTTTAACACCAGTATTAATCAGGTGAATCTGCAATGTATTCCCGCCTAGAGGGGTCATATCTTTCCTCAGGTGGGATATATATAGCCGAATAAAATACTTCAGATGGAGGAACCACCTATTAAGCCTATACTAAAACAATGACCATTACTGCTTCAGGAACTAACTCTGTTAGTGAATTCCACAACTTTATAATCCTTTGTGAAGGGCAGCACGGTGGCACAGTGGTTAGCACTGCTGCTTCACAGGGCTAGGGACCTGGGTTCAATTCCAACCTTGGCTCACTGTCTGTGTGGAATTTGCACATTCTCCCTGTGTCTGCGTGGGTTTCCTCCCACACTCCAAAGATGTGCAGGCTAGGTGGATTGGCCATGCTAAATTGACCCTTGGTGTCAAGGGGGTAAATACATGGGGTTATGGGGATAGGGCCTGGGTGGGATTATTGTCGGTCGGTGCAGAGTCGATGGGCCAAATGGACTCCTGCACAGTAGGGATTCTATGATTTCCCCCATCCCCTGGTCTAAATCTCTTGCATTTAATCATATTTCTATACCCTCTTGATCACTGGTGCTCAATGGGATAGATTTCAAACAGGCCTAGCAACTCTAAACTGGACTTCTTGAGGCACTATGGGCAATCAACAACAACAGAGTTGTATTCAACCACAATCTGTAATCTCAAGGCCTATCATAGGCCCCATTCTATCATTAACACCAAGCCAGAGGATTAACCCTGGTTCAATTAAATTCTGTAGTCCGTAAGCTTATTTTTTAATGGCTTTATCCATTTGAGGTGCTGCTTTAAATGTCTTATTAACTGGAAATCCTAAATCCCCCACTCTTCCACATCACCCAGTTTTACCTTGAAGTATAGTTATTACCTTTAAATGAAAACTTCAAACCTCATATTGTACCACCTCACATTTACTTATACTGAAATCCATCAGCTACATTTTTGCCCATTTCATCAAGGGTGGCACGGTATCAAAGTGGCACTGCTGCCTCACAGTGCCAAGGACTTGGATTCAATTGCCTCTGGTCACTGTCTATGTGGAGTGTGCATATTTTCCCCGTGTCTGCGTTGGTTTCCTCCAGGTGCCACGATTTCCTCCCGCTCCTAAAGTGTGCAGATTAGGTTGATTGGCCATGCTAAATACCCCTAAGTGTCAGAGGGACTAGCAGGGTAAATACATGGGGTTACAGGAATAAGGCCTGGGTGAGATTGTCGGTGTAGACTCGATGAGCCAAATGGCCTTCTTCTGCATTGTCAGGATTCTATGATCTAATCAATGCAACTATTTACTATGTCCCCTATTTTCTTATTATCTGCATATTTGAAAACCATTTCCAATGGTCCTATACCCGAATCATTGATGTACACAGTGAACAGAAGCAGTCCCAAGATAGAACTCAGTGGGACTATTACTGACTTCCACCAACTTCAAGAAATGGCCCTTAGCACCTATTTCATCTTCTAACTCTTCGTTCAAAATTCTGCAGGAATCGTAGCAGGCTTGACAGAAAATTCAGTGGACCACTTGTAGGTCCATTGAGCACAGGTGGGAATTTCTAGTCTTGGGGTGCACACGCCTGGAGAATCCCACCCCTTATCTCTTTGTCTTCTTCAGTAGAATCATACATATAATCCCTACAGGACAGAAGAGGCCATTCGGTCCATCAAGTCTGCATCAACTCTCTGACAGAGTATCTTACCGAGTTCCTCTCCCCTGCCCTATCCCTGCTATCCACCTAACCTACGCATCTTGGGACACTAAGGGGCAATTTAGCATGGCCAATCCACCTAACCTGCACATCTCATGTGTTACTGTCGAAGACTTTGTAATTTTGAAATTTAAAGTATATTTTTATCTACAGTCCTGAGTGCTAACTGCTCTTTCCATCTCAACTAGCTCACTCTTCATTGTTCTAAAATTGACATATTCCAATTTGCTGCTCTTGCTTTTCATTCCCATTTGGACCTTAAGCCTCACGAAAGAAACACTTAATATCTCCTCCAGGCCATCCCCTCCACAATGTGCTACCCACCCTGCACCTCAACTCCTTGTAACCAACTAACTTCTGAATTACTCACATTGCCCAGGATTTTGTCATTTCCAACGTCATAACTGGAACTCTGCGCCATTTCTGCTTTCTCTCTTTTTGATGTTTCCCATGTAATTATAATTAAAATGTTAAATGCCGGCAGCATGCATACAAAACACATTCGATTTAGTGGATGGTGAAACTTGCCATCAGCTGATGTTACTGCATCCATAGGGATCCGAGTAAAGAGTCTTCTAGTCAAACGGGGAGTCTCTGCATCAAGCTCACAACTTTCCTGCCCAACAACACTCCCTTTAAAATACAACTTGAGCACAAAGGTGGAACAGGTGTTTTTCAAAATTAAATTTCATTTGGTGAATATTTCACATTACATTGATTTCACTTTATTGATGTGTGCATCATGGTTAATTGTTGAGACTAGCTTAGGCAGAGAGCTAAATTTACTGGCACACTGCATGGTTAGCATGCATTAATGTTTACAGGGGAGTTAGGAACATTTCCTTTATTGGAAACAAAGTTCTTTTTGTTCACTCTTTATTGAATGTTCATGTTAGTATCCAGTGTTATACTCGCTCCTGGGTAGGGACATGGCTGAACTTGCAGCTTCAGCTGGCTGCCCTTCTATACATTTTAAAGAACATCGAGAGTACTTTCAATGGGGGTACCTGAAATGTTGTAGATGAACTCATAGCCATGTAGGGACTCTGCCATCTAACAGTCAGGTGGATACACATTTTCACAGTACTGACACTGCCCTTAGACCCCTCATTTTCTTACCTTGACTTGATGACTATCCCCCCTTCTCTTACTCATACCCAGGAAACTAGGCCATTCCCACCTCACACCTCCTATCCATCCTCTGTCCTTCCCTGGTTCCTTCTTCCATTCCTCCCTACCCCCGATCCCACTCCACAATCCCCTCACCAGTGACTTACACCTGCTGGTCCCAAGCCTCCATGAAGAGTCTGCACTGCCACATCCCTCCTTTAAACCAGAAGACGACTGACCTTACACATTGCACAAAGTCAACAGATGCACCTTTAAACAATCGTGAACCATTTACCAGAGGCTTCTCGTGTGCCACTGACTTTATCCCAGGGGGAGAACTTCACACTAATGTGTATTCATGGCAAACAAATGTATTATAAGTATTAACCCATCGGAGACCAGAATGATGCTTGATATGCCACAAGCATGCTGCTAAGTTTATATCTGCATCTCAACCTGCTGTCAGGAAATTAAAATTCTGCAACCCGCCAAATTAATTCACCTCCCATGCCATGTTCTCACCCTTGTGGGGGCCATAAAATCCCACCCACTAACACCATTGGACATCTCTACATAGAATAGAATTTATAAGGAGAATAAAAGGGAATCAAGAGGATGAATAAAGAAGAATCGGGAGGCTGAATAAAGGGAAATGGAGAGAGCGAATAAAGGGAAATGGAGAGGGCGAACAAAGGGGAACTGAGAGCATGCAGAAACGTTCACTAATCTATATGTTCCAATGCTGAATTCCATTCCCTAATGGTTTAATCATCCGCATAAAAATAAGTTGTTCATTTAATTATAGCATTTAAAAAATAGTAAAACTGCAGGGAACAAATCTGTTCTTACATCCAGCCCATCATTTAGATACAAAGCAGCACAATGCTGATGATCTATTCCCTGCTGTTTCCAGTTGTCTCCTTGATGGTACATGATCAGTATTGAACCCCATTGGCACACCATCATGGCCATTCTACATGCCCTGAAAAACAGCTGAATTACAGGCTAAGTACACTTTAAGAGCACTACAATTTTCAAATCATAATCTTCTAATGGTAAGAGAGAATTGTTCATTAAAACAATAAAATAAATACACCGACCATTCTAAGAACAGCTTAGATGCTTTAAACCTTAAATCCTATCCCTGCTGCTTTAAGTTGGCGACTGTGCTCAGTCTTATATTTAGTAACTGAGTTATTCACCACTGTTGGCAGATTTTTGCGGTCAGCAAATGAACAGGCTGCGTAAATAAATTAATTTTGTAGTTGACTTTTTTGTTGCTACAGAGAAGGATTTATATTATTTATTTTCTGAGGAAACATTCTCAGGATTAGTGGCAGTTCACTTCTTGCTCCCAACGGTATGTCTAAAACAAGCAGAGCACATGGGGTAAAAATTCAACCTGGACAGTAGTTTCAGCTGTCTGTTCCACATTCTGCCAGACATTTAACTCCATTGCATTCAATGGAACTGAATATCAGACAAGGTGCATGACTGGTGTCTCATGTGATACCGATCACTTGCACAAGCACCCAAGTTGAATTTCTACCAGTAAACAGCTTCAATTCCTAAGTAAAACTAAAATTGAAGGATTTCTTGCTTTCTAGAACAGGGCAGAATTGGCACTCTATTCTGATTAACAGGGCAGAAAACAAAAAGCTCCCTCTGGCATGGTTATGCTAATTATTCCCCGAGAGTCAGCAATTTGGCGTCATTGGCTCCAATTTAAAATCCACAAGAATGTAGGTTCATGCTGCTTCCTCTCGAGAAATCAGAAGTTAATTCTCCTGTTGTTGATGTTTTTCTTTGTGAACAGTGAGTTTAGGAATTAGGAGGATCCAAATAATAATATAAAGAATATCTAATTGCATATAAAGAACTCAGCCCATTTAGTTAAGTTATAAGAAGTCTCAAACCAAACATGCTTCTTTTTAATCCATTTTCTCCATAGAAACATGGAGATTTCATGTCTCCAAGCACGTTTATGAAGCTAGTTGGCTGACATCAGATTTGTGAATGTAATGGTCCCTTTATTCTATCTAACAATCACTTTATTTGAAAGTGATTAACTCAAAGTAATGACGTGTTTCTGGGGGGTCACTGTATAAATTCAAATCCTTTTTCTGTTGCTTTGCTTGCTTTAATCACTGCCAACAAAATGCCACTAAACAATTTTAATGCCAACAGATCCACAGCAGAGGTCAGTCTTTATGAATAAAAAAATAGAGTAATGAAAAACAGATAAAGAGTAATCCAGAGTACAGGTTTGTATTTCTATGCTGCTGATGAGGATTTCAATTCCCATATTTGTAGAGTCCCCTTTCTACAAAAGTGGATTTAGAAAATAAACTCCTATAAATGGTTGAAATTAAACTTTGAATGAAGAATGCTAATTTTTCTCCAAAAGACTACAGCCGGGTTTTTCCGCTCCCATTTTTGTCAGGTGGGTTCGGCAACTGGAGCAGAAAATCTTGAGATGGCCAAATTGCGTTTCACACCAATGTAAAAGCATGACATTATTGTCCCCTACCCCTGCCAGTGACGTAACGTGTTTCCTGACATTCAACATTGGGAATGTCACTTCCAAATATTAGCATATCATCAGGCCTCTACACCTAAATCATTCTCTCCCCCACTCCCCCCACCCACCCCCACACCTCGACAACTATAAGAAACTCCATTCTCCTCAGTGTGAGGGCAGACTGGCGTGAAACTAGACTGGTCTCCCAAGGCATGCACCTTGCGAGCAGACCTCCCAGAGGAATTCAGGTGAGTGGATCGCTCAGGTGGTGAAGAGGGTCCTGCCCGGGCATTTGCCTTTAAAAATGGCTCTCTGATCTTCAAAAAACTAAGTTGCTGGTAGGGTGGGTAAGAGTGTAAGATAGTAGGACCTGCCCGTTGAGGTTTCTAAGCCGAAGCCCTGAATCATACAGCAGAGAAAACCCTTCAATGCTGCTTTTCCCACCTACTTTCAGACTTTGCTGAATTTAGGGAAAGTTCTACCCTATGCAGCAAACCCAGGTCCCAAGAAGGACAAGAACAGCAGATACATGGGAACACCATCATGTGGAGGTTCCCCTCCAAGTCACTAAACATCCCTACCTGGAAATATATCACTGTTTCTTCACTGTTGCTGGGTCAAAATCCTGGAACTCCTGAACAGCACAGTGGATGTACCTACACCTCAGGGATTGTAGCAGTTCAAGGTTGCTCAGCAGCACCTTTTCAAGGGCAACTACGGATGGACAATAAATTCTGGCCTAGGCAGCAACACCCACATTCCATAAATGATTTTTTTAAAGTATGTGTAAGCTTTTTCGTACTTGGAAACAGTTTAAGTTTCAAACAACTGTACAGCATTTGAGTTACAAAATCATCTTGTACAGAAGGAAATGTTAAGTTCATAGCAAACAATATGAACATATGAATTAGGAGCAGGAGTAGAGTCTGCTCCATCATTCAATACGCTGGTCTACATTGAACATAGAACAGTACAGCACAGAACAGGCCCTTCGGCCCACGATGTTGTGCCGAGCTTTATCTGAAACCAAGATCAAGCTATCCCACTCCCTATCATCCTGGTGTGCTCCATGTGCCTATCCAATAACCGCTTAAATGTTCCTAAAGTGTCTGACTCCACTATCACTGCAGGCAGTCCATTCCACACCCCAACCACTCTCTGCGTAAAGAACCTACCTCTGATATCCTTCCTATATCTCCCACCACGAACCCTATAGTTATGCCCCCTTGTAATAGCTCCATCCACCCGAGGAAATAGTCTTTGAACGTTCACTCTATCTATCCCCTTCATCATTTTATAAACCTCTATTAAGTCTCCCCTCAGCTTCCTCCGCTCCAGAGAGAACAGCCCTAGCTCCGTTAACCTTTCCTCATAAGACCTACCCTCCAAACCAGGCGGCATCCTGGTAAATCTCCTCTGCACTCTTTCCAGCGCTTCCACATCCTTCTTATAGTGAGGTGACCAGAACTGCACACAATATTCCAATTGTGGTCTCACCAAGGTTGCAGTTGGTAACCAAGGTTGTACAGTTGCAGCATAACCCCATGGCTCTTAAACTCCAACCCCTTGTTAATAAAAGCTAACACACTATAGGCCTCTTCACAGCTCTATCCACTTGAGTGGCAACCTTTAGAGATCTGTGGATATGGACCCCAAGATCTCTCTGTTCCTCCACAGTCTTCAGAACCCTACCTTTGACCCTGTAATCCACATTTAAATTAGTCCTACCAAAATGAATCACCTCACATTTATCAGGGTTAAACTCCATTTGCCATTTTTCAGCCCAGCCTTGCATCCTTTCTATGTCTCTTTGCAGCCTACAACAGCCCTCCACCTCATCCACTACTCCACCAATCTTGGTGTCATCAGCAAATTTACTGATCCACCCTTCAGCCCCCTCCTCTAAGTCATTAATAAAAATCACAAAGAGCAGAGGACCAAGCACTGATCCCTGTGGCACTCTGCTAGCAACCTGCCTCCAATCCGAAAATTTTCCATCCACCACCACACTCTGTCTTCGATCAGACAGCCAGTTACCTATCCAATCTGCCAACTTTCCCTCTATCCCACACCTCCTCACTTTCATCATAAGCCGACCATGGGGGACCTTATCAAACGCCTTACTAAAATCCATGTATGTGACATCAATTGCCCTACCTTCATCAACACACTTAGTTACCTCCTCAAAAAATTCAATCAAATTTGTGAGGCACGACTTGCCCTTCACGAATCCATGCTGACTATCCCGGATTAATCCGCATCTTTCTAAATGGTCGTAAATCCCATCCCTAAGGACCTTTTCCATCAATTTACCAACCACCGAAGTAAGACTAACCGGTCTATAATTACCAGGGTCATTTCTATTCCCTTTCTTAAACAGAGGAACAACATTCGCCATTCTCTAGTCCTCTGGCACCATCCCCGTGGACAGTGAGGACCCAAAGATCAAAGCCAAAGGCTCTGCAATCTCATCCCTTGCCTCCCAAAGAATCCTAGGATACATTTCATCAGGCCCAGGGGACTTATCGACCTTCAGTTTCTTCAAAACTGCCAGGACATCCTCCCTCCGAACATCTATTTCCTCCAGCCTATTAGCCTGTAACACCTTCTCTTCCTCAAAAACATGGCCCCTCTCCTTGGTGAACACTGAAGAAAAGTATTCATTCATCACCTCTCCTATCTCTACTGGCTCCATACACAAGTTCCACTACTGTCCTTGACCGGCCCTAACCTCACCCTGGTCATTCTTTTATTCCTCACATAAGAGTAAAAAGCCTTGGGGTTTTCCTTGATCCGACCCGCCAAGGACTTCTCATGTCCCCTCCTACCTCTCCTAAGCCCATTTTTCAGCTCGTTCCTTGCTAACTTGTAACCCTCAATCGAGCCATCTGAACCTTGTTTCCTCATCCCTACATAAGCTTCCCTCTTCCTTTTCACAAGACATTCCACCTCTTTTGTGAACCATGGTTCCCTCACTCGGCCATTTCCTCCCTGCCTGACAGGGACATACCTATCAAGGACATCCAGTATTTGTTCCTTGAAAAAGTTCCACTTTTCATTAGTGCCTTTCCCTGACAGTTTCTGTTCCCAATTTATGCCCCCTAATTCTTGCCTAATCGCATCATAATTACCTCTTCCCCAATTGTAAACCTTGCCCTGGCGTACGGCCCTATCCCTCTCCATTGCAATAACAAAAGACACCGAATTGTGGTCACTATCTCCAAAGTGCTCTCCCACAACCAAATCTAACACTTGGCCCGGTTCATTTCCCAGTACCAAATCCAATGTGGCCTCACCTCTTGTCGGCCTATGCACATATTGTGTCAGGAAACCCTCCTGCACACACTGCACAAAAACTGCCCCATCCGAACTATTTGACCTACAAAGGTTCCAATCAATATTTGGAAAGTTAAAGTCCCCCATGACAACTACCCTGTGACCCCCACACATATCCATAATCTGCTTAGCAATTTCTTCCTCCATATCTCTATTACTATTTGGGGGCCTATAGTAAACTCCTAACAACGTGACCGCTCCTTTCCTATTTCTAACCTCAGCCCATGTTACCTCAGTGTGCAGATCCCCCTCGAAGTGCCTTTCCGCAGCCGTTAAACTATCCTTGATTAACAATACTACTCCTCCACCTCTTTTACCAACTTCCCTACACTTACTGAAACATCTATACCCCGGAATGTCCAACAACCATTCCTGTCATTGTTCTACCCACGTCTCCGTAATGGCCACAACATCGTAGTCCCAAGTACCAATCCACACCCCAAGTTCATCTACCTTGTTCCGGATGCTCCTTGCATTGAAGTAGACACACTTCAACCCACCTTCCTGTCTACCGGTACCCACCCTTGACCCTGATACCTTCCCCAATACCTCACCACCCTCAACACTGACTTCTGGACTACAACTCCTTTTCCCACTCCCCTGACAAATTAGTTTAAACCCCCCTGAAGAGCCGTATCAAATTTCCGTCCCAGGATATTGGTGCCCCTCTGGTTCAGGTGCACCCCGTCCTGTTTGTACAGGTCCCACCTTCCCCAGAATGTGGTCTGATTGTAACTTCAACCCCACATTCTTGCCTACCCCCAATAACCTTTCACCTCCTTGCTTATCAAGAAGCTCTGCCTTAAAATTTTCAAAAGCTCCACTGCATTAGAGGAAAAGTTCCACAGGCTCACAACCCTCTGAGAGGAAAAGAATCATATCTCTATTCTTGGACTGCTGCATTCCAAGTGGTGTAGGTACACCCACAGAGATTGAAGGTTTATTCTCTACAGTTTGCTGATTTTAATTTAAAATTTATCCTAAGTTAATGAAGGGTGGTTCAAGAGGAAAAAACCAAATAGTTAAACCAGACAGCGCAGGAGAACCTTGCATTCAATTTCCAAACTCTCGACCCAATTTTTATGATTCACTGAGCTTCACTGTCCCTCTGAGGAGAACGGTGGAATCATACCCCAGCACGAGCCATTATTCTCAGCACCAGAAAGTGGAACGTTGGTTGGGTGGGGGTAGTTTGGAAGGAGGGATGGACTGCAGCGGTTGGGGAAATAAATCGTCATCTTTCCATATAAGCAAGTATCTTGATCTTGCTTTTCCAGCGGACATTAAGACAATTAAGGGCAAGACGTTTAGGCTGGCAGAGTATCCTGATCCATCACCTAGGGAGTCAATAGGGAACACATCTCCAGTGATACCGTCTGCCCTGTGACAATTTCACACTCAGCGGGGCAGTAATTCATTAAGGACAATCCTGCCTAAAAACCCAGCAGTGCCAGGTTCAAGGAGTGTAATTTTAATTACCTCACTCCTGAGAGGAGGTAATGGAGGGCGGACTACAGAGAAGTCCAGGGTATCGGCATGGCCTGACTGGCAGGTCTTGTGAGAGCTGGGTTTGAGAGGCCATGGGGTTGGGGGCTTAAGTGGAGGTATGACCTTGTGGGTTGGTGCCTCCAATGGGCACTGAAGAGCCCGAAAGAAGGTTGCCCTACTCTTGCCTAACACTAGCTTGCTCACTAAAAGCTTCCCCCCCCCCCCACCTCGGAAAATGGGAGACAGATTGGGGCAGGTGGTAGGCAGTGGGTGTGCCACACACTGCATTTTACAAGCCTTCAAACTCGCTGGCAGGAGACAGTAAAATTCCACCCCTCCAGTATTTCAAATTAATTGTACAGTTGTCAGATCTCGATAATGGAGGGTATGATGAAGAAAGCCTTGGCCATGGCATATTGTCACTTTCAAAATGAGTAAACATGGAGAACATTTTGTCAACCTGGTCTAAAGTCAGCTGTTTTGTTTTTCTAGCTATATTTAGCAAACAAAATTAATAGTTTTTAAAAATAACTTCAATGGCAAACTGTTAAAAATGTTCCTCTGAATAGTTAGTTCAAATGCAGGCAAAAATATCTGACATACGCACAAGATATACCAAAAAATGATGTGGGAAATAGATAACATGCAGTTCCCATGCAGATCTGTGTGCCTCCATATACAGGAAATTTAGTTTGGAGTTGGTTTTCATTGAAATGCCATTTTGAACTTATTTCAGATGGGAGCTTACATCACTCCACCCACATAACAAACTGACGAACACTACCCCAGCAATGGGGCTTTAGAAGAAAAAATAATAATTTTGCTGCTTAGATTATAATTTGGAAGAAGGGAGCAGCCATCTTTATATGTGGACACAAGTGTACATTAATTGGAGACGGTAATACATTTTGGCAAAAATCACACTTGTGTCAATATTTAGTACTGTACAACTTGCAGACTGTAGTGATTGCTCGATGACTAAAAATCTGACCACAGACTCCAATTACTTGGCAGAAACTAATGCCTGGAATTTTGGGACAATATTGGTACAGTTCATTTTAAGAAGTGTAGTTTTCCTTGTTATATAGATTGAAACAATAAGCAAGCTCCTTGGGAGCAGATTTTATGAGTAATTAGAATAAGTACCTTCGGTCCTAAGCACTTGGATTAAGATATGGCACGAAGACATGGCTGCCAGTGGATGCAACCACAAACTCTATTCCCTAGCCACCAGCTCTATCCCTCTCTTTGGCACCTTAAAAGGGTCTCCAGTTGTTAAGCAACACCTAAAAGCTTATGCATTTTGTTTATTCTTCATGCTATAACCCTCTCTAAGCACAATCGAACCACAGTTGGAATTGAAACCAACCACACATATACAACACTTTTGTCCAGCATGAATCTAACAACAGGTTTTACCCTTGCAGGCACAGAAACATTAAATTAAATCCACTTAAAACAATACCTTATTTCTAATGTTTACCAATATAAATCGCTTACAACTACCTTTGCTTTCCTAACATCTGCACTCTCCATAAACATGAGCTCCTCTGCCTGTATCCTAAATTGCACCAAGTCCTGTTCACCCATCACACGGTGGTGACCTACATCGTGGTCCAGCAACAGCCCAATTTGAAATTCTCATTCATGTTTTCAAATCCTTCCATGAACTTGCTCCTCCTTATCTCTAACCTGCTTCAGTCCTACAATCCTCTGAGATATACGTATTCCTCCAATCCTGTCCTCTTACATCCCCAATTTTGGTTTTCAGGAAATTTCTACTCAATCAATACTGAATCATGAACAAGCAGTGTGACAAATCAAAGCATAGTGGAGGGGTCAAGAGTGGTGATGATCAGGCAGAGCTGGATTTCATTAATGTTGATGTGGGGCATGACATTAAGAAGTACTGGCCCACCCACAATATTCAGAATGAGCACTCAAATCTCAGTTTGCTGGACTAACTGGCCCGATCCCAATACTTCTGACTCAGTGGCGGGAATATTACTACTCAGAAAGTGGTCATTCTGCTTGAATACAAATACCCCATTGTTGTCAGCCTGATACTTACATACTATATTCTTGTCTCAACTTTCCAGGGCTCTCACACCCTTCAGCTTCTAACTCAGATATGGGTAAGTTACCAATAAGACAAAGGCTCACTCCTTCAATGAGAGTAACACTTTTGAAATAACAACAAAATGTTCCTATTGATTAGCAACGTCTCACCATAGTTGGTAAGTCTCTTGAGTAAAAAGGTCACTTGGACAAGTTGCTGCAGGTTTGCCTGTGTATAGAAACATAGCACTGCCTCAGTAAAGGCACCTACGAGAGGAGGGTAAAAATTGATAAAGACAAATACATAAAGAGACAATCCTGAGGACATTCAGAATGAGTGAACAGCAAAATTCGATCAGTATTCTTTTACCAGCAAATTCTTTGCATTTACCTCACAATTTTGCACTTTTATTTGACTCATTTACATTTGCTTAAAAAAGGCATCTTGTTGCCTTTGGTTCCTGAATAAACTTCAGTGCAGTCACTTTTCTCTTGTGAAATATTGAGGTTGCTGGCAAATGCCCACTGGCTCCACAAAATGTACGCTGTTACTGCAGCCAAACGTCTGTTTCTCATAGACCTTCAAAGCTGGAGTGGCTCCAGTAAATGTTATGAGTTTTATATTCATAATTCAATCATGTCACTATATAATTTTGTAAATCTGATCCATGTTGGAGATAAAAAAATCCACACCTTTTGCGCACAAATTAACAAACATCTGCTGTGGCAATTACAAATGCATAAACCGGCAAACAGAAAGGATTATCATTTCCAAAGAAAATATGCTATCCATGGGCTGCAGACTCTTCTGCAAAATGGTACAAAACTATTAAACAAATTGCACCACAAAGAAGGGGGAGTGTTCAGCCATGTGAGGATTTTGATGTTTCTATTGTTGAAACAATCCAATTTCTTTCAAAAGGCAGCTAAACAGCTGCTGAAAATATATATCAAAATGCAGAAGAATGGGATCAAACTAGGTGGCACAAGGGAGGAAAAATACTGGCCGGGATCTTCTGGCCACTCCATGGCGGGACCTGCCACAGGAATGTGATAGACTAGCCAGAAGTCCATTGACTTTTGGCAGGACCAGAAGATCCCAGCAATGGGCATGGCCAGAAAATTCTTACCATGCAGACGCTACGACAACGGATGAATGAACACCGCTCAACAATCACCAGGCAAGACTGTTCTCGTCCTGTTGGGGAGCACTTCAGCAGTCACGGGCATTCAGCCTTGGATCTTCAGGTAAGCGTTCTCCAAGGCAGCCTTCACGACACACGACAGCGCAGAGTCGCTGAGCAGAAACTGATAGCCAAGTTCCGCACACATGAGGACGGCCTAAACCGGGATGTTGGATTTATGTCACATTATCAGTAACCCCCACAGCTTGCCTCCTGGGCTTGCAGAATCTCACTAGCTGTTCTGTCTGGAGACAATACACATCTCTTTAACCTGTGTTTAATGCTCCCTCCACCCACATTGTCTGTACCTTTAAGACCTGGCTGGCTTTAGGGATTCGCATTCTAATCAGTATTCTGTAACTTGATTTTGTGTCTCTGTGCACTGTTTGAGAGCACATTTCCACTCCATCTGACGAAGGAGCAGCGCTCCGAAAGCTTATGGTATTTGCTACCAAATAAACCTGTTGGACTTTAACCTGGTGTTGTGAGACTTCTTATTGTGTTCACCCCAGTCCAATGCCAGCATCTCCACATCAGAAAATTCTGGCCAATGAAACAGGTTTGACCATCCGAGTGGCCTTCTCTTTGTGGTGTAACATCCAGTGATTCAACCCACATCGTTGCAATTGAATCCATCCCATTTATATTGTGGAATATATTCCACAAAACTGGCATCAACAAAACGTTGTCCGTGTGCAGTAACAACATAGTTAGCCTTAGTTGCAATCTTATATTTATTGCTTTTTTGTGCCACTTATAATCTAAGTTGCGCAGCAACATTTACAAAGGACTACTACTCACAATGAACATTATGCTAAATGCTTTTCAATAAATAGCAAAATTGTTCCCATTATATAATTAACAAGAGATTTTGCAACTATTTTTTGGTTAACATTGCTTAATATGGTCTTACCATCAGCATATATGGACAACAACTGAGTACAAAAGCTCCCCCTACAATTCACTATTACCGGGAATGTTGCTCGAGCAGATTGCATGTTATGATAGAGAGATCACTTCTGGGGGTGCTAGCACCCTTAGAAAAAAAAAAGCCAAAACGGAGAACAAGTCATTAAAAGTGGTGTTTTACCTTTATATAGTTAAGCAAGCATTTTCCTCTAATTAATGTTCAACATGATTTATGCCCCACAAGTTTCATGTCACTTGCACATGACATATGTCATGATGATTCTTTGTGTGCTTAACCAAATCAAATCCGAAATAATATCTTTGAAGAACAGAATGCCTCAGGAATAAAGTTAAAAAGAAATCCTGTCAGTCCACATCCTCTGCTAAAAGCACTGTGGGGACAAGGAGGACTGGAACCATCTTAGCTATGAAAAATAAAAAGCATTGTCTAAAACTGAGCCCTTTATTTCAGAGCACAAAGCACATGACAAAATGTTTAGTGATGCATTTGAAGAAAGGGCAGGCTTAAATTGCTCTTTGAAGAAAGAATAGGATAACTTTTGTATGTTAAGAAAACACACTGCCAAACTGATAAAGGAATTCAAGTCTCATTGTTAGTCTTTGCCCATACCAAAGTAGAATTCTGTAAACCTGGCTGCATGTAACTTCATTACTCCTTTACAGCAACATATTTATTTACAGTGAGGAATGGTGGCAGGCATCGAGTCTATTATGCTGTTTTTATCAGTGTCATGCTAAATGGACCTGACAGCAGAATTTTCTTTCAAACATATTGTTATCACGATCCTGCTGTTCATACCGCTGCAACTGCAGTTCACTGTGAAATCGTAGTGGGTGCCATCTGTCAGTCATCACCTTTATTGTCATTGAACATCCTGTTCTTCAAAGAGCAAGTCTCTGACAGGCAGCAGCATTTGTCAACAGGAATGTATCACTTTAAAATGGTATTAGCATCCAGGCTAAAAATACCAGTGTTGTTAAATGACAAAACTTGCAAAGATGTGGCCTCTGCTGCCCTGCCAACCTTTCGCCACCCTTTTCAAATTGAGTGGTCTTCCCTTGCAGCTATTATACTGGCAGTCTCTATGACTGCCATCTTTCCTTCTACTGTATCAGACACAACTTAGCACAATTCCCAATGTTCTGTTATTTTCTCTCTTCCTAGCTCCAAATACATCAAATTATTTTGTGCTGTGACCCCACACGTGCCGGCATCTCACCCATGTCTTCACAAATGACCATTCTACAAAACAAGTGTGAACTGGATATTTGACTGAGGGGTAAAAAGACAGGTTAGTTCAAGCAAAATCACAAATGGAAGGGTAGAGTGTGGTGGAAATAATCTTTTGAGGTGTGTCTATTTCAATGCCAGGAGTATTGTGGGGAAGGCAGATGAGCTGAAGGTGTGGATAGACACATGGAAATATGACATTATAGCCATTAGTGAAACTTGGCTACAGGAGGGGCAGGACTGGCAGCTCAATGTTCCAGGGTTCCAATGTTTCAGGCGGGATAGAGGCGGAGGGATAAAAGGTGGGGGGGTGGCATTGTTGGTCAGGGAAAATGTTACAGCGGTACTCAGGCAGGATAGATTAGGGAGCTTGTCTACAGAGGCCCTCTGGGTGGAGCTGAGAAACAGGAAAGGTATGACCACATTAATGGGGTGAAATTTTAGACCACCCAATAGTCAGCGAGAATTGGAGGAGCAAATCAGCAGAGAGATAGTTAACAACTGCAAGAAACACAAAGTTGTGATAGTAGGGGATTTTAATTTTCCACATATAGATTGGGACTCGCATACTATTAAAAGGTTTAGACGGGGTAGAGTTTGTAAAATGTGTTCAGGAGAATTTTCTACATCAGTATATAGAGGTGCCAACTAGAGAGGATGCGATATTGGATCTCCTATTGGGAAATGAGTTAGGGCAGGTGATGGATGTGAGTGTGAGGGAACACTTTGGATCCAGTGATCATAATGCCATTAGTTTCAACCTGATCATGGATAAGGATAGATCTGGTCCTCGGGTTGAAGTTCTGAACTGGAAAAAGGCCAAATTTGATGAAATGAGAAGGGATCTGGGAAGTGTGGATTGGCACAGGCTGTTCTCTGGTAAGGATGTAAATGGAAAGTGGGAGGCCTTCAAAGGAGAAATTTTGAGAGTGCAGAGTTTGTATGTTCCTGTCAGGATTAAAGGCAAAGTAAATAGGAATAAGGAACCTTGGTTCTCGAGGGAGATTGTAACACTGATTAAGAGGAAGAGAGAGTTGTATGAAATGTACAGGCAGCAAGGAACACATCAGATGCTCGAGGAGTATAAAAAGTGCAAGAAGCTACTTAAGAGGGAAATCAGGAGGGCTAAAAGAAGACATGAGGTTGCTTTGGCAGACAGAGTGAAGGAAAATCCAAAGAGCTTCTATAGGTACGTTAGGAGCAAAAGGATAGTGAGGGATAAAATTGGTCCTCTTGAAGACCAGAGTGGTAGACTGTGTATGGAACCAAAAGAGATGGGGGAGATACTAAATGGGTTTTTTGCATCCGTATTTACTGAGGAAACGGGCATGGAGTCTACGGAAATAGGGCAAACAGGTAGGGAGGTCATGGAACCTTTACAGATTAAAGGGGAGGAGGTGCTCGCTGTCTTGAGGCAAATCAGAGTGGATAAATCCCCAGGACCAGACAGGGTATTCCCACGGACCTTGAGGGAAGCTAGTGTTGAACTTGCAGGGGCCCTGGCAGACATATTTAAAATGTCAGTATTCACGGGGGAGGTGCCAGATGATTGGAGGGTGGCTCATGTTGTTCCGTTGTTTAAAAAAGGTTCCAAAAGAAATCCTGGAAATTATAGGCCAGTAAGTTTGACGTCGGTGGTGGGCAAGTTATTGGAAGGTGTGATAAGGGATAGGATCTACAAATATTTGGATAGACAGGGACTTATTAGGGAGAGTCAATATGGCTTTGTGCGTGGTAGGTCATGTTTGACCAATCTATTAAGAGTTTTTCGAGGAGGTTACCAGGAAAGTGGATGAAGGGAAGGTGGTGGATGTTGTCTACCTGGATTTCAGCAAGGCCTTTGACAAGGTCTCTCATGGGAGGTTAGTTAGGAAGGTTCAGTTGCTAGGTATACATGGGGAGGTAGTAAATTGGATTAGACACTGGCTCAATGGAAGAAGCCAGAGAGTGGTTGTGGAGGATTGCTTCTCTGAGTGGAGGCCTGTGACTAGTGGTGTGCCGCAGGGATCGGTGTTGGGTCCATTGTTGTTTGTCATCTATATCAATGATCT
The DNA here is from genome assembly GCF_964213995.1 of Mustelus asterias. Classification (NCBI taxonomy): domain Eukaryota; kingdom Metazoa; phylum Chordata; class Chondrichthyes; order Carcharhiniformes; family Triakidae; genus Mustelus; species Mustelus asterias. Next base: position 128,941,427 of record NC_135801.1, on the reverse strand, counting down.
GGATGATAATGTGGTCAATTGGATCAGCAAGTTTGCTGATGATACAAAGATTGGAGGTGTAGTGGACAGTGAGGAAGGTTTTCAAAGCTTGCAGAGGGATTTGGACCAACTAGAAAAATGGGCTGAAAAATGGCAAATGGAATTTAACGCAGACAAGTGTGAGATATTGCACATTGGAAGGACAAACCAAAGTAGAATGTACAGGGTAAATGGTAGGACTCTGAAGAGTGCAGTTGAACAGAGGGATCTGGTAATGCAGGTACAGAATTCCCTAAAAGTGACGTCACAGATGGATAGGGTCATAAAGAGTGCCTTTGGTACATTGGCCTTTATAAATCGGAGTATCGAGTATAAAAGTTGGAGTGTTATGGTAAGGTTATATAATAAGAAGTTTAACAACACCAGGTTAAAGTCCAACAGGTTTATTTGGTAGCAAAAGCCACACAAGCTTTCGAGGCTCTGAGCCCCTTCTTCAGGTGAGTGGGAATTCTGTTCACAAACAGAACTTATAAGACACAGACTCAATTTACATGAATAATGGTTGGAATGCGAATACTTACAACTAATCCAGTCTTTAAGAAACAAAACAATGGGAGTGGAGAGAGCATCAAGACAGGCTAAAAAGATGTGTATTGTCTCCAGACAAGACAGCCAGTGAAACTCTGCAGGTCCACGCAACTGTGGGAGTTACAAATAGTGTGACATAAATTCTGATTCTAGGATCGCATGATAAAGACTCAGGAGGAAAAAAGCAGAAATATTTATGTGAAATAGTGTGACATAAACCCAATATCCCGGTTGAGGCCGTCCTTGTGTGTGCGGAACCTGGCTATCAGTTTCTGCTCAGCGACTCTGCGCTGTCGTGTGTCGCGAAGGCCGCCTTGGAGAACGCTTACCCGAATATCAGAGGCCGAATGCCCGTGACCGCTGAAGTGCTCCCCAACAGGAAGAGAACAGTCTTGCCTGGTGATTGTCGAGCGGTGTTCATTCATCCGTTGTCGCAGCGTCTGCATAGTTTCCCCAATGTACCATGCCTCGGGACATCCTTTCTTGCAGCGTATCAGGTAGACAACGTTGGCCGAGTTGCAAGAGTATGTACCGTGTACCTGGTGGATGGTGTTCTCACGTGAGATGATGGCATCTCAACAGAAACTGATAGCCAGGTTCCGCACACACAAGGACGGCCTCAACCGGGATATTGGGTTTATGTCACACTATTTCACATAAATATTTCTGCTTTTTTCCTCCTGAGTCTTTATCATGCGATCCTAGAATCAGAATTTATGTCACACTATTTGTAACTCCCACAGTTGCGTGGACCTGCAGAGTTTCACTGGCTGTCTTGTCTGGAGACAATACACATCTTTTTAGCCTGTCTTGATGCTCTCTCCACTCCCATTGTTTTGTTTCTTAAAGACTGGATTAGTTGTAAGTATTCGCATTCCAACCATTATTCATGTAAATTGAGTCTGTGTCTTATAAGTTCTGTTTGTGAACAGAATTCCCACTCACCTGAAGAAGGGGCTCAGAGCCTCGAAAGCTTGTGTGGCTTTTGCTACCAAATAAACCTGTTGGACTTTAACCTGGTGTTGTTAAACTTCTTACTGTGTTTACCCCAGTCCAACGCCGGCATCTCCACATCAAGGTTATATAAGGCATTGGTGAGGCCGAATTTGGAGTATTGTGTACAGTTTTGGTCACCTAGTTACAGGAAGGATGTAAATAAGGTTGAAAGAGTGCAGAGAAGGTTCACAAGGATGTTGCCGGGACTTGAGAAGCTGAGTTACAGAGAGAGATTGAATAGGTTGGGACTTTATTCCCTGGAGCGTAGAAGATTGAGGGGAGATTTGATAGAGGTGTATAAGATTTTGATGGGTATAGATAGAGTGAATGTAAGCAGGCTTTTTCCGCTGAGGCTAGGGGAGAAAAGAACCAGAGGGCATGGGTTAAGGGTGAAAGGAGAAAAGTTTAAAGGGAATATTAGGGGGGGCTTCTTCACGCAGAGAGTGGTGAGAATGTGGAATGAGCTGCCGGATAAAGTGGTAAATGCGGGGTCACTTTTAACATTTAAGAAAAACTTGGACGGGTTCATGGATGAGAGGGGTGTGGAGGGATATGGTCCAAGTGCAGGTCAGTGGGACTAGGCAAAACATGGTTCGGCACAGACAAGAAAGGCCAAAAGGCCTGTTTCTGAGCTGTAATTTTCTATGGTTCTATGGAAGACCACAGCAAATCAGGTCACATCTTCAGCCAATCTTGTACACTTTTCAATTGGAATTACTGGACCAGATTTTTCTGGTAAAATGACAGTGAAAATGACTGTGCTTTATTTTGTTCTTACATGGGATGTGGGCATCACTGGCTGGGCCATCATTTGTTGTCCATCCCTAATTGTCCTTGAACTGAGAGGGCATTTAAGAGTCAACCACATTGCTGTGGATCTGGAGTCACATGTAGGCCAGACCAGGTAAGGGCGGCAGATTTCCTTCACTAAAGGGCATTAGTGAACCAGATGCATTTTTCTGAAATCAATAATGGTTTTATGGTCATTGGTAGATTCTTAATTCCAGATATTTTTTATTGAATTCAACTTCCACCATCTGCCATGGCGGGATTCGAACCCGGATCCTCAGAACATTGGCTGAGTTTCTGGATTAATAGTCTAGCGGTAATACCACTAGGCCACCGCCTCCCCTATTGCAATTATTTATGTGCAAATGGTACAGCAACTTCAGTTTAGGGGCAGATGCGAGATTAAAGGTGGATATCTGCAAATTGCAGTGCTCCACAGTCGCTTCACAAAATGCGCAGCTTGCTACCTGGTTCGCCATTGTGTTAGTTTGTTGTATTTGTACAGAAACTTGTCATTTTACAGCCAAGTACCATTTTAATGATACAATAAGTGTTAATTATAACCAATCAGAATCCAACACTGAAAATCAATTATTATTACTAAGCAAACTCATTTCTTCACATTTTAAATGCTGCAGATTTAAATACTGGATTAAAAATGTAAAAATGTTCACATTTTCTTTAACTTTTCCTTTTTAATTTTATTCTCCTTTTATTGAAATTTTCCACTCCTCTATCTTTCTGTACACTGATTTCATCCACTGTTTATACATCATTATCAGTCCTTTCACAATCCTTCAATCTGGCTGATTAAAGAGATAAACAGTTGGTATCCCTGTTCACTCAGGTACCAGAAACCATTTCTGTCACTGTGCTATCACCTTTCATTTTCAGCAAATTGCCATACAAATAAGTAAAAATCAAAATAGGCAATGGTAAGTCTAACCAGATGCTTGTCTTTAGCAGAATTTGGTCCATTGAAATAAAGAAAATAGAAGAAGGAGTAGGCCATTCGGTCCTTTGAGCCTGCTCCGCCATTCATCTTGATCCTGGCTGATCATCAAATTCAATATCCTGATCCCACCTTCCCCCAATATCCCTTGATCCCTTTAGCCCCAAGAGATATATCTAATTTCTTGTTGAAACCATTGAAGTAAAAGTATTGGCCAATTTTTTCAATGCCTTAGTTTGTTTCCTTGTTAATGGGACGACCCAGCAATATAAAATGAACAGGTAGATAAATTCCTTTGAAACTTAGCCTGCTTAACCACCAACACAGATCAACATGGCACTGCCGGCTGCTTCCCCAACACTGCCCACCAATGCCTGCAACTTCAAGTTTCCATTTAACCCACTGTAAAATTTATGGTGGTGGAGCTATGTACCTTGGCATCGAAAATCCAACCCATGGAACCATTTATAGCACAGAAAGAACGCATTTGGCCCATCAAGTCTATGGCTAGAATTTTCCAGCCGTTCACATCCCGCCACCACAGCTAGTGAGAATGGAGAATTTGGCACTTAGCCAAATCTCCATTCACTGTAGTGGGACCAGAGAATCCCAGCCGCGGACGAGGTCGGAGAAACCAGCCCTATGTCCGCTCTCTATAGAGCAGTTCTGTAAATTCTATTCTACTGCTTGACCCCAGTGGCCCTACAATTTTGTTTTCTTCAAATGCTCATCCAATTTCCTTATGTAATCACTGATTGCATCTGCTTCAACACCTTTGTGAGTAATGAATTCCCTCGCCCTCATACCATCAGCTGATGGGAACTGTTTTAACTAAGCTTGTCATAATCTTTTAAATTCATTTTCACAAATCTGTCTGAGGTGAGGATGAATTTCTTCATCAGAGGGTGGTGAATTCACTACCACAGAATGTAATTGAGGCCAAAATGTCTGATTTCAAGAAGAAATTAGATACAGCTCTAGGGGCTAAAGGGATCAAGGGATATGGGGGGGAAGGGGGGGGGGGGAACAGGATATTGAATTCGATGATCAAAATGAATGGCAGATCAGGCTCCAAGGGCCGAATGGCCTACTCTTATTTCTAGTTTCTATGTCTGTCACAGATGCATATCACGACACACAACAACGCAGAGTCGCAGAGCAGAGACTGATAGCCAAGTTCCGCACACATGAGGACAGCCTCAACCGGGATCTTGGGTTCATGTCACACTATCTGTAACCCCCACGACTTGCCTGTGCTTGCAAAATCTCACTAACTGTCCTGGCTGGAGACAATACACACCTCCTAAACCTGTGCTTAGCCCTCTCTCCACTCACATTGTCTGTACCTTTAAGACTTGATTACCTGTAAAGACTCGCGTTCCAACCATTATTTTGTAAATTGAGTTTGTGTCTTTATATGCCCTGTTTGTGAACAGAGCTCCCACTTACCTGATGAAGGAGCAGCACTCTGAAAGCTACTGGCTTGCGCTACCAAATAAACCTGTTGGACTTTAACCTGGTGTTGTGAGACTTCTTACTGTGTTTACCCCAGTCCAACGCCGACATCTCCACATCACAGATGCATATGTCCATGGCAGCATTGGTAGGTATGACCACTATACAGTCCTTGTGGAGATGAAGTCCCGTCTTCATGTTGAGGATACCAAACATCGTGTTGTGTACCACCACATTAAATGAGATAGGTTTCAAACAGATCTAGTCATTCAAAACTGTGGGCCATCATCAGCAGCCAAATTGTACTCAACCCCAATCTGTCACTCATAGCCTGGCATATGCCCCACTCTACCGTTATCACCAGGCCAGGGGATTGGGTTTTCTTTCTTTTTATTCAGGGGATATAGGCATCGCTGGCTGGGCCAGCATTCATTGCCCATCTCTAATTGTCCTTGAACTGAGTGGCTTGCTAGGCCATTTCAGAGAGCATTTAAGAGTCAACTACAATACTGTGGATCTGGAGTCACATATAGTCATGATGTGGAGATGCCGGCGTTGGACTGGGGTAAGCACAGTAAGAAGTCTCACAACACCAGGTTAAAGTCCAACAGGTTTATTTGGTAGCAAATACCATAAGCTTTCGGAGCACTGCTCCTTCGTCAGATGGAGTGGTCTCCACTCCATCTGACGAAGGAGCAGCAAGCTCCAAAAACTTATGGTATTTGCTACCAAATAAACCTGTTGGACTTTAACCTGGTGTTGTGAGACTTCTTACTGTCACATATAGGCCAGACCAGGTAAGGACAACACATGTCCTTCCCTAAAGAACATTAGTGACCCAGATGAGTTTTCATGACAAACAACAACAGTTTCAGGGCCACCATCAGACTTTTAAATTCCAGAATTTTTAAAACTTGATTTTAAATTTCATCATTTGCTGTGGTGTGATTCAAACCCAGTTCCCCAAAGCATTATCCGGGTCTCTGGATTACTAATCCAGTGAGAACAGCACTACACCACCACCTTCCCCTTCAACCCTGGTTTCAAGTGCAGGTGAACATGCCAGCAGCAACATGAAGCATGCCTAAAAATGAAGTTACAACTTGGGACTAGTTGTGTGCCAAACAGTCTAAGCAGCATCTGGTAGACAGAGCTAAGCAATCCCACAAACAACAGTTAAGATCTAAACTTTGTAGTCCTGTCATATCCAGCCTTGAATGATAGTGGACAATTGAACAACTTCCTGGAGGAGAAAGCTTTACAAACATCCCCATCCTCAATAATGGTGCAGCTCGCACATCCTTACTATTCACCAGAGACTGAACTGGACTAACCACATAAGCACTGTGGTTACAAGAGCTGGGAGGCTAGGAATCCTGTGGCTAGTAACTTACTTCCTGACTCACCAAAACTTTTCGACCATCTAAAAGGCATAAGTTAGGAGATGATGGAATACTCTTCATTTCCTTGGATGAGTGCAGCTTCTCACTCAAAAACAACACTCAAGAAGCATGGCACCATCCAGGACAAAGCATCCACTTGATGGGTACCCCATCCACAAACATTCACTCCCTCCATCATCAACACACAGTGGCAGCTCTGTATAAAATAAAGTTTATTTATTAGTCACAAGTAAGGCTTACATTCACACTGCAATGAAGTTACTGTGAAATTCTCCTAGTCGCCACACTCCGGTGCCTGTTCGGGTCAATGCACCTAACCAGCACGTCTTTCAGACTGTGGGAAGAAACCGGAGCACCCAGAGGAAACCCACGCAGACACGGGGAGAAAGTGCAAACTCCACAGAGACAATGACCCAAGCCAGGAATCGAACCCGGGTCCCTGGTGCTGTGAGGCAGCAATGATAACCACAGTGCCACCATGCCGCCCAACATCTATAACATCTACCAGTAGTGCAGCAACCAAAGTTCCTTAGACAGCACCTTCCAAACCAATAACGGCAGCAGACACATGGAAACACCACCATCTGGAAATTCACCTCCAAGCCACACACCATCTTTAATTGGAAATATATTACAGATCTTTCACTGTCACTGGGTCAAAATAGAATCGTAGAATCTCTACAGTGCAGAAGGAGACCACCCGGACCATCAAGTCTGTACCAACCACAATCCCACCCAGGCCCCATTCCCGCAACCTCCACATTTACCCTGCTAATCCCCTGACACGAGGGTCAATTTAGCATGGCCAATCAAACTAACCCGCACATCTTTGGACTGTGGGACGAAACCGGAGGAAACCCACGCAGACACAGGGAGAATGTGCAAACTCCACACAGACAGTGACCTGAGGCCGGAATTGAACCCAGGTCCCTGGCGCTGAGAGGCAGCAACGCTAACCACCGGGTTGCCGGATCTTGGAACTCTATCTCTAACAGCATGATGGATGTGCCTTACACCTTGGGGGGCAGCAACAGTTCAAGGAGACAGTTCAGCACCACTTTCCCCAGGGCAACTCAGGATGGGCATAAATGCTGGCCTAGCCAGCAATGGCCACACCCCATGAAAGAATATTTTTTTAAAGTTCCAGTGACTGCTGTGCCTTTTCAGAGATGCTGGGAAATTTCAGAAATGTTCCTATTAAAAGTATCTCAAAGAACTGAGTGCAGTATAAAATATTTAGTCAGCTTGGGGAAAAAGCAGTTTTGAGCAATAGTGTGCTCTTGTTTTCCTGAAATAATGAGCAGGTTCTGAGAATTTTACCAGAAACTTGATTTACAGAATATTTTGATTATAAAAAGAAACATGGCGATGACTCCACAATTCTCTAAAGAGAGTACAAAAACAAGCCCATTTAAGTGAAATGTTTACAACATTTTCTTCTGTGAAAACACATATTTCCAAGGAATAAGATATGACAAAAAATGATCCTGCATTAAACTCCCAGGGGATGGAAGCAAATTCTGAAATGCATCTGAGATATTTTTGGGACTATGAATCTGGAATCAAAAGTTATTTTAGTGTGTGGCCTTAGATATGTATTCCCAAACAGTTAACCTCAGACAACGACTTGGGGAGTTGGTTTAGCTCAGTTAGCTGGACACCAACAGCACGGGTTCAATTTGATTTGATTTGATTTATTATTGTCACATGTATTAGTATACAGTGAAAAGTATGGTTCCTTGCGCGCTATACAAACAAAGCATACGGTTCATAAAGAAGGAAACGAGAGCGCGCAGAAATGTAATGTTACAGTAATAGTAATAGTTAGGGTGTAGAGAAAGATCAACTTAATACAAGGTAGATCCTTTCAAAAGTCTGATGGCAGCAGGGAAGAAGCTGTTCTTGAGTCGATTGGTACGTGACCTCAGACTTTTGTATCTTTGTTATTTATGAAGGCCCTGCCTTCTCAACCTTGCCCCTTGCCTGAGGTGTGGTGATCCTCAAGTTAAATCACCACCATTCAGCTCTCCCCCTCAAAAGGAGAGAACAACCTATGGTCACCTGGGACTATGGCGCCAGACATTGCCTTACCTTATGTGGTGAACCATAGATGGTTACCACTATGGGTACTTGTACATATGTTACTCTTGTTACTGTTGGGGTTAGGGTTGGGGTGTTCCACCTGTTGGTATTGTTCTGTGGTACACTCCTATAGGAGTATAAAGGTCACTGCACTTCCTAGTGACCCTTTAGTCTGGGATTGTATTGTTAAGCAGTATGCTCCATTCTTGTTGCTAATAAAAGCCTTTATTTCCCGGGTACGATCCAGCCTCCCGAGTGAATTAATCGCGCATCACCTTAAGATTCTGAAGGGTGCTGACAGGGCAGATATGGAAAGGATGTTTCCCCTCTAAAACAAGAGGTCACTATTTAAAAATAAGGGATCGCCCATTTAAGACAGAGTTGAGGTGAAATTCTTTCTCTCAGAGGGTCATGAGTCTTGGAACACTCTTCTGCAAAAGGCGACAGAAGTAGAATCATTAAATATGTTTAAGGCAGAGGCAACAAGATTCTTGATCAGCAAGGGGATGAAAGCTTATTGGGAATGGTGGGAATGTGTAGTCGAAGTTACAATCAGATCAGCCATGATTTTATTCAATGGGGGAGCTGGCCTGAGGGTCTAAATCATAGAATCATAGAAACCCTACAGTGCAGAAGGAGGCCATTCGGCCCATCGAGTCTGCACCGACCACAATCCCACCCAGGCCCTACCCCCACATATTTTACCCGCTAATCCCTCTAACCTACGCATCCCAGGACTCTAAGGGGCAATTTTTTTAACCTGGCCAATCAACCTAACCCGCACATCTTTGGACTGTGGGAGGAAACCGGAGCACCCGGAGGAAACCCACGCAGACACGAGGAGAATGTGCAAACTCCACACAGACAGTGACCCGAGCCGGGAATTGAACCCAGGACCCTGGAGCTGTGAAGCAGCAGTGCTAACCACTGTGCTACCGTGCCGCCCATGGTCTACCCCCATTTCTCGTACATTATGAGCAGGATTTTTCTGCCCCGCCCCGCCACTGAAAGCCATTTAATGCTCCAATGAGTGTTAATTGTCTGGAGTGAGAACTTCCACCCTCTCACCTCAGGAAGTGTTTCATCTCAGAGAGCAACCAGCCCTCTGATTGGCCAGCAGCTCTGTAGTCCCAGCAACACTCCTGCAGCTGGTAGCCTCTGCTGGGTCTATGGGCATTTCAGGCAAATTAGGGAAGGGGATGAGTAGATCGCAGGGAGGCCACTTGTGAAATTTTACAGGTACCATGTTGCCTGCAAATCCGTCAATGGGGGTTGTAAAATTCTGCACAATATGTAGAATTAAAGTACATTAAACTACATCCAGATCACAAGCATTGTAGCTGATCCAAGCAAAGCACTGAGAGATGAAATGGCTATCTGATCATGTCTAATGCACAACACAGTTACATTTGTTCATTCATTGGGAGTGCTAAGTTTGACATTTCATGCTGGTTTTCTTTAAAGTGATTAAATGAAGTGCGGCATAAATATTTGCCAGCTCTTTATAGTCATAATGTACGCAAATCTAACCTAAAAGCTACATTTCTGGCCAAACTGCTTGCGCATTAATCAAGATCAAGTCTACTAGTGTTATGAGAGCTATGTGGTTTGTTTATTGGCACTGAGCAACAGGGAAGCTCAGAATTGCTTTATAATCAGAGAAAGGTTGAAGAAATTAAGAGAATACTGTGAAGGTAGTTATTTTGTCACTTTGCTGTATACCTCAGTCCCTTTTCTGTTGATGTTGGCGAACGCAACTCAGTGGAGCTGAAAGTTGTCTCTGACAGTAGGGTGAATCGGCTGATGGGGAATTGGCAGTCCATTTTACATTTTGTGCAGTTTTCTTTCACTGAATGAAAATCAGGCAAATGTAAAACAGGCCGGGAATTCACCACTGTCTGTTTTCCGCTACTAAGACCAATTTCAGTTTCAGGGGGTCACGAATGCACTTGACACCAAGACAGTTACACAGCTTGCACAGATTCTGATATCTTATTATCAGAGCTAGAAAGCTTTCATTTTGTTCCCATAATCTCAAGACAACCTCCCAGCGGTCAAAAATTGGAATATATGAGCTTATGTTATTCAAAATATAGTTGCTAAAATAAACCTAACTCTGAAAGGACTCACACTGAGTCACTAAGCTACAGAAACGCTGTTCAGAGCCAAATTTTGCAGTTCCAATGAGACAGAAGCAGGAGTGGTTAACTGAAACTAGCCCGAAGTATAGTGACATGACTGCAAATGTTATAGAGGTGGAAGAAAGCAGTGTTTGTGAATGCCAAGAGGAAATGGAATTGGAGGCTCAGATTTGGGTCAAATGGTTTGCTGTGGTTGTGAATAATCTGGTTCAGCCTGAGGGGGTTGCCAGGGAGAGAGATAGAGCCCAAAGACTGGGTACACAGTTCGTTGGTAAGACCAAAATCGGTGCTTTCAAACTTCCCACTATTTTGCTGGAGGAAGTGACAGCTCATTCCCAACTGGATGTGGGTCAGGTGGTCATTCAGCAGAGATGGAACTGAGAAAAATCTGGAAGGATAAAGGACTGGTAGGGCCAGCTGCTGTCACTGTATCTGTGGAAGCTGACTCCATGCTTACTCTAGATGCTGGCAACAAGGAGCAACATGTCGAGCAAAGAGTGAGAACAGATTTGTGGAAGGTTCCCCAAGTAACAGCATGGCAGCTGGAAGAGGAAACATATCGTCGGCCAGGGTGTAATTCAGGCATTGAACCTGAGGCCTCCCAACAATTCCGCACTCTCACCCAAGTGAATGAAGTTAAATTAGGGCTAATTGTTTGATTAAGCAACTAGTCAGATCCAGATTGATGACTTTCAGCAACATCTAAGCTAGTGTTTGCAAGCTTTCAGAGTGAAGTTTATTTTAGTAATCCATTCCATCAGCTGCCTTTGTTGCATCTCTCCCTTCCACTAGGCCACCTGAGCAAACATCCTTTAATGCTCCCCCTATCCCAGCCCTGAACTCACATCGTTCTCTAGTTTCTCTCAGATCTCCCCTCGTGCCCACCTGAGTTAATCTTCTCCATGAGACACACTTTCTCCATCCTCAAACCTATTACCACTAAACTGCTGACCACTCAGCTTCCACCCCTGCTCCCCATGTTAACTGGTATTGTGCACAGTTCTCTCTTTTCAAATGTTGTCACTGTCACCTTTCAATCTGGCACCATGACCGCTTCCTCAAAAAAAAGTCTTGATTGAACTTTCCTGCAAACAACCATCCCACCTCCAACCTCCCTTTGCTCAGCAAAGTCCTTTAACATGTTGTCACCTCCCAAATCTGCTTCCACCTTCCCTTGAACTATAGGTTTGAATCCTCCAATCAAGTTTCACCTTCTGCCAAAACAGCTCTTATCAAAGTCAGAAATGACATCCAATAAGACTGTGACAAAGGTAAACTTTCCTTTCACAATCTTCTCAACATTTTGCAGCTTGTAACACAGTTGATTACATATCGTCCTCCACTGTCATCCAGCGTGTCTGCTCTCACATGGTTCCATTCTTACCTATCTAATTTTAACCAAAGTATCACTTGCCATGACTTCCATTATGTCTGGTGATCCCAAGGAGCTATCCTTGGCTCCTCTTAATTTTCATCTTCCCCCATTGGCTTAAAGTAAAGTTTAAAGTTTATTTATTAGTCACAAGTAAGGCTTACATTAACAATGCAATGAAGTTACTGTGAAATTCCCCCAGTCGCCACAGACCAGCGCCTGTTTGGGTTAATGCACGTAACCAGCACGTCTTTCAGAATGTGGGAGGAAACCGGAGCACCCAGAGGAAACCCACACAGACATGGGGAGAACATGCAAACCCCACACCAGTGACCCAAGCCAGGAATTGAACCTAGGTCCCTGGCGGCGTGAAGCAGTAGTGCTAACCACTATGCTACTGTGCTCATCCGTAATCAGTATTAGTTTTCACATGTACAGTGTTGATAGCCAGCTCTACTTCACCATCACCTCTTCTGACTCCTCCACTGTTGCTCATTTATCAAGCTGCTTCTCTGATGAGCAGAAGTTGTCTTCAATTTAAACACTGAGAAGACTGACACCATTGTTTTTGATCTCTGTCCTAAACTGCAGTTCCCACCTTCCTACTCCATCTCTCTCCCTGATGACAGTCTGAGATTAAACCAGTCTGTTCTCAACCCCAGTGTCTCATTTGACCCTAAGATGAGCTTCTGACTTCATATATGTAGCATTACTATGTTATGAAATAGAGATGGTTTAAACAATAACTATATTTGTATTGTGTGTTGTAGAAATGAGGTGTAAGTTTAAGCTTAACTTGTCATTTCTGTATTTGTACACTAAGGGGTTAAAACTTCAGGTAACTTCATGTTAAACAAAGATGCCTGCACGTCTATAGGTTTTAGTTAGTCTCCAATATAATTGATGTTTTATGACGTAAAAGCAATTACAGGCTTTTTTTTTAAAAAGTTGTTGCTTAGCAACCAGGCACCCACATTTAAAAGCAGAATCAGTTAGAATTCAATTTGAACCAAATGAAAGCAACTCTCACCAAAACTGTCAGTAAGGCAGGATAATAATGGGATAGAAAGCAAGTTGCAGAAGCTAAATAGCAGAAATTTCCAGAAACCGGGGAATGAAAAGGGGAGTCCCAGGAAAACTGAAGCCAAAGGGATAAAGAAACTGAAAAAGGTAGTGTTCACGGATGTCAGGAGCAGAGAGGCTCCCAGTTAAAGACAGAGCTGCAAAGTGAAGACCTGGAGAAGTCAGCTGGAGAGAAGGCAGACATCTGAAGTAAACCTAAGTTTGGTGACTCTTTAATATAGCCTGTGAAGCAGGAGTGTTCTGTTGGCATAGTTGGGCATCTGAGAGATTGCATGGAAGCTTGAATTCACGCGTTGACCAAGGAAAGAAGAGGTTGAAATCCTGTGTGTGGATCCTTGGTGAAGGCAATTGGGTAAAAGGCTTGTGTGGGTCAAGATTTCAAAGTATGTTCTTCGAGAGTGAAGTTTGGAAACACTCGTGTGAAAGCCAGAGTTCCAGTGAGACCAGTTGGCTCACTGTGTAACAAGCGTCCAGGGGGGGTCTGATGAAAAATCCACAGTATTGGATGGCATCTGTCACTTGGTTTCAGAATGTTTCAAAGTATGGTGTATCTGACCACATTCCACCTATTGATTTACATGAACTGCATAATTACGGAGAACATTATGGTATAAGAAATATTTTATAACTTGTGTAATCTTTATAAATCTATATATATCTGTGAGGGTAAGGCTAGGTGAAGGACTAGTGTATTATAATTAATCTTTTCTTGTTTGATAAATGTTTTATTCTTTCGTTAAAAGTTAATCAGCAGTCCTGTGACTCCATTCATTCATGACCAGAATTCTTCGGCCATTCATGCCCCACCCATTGCTGCCAGCGAGAATGGAGAATTTGGCACTCAGCCAAATCTCCGTTCACTGCAGCAGAACCGGAGAATCCCAGCTACGGGTGAGGTCGGAGAATCCGGCCCCTTGTCTCTAAACATAAGTTAGGATCTACCGAGCTGGGTTCCACTCTGGGACCTGACTGTCCAGTTGCAACATCAGCTTGGATTATAACAACTGAAACCTGTAATATTGCATGACTTTGCCCCCGTCTTTGCTCTTCTGCTGCTACAACCCTCGATCATGTCTTTATTACCTCTACAGTTAACAATTGCAACACACTCCTGACCGGCCTTCCATGTTCCACTCTTTGTAAACTTGAAGTCATCTAAACCTGCATCTTAACTCGTATCAAGTTCCAAATCCCTATCACCCCATGTGCTCTTGAGCCCACACTGGCTTCCAGTCAAGTCTTGATTATAAAATCCTCATCCTTGTTTTCAAACTCCTTCATGGTCTCGCCCCTCCCTAGCTATGTCATCTCTTTCAGTCCCACAACTCGAGATGTGTGTGCTCCTTTAATTCCATTTCCGCGAAAAAGCCCAAATTTAATTGCTCCACCACCAATGGCACACTTTCAGTTGCCCAGATCCTAAGCTCTGGAATACACTCCTTAAACTTCTCTGTCCTTCCAACTCTCCTTCTTCCTTTAAGACACTCCTTAAGATTTATCTCTTTCATCAAGCTTTCCGTCATCTGACCTGAAACCTGCTTATATGGCTTGGGATCTGCTATGTATTGTAAACCAATGCATCTAAGTGCAGTGTGTCACAGGATTAGGTGGTGACATCATTGGGGCATTTAGGAGATCTTCCCTCTCTTCCATCTTGGACTGTAAGCAAACAACACCTATCTAATAAAACTCCACAAACTGTTAAGTAATCCACTGTGTGGCAATCTTTTCATTCTTTTATCTTCGCAAGTGATCTGACCACTTTAGTACATAATAGTGTAGTGTCATAATGCCTTCAGACATTTTACTATATTAGTGGTGTTACATAAATATAAGTTGTTGTTATTAGTACTTTGCCATTACAAACCCTCAGAGCTGCTGCCGCTTAGCTGCTGTACCTTAATTGAATGTCTTGGCTGGATTTTGTGGGTTACCCGCAGGTTGGAAGCAGGTGGGTGAATCCCTAAACTAGGGCGCCGCATGTTGATGACATGCTTGCAGCTAGCCTACCAACCCCCTACGCGGTTTTGTGGGAGGCACTGGGTTGGCTACTCGCCTGTGGCTCAGCTGAGGTCTGTAACTGGGCAATTAATGCCCACTTCACTACCTCATTTGGCTATTGCTCAGATTTAATAGGTGGAGGGAGAAGTCTGTGCCCAAAGTGCAGCACAGCAGGTTCATTCCTGTTGGAAACTAGCTAGTGAAAGAGGGAGAGGGTGATGGTGCCTCCTTTACTGGTCTCCAGTGCCAATTGGCCTTTCCTACCCCCAAAGTTTTGCCTACCTGCATCCACTCTCCCCCATTGCCCTGTCCAATATGCACTGCCCCCCCCGACCCATCCCCCAAACTCCCTATGCCAGTCACTGGGGCCTGACAGTCAAAGATCCCAGAGTTAACTGGAAGTTCAAGTTGATTGCTGAAAGCCTTCCTCTTGGTCTAGCTGCAGTACCAGCAGTGGCCACTGCTCCTGGTGGCACTATGTACTGCTAAGCTGTCAGCCTCCGATTAACAGGCAGTTCTATGAGGCAGAACCTCCTCCTCAAGAACAACGGAATTCTCGCCTCATAATAATTAAGGGCCTATCATCTGAAAAATAAAGTGACATGTACCAGCAAACCAGAGGCTGGATCACCCCCTGGCATTTACACTGGGATGCGGAGAGCCCACCCCAGTATCCTGTTTACATTTGAGGGCACATCTGCAAAGGCAGTAAATCGAAAGTGGTTTTGAAGAAATTCCCAGCTAATACATAAAAATGAAAAGCCCAACAGAATGATTAATGTGTATGTCTGCATTATAGAATAGGGTCATTCTCTTTTAAATGTTTTTTTTTTACTTTGAAGACCGCGCTTCAGCTCAATGAGTTGGTTAAGAGCATAGCGAGGTGTCCCCACTCCAGTTAGGTGGCTTTCAAGAAGAGCCAGAAATATATACATTGAAAATACGTAAACAATTCCAACCTCATTAAATGTCAGCAGTGGTCAGTTTGTTTACATTGCACGAGGAACCTGCATTGGATTGTAAAACATGCAAAACTCTCTGGGCGGGATTTTATGGCCTCGCTTGTCCCAAAACCGTAAAATCCTGCCCGAGGTGAACGGACCTTCCTGTGGTCTGCCCCTCGCCCGTTCCAATTCCCGTGGCGGGCGGGACGGTAAAATTCCAGCCAGTCTTTGTCTTTTTTTAAAAACAAGCTTCTTGCTCATTAGCCCCGAATAATTACAATGTTGCTAAAAATTTATCTCATTTTATGTTTGAATAAATGAGAATTCTGGCCCATACATTATATAATGCCACATTTTTATTAAAATCTGTGATGAAGAAAGCTTTGCTTAGAGACCCTTGCTCCTTCTGATATATAATAATGACCTGGACCTGGGTGGACAGGGCACGTTTCAAAATATATAGATGACAAAACTTGGAAGCATTGTGAACTGTGAGGAGGGCAGTATAGAATTTCTAAAAGGACATGGACAGGTTGGTGGAATGGATGAACAACAGGTGGCACGGTGGCACAGTGGTTAGCACTGCTGCCTCACAGTGCCAGGGACCCGGGTTCGATTCCCGGCTTGGATCACTGTCTGCGGAGTCTGCACATTCACCCCGTGCCTTTGTGGGTTTCCTTCGGGTGCTCCGGTTTCCTCTCGCAGTCTGAAAGACGTGCTGGTTAGGTGCATTGGCCATGCTAAATTCTCCCTCAGTGAACCCAAACAGGCGCCGAGTGTGGCAACTAGGGGATTTTCACAGTAACTTAATTGCAGTGTTAATGTAAGCCTACTTGTGACACTAATAAATAAACAAACTTAATAAATGGCAATTGAAACTTAATGCAGAGAAGTGTGAAGTGGTTCATTTTGGTAGGTGACGCAATTTAAAATAAAGAGGGCACCAAAAAAGGCAGATTTTGTGTGTAAAGAAATACTGGAAATAGAAGCAGCAGTTGGTCGTTCGACCCCTCGAGTCTGTTCCACCATTAAACTGGATCATGTCTAATCTTCGACCTCAATGCAACTTTCCCCACACCATCCGGATGCCTTTATTGTCTAAAAATCTTATCAATCTCAGTCTTGAACATACTCAATGATTCGGCATCCAGAGCCCTCTGGGAGAGAGAATTGCAAAGATTTATCACTGTCTGACTGCAGGAATTCCTCCTCATCTCAGTCCTAAACATATTCAAAGGCTGTGTCCCCTGGTTCTAGACCCTGGCAGCCAGGAGAAACTATACTTACTCTCTCACCATAGGCACCCCCTCATCCCAGGAATTAATCTGATTAACAATTAGACATAAGCTGCGATCTGAAGGCCCCATTGACCGTGTGTATAAATCCAGTAATGTTCGCTAAATCTCGTGAGAGGCCGAAAGTGTAATTTGTGCTGAGGGATGAGATCTTCCCTGTGCCCCCTCCCCGTATTCATGCCCAGGAAGAACATGAACCTGATTTGTATAAAGTAATATTGCATTAGTGGGCTTGACGTTGCTCCTTCCTAACTACCCACCCAGCCAGTGTGACGTCACGCCAACGCAAAGCATGTATATGTCAAAAGCGAAGATCAGTTGAGATGATCATGCTAGGGGGGCATATGTTAAGAAAAGTGCTCAGGTGGTGAGGGACTTGCTCAGGGCTTTCTCCTGGCACTGCCAGGGGGCCCACTGGAAAGCTCCATTGTGAGGGTTCCCCTCATCCATTGGGTGGGTTGGCTTCTGCATGTGGTTCTCAATGTCCGGGGGGAGGGGGGGTCCCCATGTCTTTGGGGGTGGAGTATCTTTTATTTAAATCGGAGATTCCTCTTTTTGGCAAAAGTCTCAGGATTCCTGACATTGCTGGCTTTCTTAGGCCCCAACCCTCCAGCTGACTGTGTAAATCTCGCCTTCCCTTTGATATTGCACACAGTGTTGTTCAAAGCGGCAAGAAGAGTCGACTGTGCAGCCTGCGAGCTTCACATTGGTTTTCTCACCTGAGCCAAAATGCCGTACATTTTTGGAAAGATCTTGGCCACAGGGGTGATAATTACTCAGACCTGTTGCATCGCTTTCCTTATTCCTGATAAACCTTAGCAAACAGGATGTAATCTCTATATGGGAGATGTACAAATCATGACATTTACATATTGACACCCTGCCCAATAGCCAATGAATAATGGTATGAGACTGGGGTGGCACGGTGGTACAGTGGTTAGCACTGCTGCCTCACAGCACCAGGGACCCGGGTTTGATACCCAGCTTGGGTCACTGTCTGTGAAGAGTTTGCACGTTTTCCTCGTGTCTGCGTGGGTTTCCTCCGGGTGTTCCAGTTTCCCCTCTCAGTCTAAAAGACGTGCTGGTTAGGTGCATTGACCCGAACAGGTGCCGGAGTGTGGCAACTCGGGGAATTTCACAGTAACTTCATTGCAGTGTTAATGTAAGCCTTACTTGTGACTAATAAATAAACTTTTACTTGAATATTTTTCACCTTAGTCTCAGATGGCTTGACAGGATAGATGCTCATGGGTTGTTCCCCCATGTGGGAGACTCTATGACCAAAGGGCATAATCTCAAATTAAGGGATTTCCCATTGAGGGCAGATCAAAGATCAAAGAAACCCTACAGTGCAGAAGGAGGCCATTCGGCCCATCGAGTCTGCACCGACCACAATCCCACCCAGGCCCTACCCCCACATATTTACCCGCTAATCCCTCTAACCTACGCATCTCAGGACTCTAAGGGGCAATTTTTAACCTGGCCAATCAACCTAACCCGCACATCTTTGGACTGTGGGAGGAAACCGGAGCACCCGGAGGAAACCCACGCAGACACGAGGAGAATGTGCAAACTCCACACAGACAGTGACCCGAGCCGGGAATCGAACCCGGGACCCTGGAGCTGTGAAGCAGCAGTGCTAACCACTGTGCTACTGTGCCGCCCCGGTGAAATGAGGAGGAATTTCTTCTCTTGAGGGTAGTGTATCTGTGGAGTTCTTTACTATAGAAGGCTATAGAGGCTGGGTCATTAAGCATGTTTAAGGCTGTGATAGACAAATTTTTCATCAGTAAGGGAATCAAGGGTTATGAGAATAAGGCGGGAAAGTGGAGTTGAGGATTATCATATCAGATCAGTCATGATCTTATTGAATGATGGAGCAGACCTGATGGGCCAAATGGCCTATTTCTGTTCCTACGTCTTATGGTCTTAACTGATTAATCGGCACAGTTTAAAATTTCTAATCTCAATTTAAATCTCTTGCATCTCTACTTTATTCTTTTCAGGTCGTCTAATCTACAAAGGAAATTCCCTGGCCCACCATGGTTTACGCAGGAGGACACCCAAATCTAAAATCTTGCCTTACCATAAAAGGTGTGATGATGTCAACACAGCAGGACTTACGTGAGACAATTTGCTATGCAGCCAGTATCATTTGCTAATGAGTTTATGGCGCAGTCCAGATAAAAGTATCCCAGCACAATCAAAGCTGACAGTAATTATGTAACATTGCAGCTTCCTTTAGATGCAAATAACTTTATTTCTTTTTCATTTTCCTCATAAAGCTTACTTTTAGTTATTTCCCTCATATAAGATATACATCAATAGTTGAATTGCATAAAATTTGTAGATTTATTTTATTTTTTCCCCACTACACATTATTTCTATATTTTCTACCAAGTTGTTGTGTACTATAGATTTTTTAATTGGTATTCAAACTATTGTACTTTGTTTTTCTTTTTTTTTAAATGGGATGTGGGCATCACTGGTAAGGCCAGCAATTATTCCCCTTCCATACTTATCCCTCACAATGTCATGGTGAGCCACCTTCATGACCCACTGAAATCAGTATGGTGTAGTTGCTCCCAAGCAAGTTCCATGATTTTGACCCGGTGATGATGAAGAAACAATGATATATTTCCATATCATGATTGTGTGTGATTTTGAGAGGAACTTCCTATATGGCTGTTACCCTTGCCCTTCTAGGCTATGGAGGTCATGGGCTTGGAAGGTGCTGTTGAAGAAGCCTTCGTGAGTTGCATCTTGTAGACAGTACACACTGCTGCTACTGTGTGCGCCAGCGATAGAGGGAGTGAATGTTTAAGGTGTTAGATAGGTTGCCGAACAGTTCAGATGCTCTGCTCTGACTGATGGTGAGCTTCCTAAGGTGAAAAATATTAAAGTAAAAGTTAAAATAAAGTTAACCAGCATGTCTTTCGGATTGTGGGAGGAGATAGGAGGAGGAAAAGAAGGAGATAGTCATCGACTTCAGAAAGGGTAGTGGAGGACATGCCCCTGTCTACTCAATGGGGACGAATCAGAATTGGTCGAGAGCTTCAAGTTTTTAGGTATCCAGATCACCAACAACCTGTCCTGGTCCCTTCATGCAGATGCTATAGTTAAGAAAGCCCACCAATGCCTCTGCTTTCTCAGGAGACTAAGGAAATTTGACATGTCTACAACGACTCTCACCAACTTTTATAGATGCACCATAGAAAGCATTCTTTCTGGTTGAATCACAGCTTGGTATGGCTCCTGCACTGTCCAAGTCCGCAAGAAACTACAAAGGGTCGTGAATAAAAGGGTCAGTCCATTACTCAAACCAGCCTTTCAACCATTGATACTGTCTACACTTCCCGCTGCCTCAGAAAAGCACTAGCATAATTAAGGGTACTACGCACCCCAGGCATACTCTCTCCCACCTTCTTCAGTGAGAAAAAGATACAAAATTCTGAGGACACGTATCAACCAACTCAAGAACAGCTTCTTCTCTCCTGCCATCAGACTTTTGAATGAACCTACCTCGCATTGAGTTGATCTTTCGCTACACCCTAGCTATGACTGTGACACTACATTCTGCACTCTCTCCTTTCCTTCTCAATGAATGGCTTGCTTTGTCTGTGTAGCAAGCAAGAAACAATACTTTTCACTGCATACGAATACATGTGACAACAATAAATCAAATCAAATCAAGAAACCAGAGCACTCAGAGGAAACCCATGCAGGCATGGGAAGAATGTGCAGACTCCACACAGTGAACCAAGCCGAGTATCGAACCCAGGTTCCTGGCGCTGTGAGATAGCAGTGCTAACCACTGTACACCATGTCTTGTGGCTTCAACATTTTTCAAATTTCTCTCATTTCAGGTCTTGCATCCTGCACATATTTTGTCTCAGCTGCAAACTTGCAGATCATTGCCCTTGTGCTTTCATTCAGATAATTGATAAAAATGGTGATGAGCAACAGCCCTCATACAGATCCCCACAGGAACTCATAAATGACAGGTCTATGTGTGGATTAATAAATAGCCCGTCTATATATATGCAACCAATTCTTCTCAGATTATTCCCTGAATCTCACAAGATATACTCTAACTCAGTAATTCAGAATACAGCTCCCGTTTCTTTGAGTATCCTCGAGTAAATATCCTCAAGTTTAGCAGCTGATTTGCTTTAGAAGCCCTAATATAGCAAGAACTTTTTCCCTGTCCACTTCTACATGTGAATTATCACAGCAGCACCATGGTGCAGCATTAATAACTCTATGCTACCTTCAGTAGTAAAAACTGACAATTATTTGACATTTCTACCATATTTTGGAACTTTGGCTAAATCCAACCTGCAAAATCCATCAGTAGACCTTTGGAACAGGAGTGGGCCATTTAACCCCTTGAGTCTCTTCCACCATTCAATGATGAGGCCACACGACACCAGGTTATAGTCCAACAGGTTTATTTGAAATCACAAGCTTTCAGAGCGCTGCTCCATTGTCAAGAGGATTGAGGGTTTGGGGGGCGGGGGGGGGGGGGGGGGTGGTAACTATTGGAGTTTCTTATTTATTAATTATATTTTTCCACTTATTTTGCCTATTTCTCCAACACCTCAGTTAAAACAATTAGAATTAAAAAATACTATTTGCACATTTATTTAGTAGAAATGTAATGCAACATCATACAGAATCTGTGGATAGGCTGTACATTAACAGTGTACAACACAATTATATAACGGCAGTTTGGTGCCAGAGAAGTCAAACTGGTAAGGTTGTATTAACTACAGGATTGAAGTGTTTTGTAAACTTCATGATTTCTTTATAGCCACTTTTCTAACGTCAGGATATTGCTCTGTGATTTCATGCCGGTCTAATGAAAGAAAGACATTTATACAACCCTTTTCATAATGTCCCAAATCACTTTACAGCCAATTAAGGACTTTAGAGTGGTAGTGCTAATATCAAATGGCAGATCAGGTTCAAGGGACTCAATGGCTGGTTCCTAATACATGTTCATATGTCACTCTGGATGGATGAGATGAAGTGGGATAGATGAGATGAGCCGGGCTAGATGGTCTTTGTCATCCACAATTATCTTGCGAATATAGCTTGGAATCATGTCTGGAGTTCTGTTTATTATGTTGCTACTAAAACTACTGTGAGCAGTCTTTGTGGGGTGAGATTGCCAGGATAGGAACGCAAAATAGGCTCACAGTGAATTAGTAACCTGTTTTATACTACACATGATTCTCGAGAGTCTTTCCAATCATTTTCCCTAACATAGGATAGAATCATGTCTGGAGATCTGTTTACCTAACTATTAACCCACTCTATCATGGTACTTTTTATGTGTTTTTTGACATATTGAAATATCAAGATAAAGTTATGTTGCATAGAAGATCTTGGCCAGAATTTTACACGTGATCTGAGTGCAAGTAGGACCAGAAACGGCTGTGTTTTCCAGATCTGCTCCAGATTCTGGAAAGACCGCTATGCTACACTGACTGATCAATTAAGGACCGGCCAGTATGAAACACATCTGGATAGGGCCAGCTCTGAGGATGCAGAGGGAGGTCTGCATCATGGCAGCAGCACCTGGCAGACACTCCAAATGAGAGGACACTTCAAGTGGGCATTAAGCCCCTTGTTTCTCAGATCACTGCCTCTATGCTCTTGGTGAGTTCCAGTCAGGACGTTTTAATGTCGCAGGATGGCAAGAGGAGGCCACCCCACCTCACCAAAAACGTTTCTGTCGAGGCGGCAACTGAGGTCAGCGGGCATGACTTGGTCTGCCACACATGGATACAGTGCCATAAAAGGTTCAATGATTGACTGCGTTCAGCAAGGTTCAATACTAAGTTGCTTTTGTCCTGTGTGGAATTGTGCCAGTCCTTTGTTGTGCTCATCAGTGTAGGAATCAGAATCTCAGAACACACCTCCGCCCGTGTGCGTTAAGGCTGGGAGAAAAGATCAGAAGCCCTGGGTCCATCTAAGGGTCCGCTGTGCAAAGGCGTTAAGAACATCAGCATAGGTCACGGGGTGAAGGGTTGGGGGAGAGGAGCAACATGGTTTGGTGCTGGAGGCGGAGGGTTGAGTACAGAATGGAGCTTTGCATTTACAGGTGAAACGTAGCCGTAACAATACAGAGCGATCTGCTACTGGTGGTGGGGTGGCAAACCTGGCAATCCTCACCAGTCATGAGCCTGGAGCCCTGGAGCTGGAATGCCAGGGAGGAGAAAGGTTATTAACTGGCGGAGAGGCTGGTGTCTCTGAGGAAGGTAAGAGTCCAGTGGGCAGAAGTGGGACAGGTGGAGAGTAAAGAATGTAGGATGATCTCATTCCTCATAAGGATGTCTGGGAAACAGTACCCAGTGATGCTGCAATCACTGAGCCCTGTGATGTCATTGATATCACTTGCACCCGGCCACATATTATGGACATTGATAGTGTGATGAATAATGGGACTGACCTTTGCTTTCCTCACTCAGGTCAGCCATCTCCCAGATCCAGCCAGGAACCCCATGACTCTCCATTTACACTGGAGCAGGCACGGATAGTAGATGCACCCGCAGTGCACCCACTCTCCACACCAAACACCAGCACAGATACTGACATTTCAGTGTACAATGATGTGCCGGATCAGATGGTAGTGCACAGTGATGAGGGAACATCACACTCGCATTAGCAGATGGTGGAGGCAGAGAGTGCCCAGGGCGCCGGTATTTAGAGGACGGTTGGAGGCCAGGGCCATGTGAAGTCCCAGGAAAATGATGAGCATCTGGAGTTGTCCATCAGGCAGCAGATGCTGGATGTCCAGTGGGATGAGTAGGGAGATCCAGTGAAGATCCTGGAAGAGTTGTTTCAGTGCTGCACTGACCCTGAGCACCGAGCACACAGCTCATCCATTGAGGGAGTGGCAACCCTCATGAAGAGGCATCTCCAGGAGCAGAATCAGGGGTTCCTGGGGTTACAATCGGACCTGCAAGCACTCATACAGGCAATGACCTCAGGAGGTCACTGCCAATGTGGGAGATGGATGTGACACCCAATATCACAGGTAAGTGTCCATCCATCACTGGTGAGCAAGGAGGTACAGGCATACCTCACGCTGAGCTGCCTGGTCGTCTCTGTGGGCTCCTCTCATGGTGCCCCGGGTAAGGGCAGCAGCCTTTCTGTCTCTCTGCCAGTCTCAGAGTCAGCAATGACTGAGGAGTGCCCAGCCATGTCGCTGAATGCACATTCTCAGATGGAACCTGCTCAGGCCCCGCCAGCCAGGAGACAACTGCCAGGATCATCAGAGCCAACAAGACATCACAGTCAGCAATCTGCCTCCAATGCCACTGTCAGCGAGGATGTGAAGATGCCAGTGTTGGACTGGGATGGGCACAATCAGAAGTCTCACAACACCAAGTTAAAGACACTCACCTGAAAGAGTGATGAAAGAGCAGAGCTCCGAAAGCTCGTGATACCAAATAAACCTGTTGGACTTTAACTTGGTGTTGTGAGACTTCTTACTGTCAGTGAGGGTGGGGGGTTACTGATGTAGTACCCACAACCATAAGCTCGAAGCACAGTGAGCACAGGTGGCTTATGTTTTTTTTCAATATCACATGTAGTTATCAGTTAAAGTTGACAAGTATGTATGTTGTTTTTGTTTCACTTCTTAAATGTCAAAAGTAAATGATTACTTTGCTCACAAGCGCTGAGTATCTGGTGTATTTGATGGTTTTGGACTCATCAATGCTTGGTGAAAGATGGTTGGAGCAGCAAACTTTATTGCAGAGGCAATGAGGTGAAGTTGGGTCCATGGCATGGTCTTGTGTGAAATGTTATGAAGGAGGTGGTGCCCTTGGGCTCAGACAGAAGGCAAACCCTAGCTGAAGGAACTCTGAATCAAGGCCTTCCTGGTGTCCCTGCCTGCCCCGAGTTTCCTCATGTCTGGCTCCTCGTCCTCACTATGTGCCTTCCCGGGCTCCACATGACAGTCTTCATGAGGATTCTTCCTCTGAGTCGGGTGCACCTGTCTTAATGTCCTCCTGGTCCAGTGGTTCCCCCTTGGAACATAGAATCCCGACAGTGCAGAAGAGACCATTCGGCCCATTGTGTCTGCACTGAACTTCTGACAGAGTACCTTACCCAGGCCCTTTCCCCCACCCTATCCCATAACTCACACATTTCCCAAGGCTAATACATGTAACCTACATATCTTAGGACACTAAGGGGCAATTTAGCATGACCAATCCACCTAACCTGCACATCTTTGGACTGTGTGAGGAAACTGAAGCACCCGGAGAAAACCCATGCAGACACAAGAAGATTGTGCAAACTTCACATAGACAGTTGCCCAAGGCCGGAATTGAACCTGGGTCCCTTGAGCTGTGAGGCTTCAGTGCTAACCACTGTGCCACTGCGAGCAAGATTATGCAGATAACAACGATGAGTGACACTCACTCTGTGCTTACCTGCCTGAACAAAGCATCAGTCACCATCTTAATGCAGCTATGCAGAGCTGACTGGGCGATTCCTCAAAGATTACCGACTGATCCTTGTAAAGATCTGGAGGCAGGAATAAGGGGCTCAGAAATAAGAAAAGTACCAGGGCCAATGGTTTCTTTGCCTAGCCCTGTCTGGAACTCACTCTCTAACAGCACTATGGGTGTACCTGCAGCACTCATAACCTTCTCAAGGGAAATTAAGGATGGCTGATGAATGCTGGCTTTGCTGGTGATTCCGATATCCCCACGAATTATAGAAACATAGAAAAACTACAGCACAAACAGGCCCTTCGGCCCACAAGTTGTGCCAAACACATCCCTACCTTCTCGACCTACCTATAACCCTCCATCCTATTAAGCTCCATGGACTCATCCAGGAGTTTCTTAAAAGACCCTATTGAGTTCGCCTCCACCACCCCTGACGGCAGCCGATTCCACTCACCCACCACCCTCTGTGTGAAAAACTTACCCCTAACATCTCCCCTGCACCTACCCCCCAGCACCTTAAACCTGTGTCCTCTCATAGCAGACATTTCCACCCTGGGAAAAAGCCTCTGAGAGTCCACCCGATCTATGCCTCTCAACATCTTATACACCTCTATTAGGTCTCCTCTCATCCTTCGTCTCTCCAAGGAGAAAAGATCGAGCTCCCTCAGCCTATCCTCATAAGGCATGCCACTCAATCCAGGCAACATCCTTGTAAATCTCCTCTGCACCCTTTCAATCTTTTCCACATCCTTCCTATAGTGAGGTGACCAGAACTGAGCACAGTACTCCAAGTGGGGTCTGACGAGGGTCTTATATAGCTGCATCATTATCCCCAGACTCCTAAACTCAATCCCTCGATTGATAAAGGCCAGCACACCATACGCCCTAATAATTAATAAAAAGAAGAGCTGCTTCTAGTACTGAACTTGGACGCTGCTGAAAAGAGAGACATATTATTGAAGCTTTTTGCCTTGCAGTCCTCAGGACAAATGCAAGAATGCCAAATTTCAAACATTCACAATTTATAGTACAAAAGAAAAGGGTGCAGAATGGTTGGTAAGTTAACTCTGATTGGCTGAGGTGTTGCCATGGAGAAAGCAACGGGGAACTATGGGCTCCTCAAGCTCCAGGCAATTCAAAAAAGGTTCAAAATTCAAGCTTATTCCTTTTGTTTGTAAAGAACACGTTGCTGTCCATGAATGGATATAACTTCCAGCAAGCATAAATGTGCCACGTTATGAGCTCAACAGATTTTCCTAAATTGGTTTTTGGTATAATGATTAGCTATCCTGAAACTGCTACTCTACATTTTCTGATTCTCCCACCTTCCACTTCCAACATCTACCCCAATAGGGGGGCAGGAAGATCCACCCCCCAATAGGTCAAATGACTTTCTTCTGTGCCCTAAGCGTTCTGTGTTTCTATATAACCTGAGGCAGACAGACTGAGTTAGAGAAGAGTGTCAAAGGTGAAGGCGGGGGCAGGCAGGAAAGTGGAGTCAGATCAGCTATGATCTTAGACCATAAGACATAGGAGCAGAATCAGGCCACTTGGCCCATCGAGTCTGCTCCACCATTCAATCATGGCTGATATTTATCTCATCCCCATTCTCACGCCTTTTCCCCCTAACCCCTGATCCCCTTAATAAGAGTAGTAAGAAGTCTCACAACACCAGGTTAAAGTCCAACAGGTTTATTTGGTAGCACAAGCTTTCGGAGTAATAACCTGTTGGACTTTAACCTGGTGTTGTGAGACTTCTTACTATGCTTACCCCAGTCCAACGCCGGCCTCTCCACATCATCCCTTAATAAGACCATAAGACATAGGAGCAGAATTAATCTTATTGAACGGAAGAGCAAGCTCGAGGGCCAAGTGGTTGACTCCTGTTTCGTACATTCTTATGAGATTTTAATCGACTGGAAATAATAATATGTGCGAAACAAAAGATTAATACGTGCAATATATTGATACATAGATTGTGAGAGTCAAAGTGAAAAACACTGACCACAATGTTTATTTCTGAACACAGTGGAAAGATAGATTTTTCGATCTGGTTCTCGATTAATGTATGACGTTGTTCAAGCAAAAGTCTGATGCATCCACAGCATTCTAAATATCACCCACTGTTAATAAACACAATGTTGTTACACAGTTGAATCAAAAACTGACTCAGGCAAATATGCTCTCCAGATGATCAGGATATTAATTTCACTTAATTAATCCACTGTCAAATTTCATATATATCCAACGGCATATCTCACACCTCGTTACTTCTCCATAAATTATGTCTTCTTTCAGACGTAATTATTGATTAACAATTCAATGTCTGGAGTGAAAAACATTGAAGACTTAATTGTTTTACAATCCTAAACCAGGCATAATCATGATTCACTTGCAATACTTCTTGGCAATCTAATTATATATTTATCATGATTCAACAGCATACCACAATAAAGTTACTTCTGATACTTCAATGATCCAATAACATTGTTAACTTCAAGAATGATGAGGTGGAATAATCTGTCATGGGTGTTGTTGGCAGAAAACATACAATGTGGAAGACCTGGCTTATTTTTCTCTCACATTTGTTCCTCCCGCAGCAAGGTAGCACAGTGGTTAGCACTGCTGCTTCACAGCGCCAGGGACCCGAGTTTGATTCCCGGCTTGGGTCACTGTCTGTGTGGAGTTTGCACGTTCTCCCCGTGTCTGTGTGGATTTCCTCCGGGTGCTCCGGATTCCTCCCACATTCTGAAAGACATGCTGGTTAGGTGCATTGACCTGAACAGGCACCAGACTGTGGCGACTAAGGGAAGTTCACAGTAACTTCTTTGCAGTTTTAAGTAAGCCTTACTTGTGACTAATAAATAAACTTTACTAATGTTTATGACGACCGATTTTTGAAATTCTTAGACATCCTCCTGTCCAATGAAATATCCGAAGAAGCTAAAGTGTGGCTACTGTAAATTAAAGGGATTCTATTTGAAATAGACAAAAAGGATGAGATTGAAACTGTCCTCTAAGGTGTTCCAAGCAAGTTGGCACTGACGTAATAAAGTGTCCCTGGTTGATACTCAAGTGCCTTCCTCTGAAAAGAATTGTGTAAATTGCTTTGCTTAGTACGTGGGTGATCTTGTTGTAATTATGGAAGGTGGCAAACTGAACACAACTGCTACAGCAACATTACGCAGCAGATGACTACAGCACACATTTACTCTGAGTACGCATGCCACAACGTGCATTCTCAGAATCTGTTTCTTTTGTACTGCCAGCCTCTCCAAAGTGATCATGTAACCTTTAGCCTAGTAAGCCTGCGTGGCACAGCTTGTGATTTGCATCTAACATTGTTACACTGAAATGTTAAAAGATATTTCACACAGAAAATCTTTCCAACCCCTCAGTTTAGCTCTGTAATACACATTCCATTATGCACAATGTGAACCTTAGATCGAAGCAAAATGCTAGAAATCTGTAATAAAAACAGAAAATGCTGGAGATTCTCTGGCAGCATCTGTGGCAGAGAAACAGAGTTATTGACCGGAATTCTCCAACCTCACCTGTGGCTGGGATTCTCCGGTCTCGCTACAGTGAATGGAGATTTGGCTGAGTGCCAAATTCTCCATTCTCGCTGGCAGCAGTGAGACCAGAGAATTCCAAATAGTGTTTCAAGTCCATATGAGTTCTTCGGGGTGAAGAACCACCATATGGACTTGAAACGTTAACTTTGTTTCTGTTGCCACAGATGCTGCCAAACCTGCTGAGTTTTTCCAGCATTTTCTGTTTGTATTTAACATGAACTGTAGGTTGGGCACATCTGGTGTTCAGTGCGTTCCTTAAGCTTATATCAACTCAATACCTCTCACCTTGCAGAACAAGCAAGTATTAACACAAAAGGAACAGGTCCATATAGGAGGGGGGGCCTGGAAATATCCATGACACATTTTTCGAGATTCTCAGGGACATCCTTGGCAATTGGAGCAACAAGAGAGCTGAGGAAATTGAATCTGAACAACTTTCCAAAGCTCAGGATTCAAACTCTTGTTAAATCTTGCTCACTCACTCATTGCTTTCAAATAAACAGTGACATATCGCACCCAGTATTTTAGAATATCAGCTCTGTTTTAGGGTCGCTTGGATCCATCATTAGAAGATAAATATCTCCTTTGCTATCGTAGGCCTGTAGGAAAAATCTTTCATCACTGCCTGCGGCCAAACGCAGCTTTAAACACCGTGCATTATTCTTGAATGAAAATATGCAAGCTGTACTACTGCTGCATGGACCCTAGAAAATGTAAACAGTGAGATAAAGGCACTGGTGAGGACAAACAAACCATCATTTATTGTTCAATTCATTAAATGTTAAATTGACTGATACTAAAGATGAACCCTAAACTAACCTAGGAGGAGATGGGAGAATTAAAATTGCGCAGGGGTGGCAGTCTTGACAGCCAGTAGCACTTTTCCCCCATCTAATAGATTCTTGCCAATGACGGCTCATCTCGGCAAATGCCTCCGTGCACAACCTGAGTCTGCGGAGACAGTTCTATTCAGTCATTACCAGGGAGCTTTGTGCAGGGTTGTTGTGGCAAAATGACAGGTGAAAGCAGTCCTGTTCTGGTGCTCTCTGATCTTGTTTTTGTTTCCCTTTACATTTCTGAATAATATCCCATGCAAGGAGAGCTTTTAACAAAATACCCGTATCTTATATCGAGTGGGTGGCAGGCATAAAATAAATTGCTGGTCCTTAATAACCTATTTGAATGGGTCAGCATGGTGTTCAGTAGGTATAGGGAGAAAATAAGAAATCGTGCATTGCCTCGATGTGAATATTTACCAATCTAATAAATGTCTCCTACATTCTTTATGAGGGACAGCATCACTGGTGGACAACTAAGTAATTTTGTTTTTACATGCAATGTGAAGTGAATGGCAAAGTTCGCAACATACAGTTCCCCACCCTTTGTTTGCCCAGTTTGCGACAGCCTAAGTACAGGATTCTCCACTATCCTGGATAAATTCACCAATCTCACTCATTCCAGGAAGCATAGACTGGGGCTGAATGTAGCTTTCGTTACTTGCCTTGTTGTTCCCTTTGAATGAGGTTTTCCACCATGAGTATTAGAACAATACATTTACCCCTACATTTTATGAAAACAGAATCTACTGTAGTTGCAAGCTTCATGAACTCAGCCCACAAGCAACCTTTCTTCAATGACATCACTAAAAACTAAGTCGATAAAAGTTTACATTTACTCAAAATCCTTGAGAAACTGAAGAGTAAAATAGAGGTCTACTTTTTAAGGCACAGTGGCAGATTTTAGCATTCCCAGATACTTCGTATGCAATGTATCACTTACAAAAGGCATTGTTGCAAGCAATATACAGGTTATTTATGAATTTTAAGATTGTACACAATTTCAACAACACATACTTCAAAGTTACTGTAAACAAAAGCAAAATATAGTGTGCGTTGGGTGTTTGCTACTGTCAGAATAATAAATACCAAATGCAGCAATAATAGCAAATTACACATTCCTTGTACAGTTCTGGAATTCTACCTTTAGCTGAATAACGTTAATATAATAACATACAGCTACCTGTAAGACTTCAAAAGGCGGGCTCGTTTCTTGCCGCTTGGAGAGAAATGAGGGCATGAGGCTCCTGCAGATTCACTGTAGAAGGCCATAAGCTGCTATAAAGTTAAACCTAGCACTAAGGCTTGATTAAAGCGGGCAGCAGGCCAATAATGCTGTAGGTGCTCTGCACTACTCATGCAGAACATCTGACCGTCAGTGAGGACTTCCTTTTATTAGGGTATGGTCAAACCAGGTTATCGACTATTGGAAGCAGAATTCAGATGGGTTTTCTGCGCACCGACACTTGCACTACACAAAAGATCTGGGTTAAATGCTCTTAGCCAGTTATCTTATTACCACAGAAAAGCTTGTCCCTTTTCATAATCTATGTCTGATTATGAAATATCTCTTCTGCACAAAACGGAAACAACAGCATCACGAAATGTGAACTTGTAATTTTCCTGAAGCTGACTTCTTTTGTGTGTCAAGGAAAGCTGAGAGCCTCTTAAGAATTCCATCCAAGTTTAATTCCCAGCTGTATCACAACAACTGATTGACGTCAGTTAACATCACCAACAGCTTGTCTGAAAGGATTTAATCATCTGTCAGTCCACTAGCTCAGATTACAGAGTATCCACGGTGGAGGATCATTTGTTGTTTTTTTTCTTTTTTCTTATAATCTGCATAACAAATTGTAAAAGCAAACTCTCAAAAAAAAATGTTTGATGAACAGCCCTTCCTGTGATAGTGTCCTTCTCGTGTTTAGGGCACGTTTTTCTGTCATTGTTAACACACACTGAGGCCAATTGCACCACGACAGAGCTGAGATGGGCTTTCCCGGGGAATCGAAGTGTTAGGTTGAACAAAGAACTTCTCTATTTACTGGCACCGTGATCAGAAGGCCATTCCTCCACAGAAACATTGAGGCCTGTAAATATTAATAGTTTTGTATGCATTTTAAATAAAAAAAGATGGTGCAGCTATTTCTCTTTGCATTCCAAATAAAAGTAGATCAAATGCATTAATTCACAGACAAACAGATCATGATCAATCATCGAAGAAAAGTGTGCTCCTTTTTGGTTTCTCTGTGCATCAGAGAAAAATACAGGAACAGCCCTTGCAAACTGTTTTCCAGGGTTTCTGATATGTGGATTTTGTGATGTCACAAAGGGCTGGGTGCTGGATGCATTGGTATTTCCGACATTTATTCCCTCCATTTTCGAGATCATATCCAACTCTCATTCAACATGGTTGCTGAGTCTGGCACGGATAGAGTTAACGTGGGACTGTGTACAGTACCATCCACACAGTGATGTGAGAAAGCACATGACAAGTAACTTGGGGTCAGTCAATGTTGGACACAGCCATGTGCACAAGCAAGCAAGTATAGAGACAGTTCCCTTTACATATATATAACATATGGAATCATAGAATCCCTGCAGTGCAGAAGGAGGCCATTCAGCCCATCGAGCCTGCACCGACAGTAGCCCCACCCAGGCCCTATCCCCGCAACCCACATATTTACCCCACTAGTCCCGCTGACACTAAGGGGCAATTTAGCATGGCCAATCCACCAAACCCGCACATCTTTGGATTGTTAATCTTCTTCGCCTGCGATCACTCTCTAACGAGTATGATTGTCCACCTAAGAAACTCCGTGTCACTGGTCTTGGGTTCTGTGGGTCCTTGCATAGCTGATGAGCCCAACCCTAGAGCCACATCTCTAATCGCATACTTTGGCAGGTGTTTCCAAGAGATGGAATTGGTCTCTGGACTCAAGCTTGCTGGCATTCCTTTCTCAGTCTCCTTTTCCCGTTGAGTGTTCTTGAAGAATTGTGTCCCTTCAATCAGGAGGTTCCTCCAGGTAGGTTTTTTCTGAGCAAGGGTCTCCCAGGCATTGACGTCCATGTTGCCATCAGGGTGTCTTTGAAGCTTTTCCTTTGTCCTCCTCTTGTTCAGGTGCCTTCCTTGAGCTGGGTGATGGCAGTCAGGGCTCTGGCATCCTAAGCACATGGAGTTGGTTTTGGATGACCATGGCTTCAATGCTGGTGCTCTTCACTCTTTCAAGGATGCACATCTTAGTATGCCTGTCCTCCCAGCTGATGCGGAGAAGCTGTCTCAGATAAACATTGATAGTACCTCTTCAGGGCCTTGAGGTGGTGTCTGTATGTGGTCCAAGTTTCTGAGCTATGGAGAAGAGTTGGGAGGACAACTGCCCTGTACACGGCGATCTAAGTATCAGCACAGATACCGTGGTCGTTGAAGACTCTCATCCTTGGGTGGCGCTCACGGATTGAA
Organism: Mustelus asterias; assembly: GCF_964213995.1. Taxonomy (NCBI): domain Eukaryota; kingdom Metazoa; phylum Chordata; class Chondrichthyes; order Carcharhiniformes; family Triakidae; genus Mustelus; species Mustelus asterias. The sequence continues at coordinate 128,908,005 of NC_135801.1, read as the reverse complement.
TATGATGTCGGATCTCCATGGTGATGTCAGAGTTTGATGAGAGGTAGCTCCTCAGGTAGGGGAAATGTTCCATATTTAGGAGGGTTTCTCCATCGATCTTGATGGAGGAAGAGATTGGATCTTGCCCTGGAGCGGGCTGGTAAAGGACTTGAGTCTTCTTGAGGTTGAGGCTGAGAGTGATTCTTCGGTATGCTTCCATGAAGGTGTCAAACATGGCTTGGGGGTTAGCTTCTGAGAGTGCGGAGATAGAAATGTCACCCGCATGCTGAAGTTCCACAAGCGATGTCGGTGTCGTTTTCTTCTTGAATTTCCACTGGTTGAGGTTGAAAAGTTTTCTGCCCACCTGTAGACGATGTCCACTCCACTGGGAAGCATGTTCCTGATAGGGTGAAGGATGATAATGATGAAGATGGAGAAAAGGGTGATTGTTAACAAAGATTCATTTGAAGGTGGTAGCAGAGAAGCTGGAAATAGATTTAAAAATAGGTGCCAAAAAGGCAAAGATGGTTTAAGCATTGGCTCAACACCTGAACCCTGAGGAAGAGTAATACTGATAGAATGCAGGTCAAGTTAGCTAGGATTCAGTTGTCCATAAAACAACCGGAATTTGAAAAAAAAACTTGATATTTTAAAATTCATTCACAGGATGTGGGCACTGCTGGCTCGGCCAGCATTTATTGCCGATGGTGCCGGAGGACTGGAGAGTGGCAAATGTTGTTCCTCTGTTTAAAAAAGGGAATAGAAATGACCCTGGTAATTATAGACCGGTTAGTCTGACTTCGGTGGTTGGTAAATTGATGGAAAAGGTCCTTAGGGATGGGATTTACGACCATTTAGAAAGATGCGGATTAATCCGGGATAGTCAGCACGGATTTGTGAAGGGCAAATCGTGCCTCACAAATTTGATAGAATTTTTTGAGGAGGTAACTAAGTGTGTTGATGAAGGTAGGGCGGTTGATGTCATATACATGGATTTTAGTAAGGCGTTTGATAAGGTCCCCCATGGTCGGCTTATGATGAAAGTGAGGAGGTGTGGGATAGAGGGAAAGTTGGCCGATTGGATAGGTAACTGGCTGTCTGACCGAAGACAGAGGGTGGTGGTCGATGGAAAATTTTTGGATTGGAGGCAGGTTGCTAACGGAGTGCCGCAGGCATCAGTGCTTGGTCCTCTGCTCTTTGTGATTTTTATTAATGACTTAGAGGAGGGGGCTGAAGGGTGGATCAGTAAATTTGCTGATGACACCAAGATTGGTGGAGTAGTGGATGAGGTGGAGGGCTGTTGTAGGCTGCAAAGAGACATAGATAGGATGCAAAGCTGGGCTGAAAAATGGCAAATGGAGTTTAACCCTGATAAATGTGAGGTGATTCATTTTGGTAGGACTAATTTAAATGTGGATTACAGGGTCAAAGGTAGGGTTCTGAAGACTGTGGAGGAACAGAGAGATCTTGGGGTCCATATCCACAGATCTCTAAAGGTTGCCACTCAAGTGGATAGAGCTGTGAAGAAGGCATATAGTGTGTTAGCTTTTATTAACAGGGGGTTGGAGTTTAAGAGCCGTGGGGTTATGCTGCAACTGTACAGGACCTTGGTGAGACCGCATTTGGAATATTGCGTGCAGTTCTGGTCACCTCACTATAAGAAGGATGTGGAAGCGCTGGAGAGAGTGCAGAGGAGATTTACCAGGATGCTGCCTGGTTTGGAGTGTCGGTCTTATGAGGAAAGGTTGAGGGAGCTGGGGCTGTTCTCTCTGGAGCGGAGGAGATTGAGGGGAGACTTAATAGAGGTTTATAAAATGATGAAGGGGATAGATCGAGTGAACGTTCAAAGACTATTTCCTCGGGTAGATGGAGCTATTACAAGGGGGCATAACTATAGGGTTCATGGTGGGAGATATAGGAAGGATATCAGAGGTAGGTTCTTCACGCAGAGAGTGGTTGGGGTGTGGAATGGACTGCCTGCAGTGATAGTGGAGTCAGACACTTTAGGAACATTTAAGCGGTTATTGGATAGGCACATGGAGCACACCAGGATGGTAGGGAGTGGGATAGCTTGATCTTGGTTTCAGATGAAGGTCGGCACAACATCGTGGGCCGAAGGGCCTGTTCTGTGCTGTACTGTTCTATGTTCTATGTTCTATGAACTCTAATTGTCCTTGAGAAGGTGGTGGTGAGCTGCCTTCTTGAACCACTGCACTTGTGTTACAGAAACAGCCATAGTACTGGTCTAGAATTTTGACCCGGTGATAGGGGAAGGATTGGAAGGAAGGAAAAATGGAAAGAGAGGGATGCAAAAGCTTGAATTAGAATTCCAAAGAGAAAAAGAAAGAAAAATGTGAAAACTTGAACTAGAATTTCAAAGAGCAAAAAAGAGTAGGAAAGCTTTGCTTTTCAAAGAGGAAAGAGAAAAAACAGTAACTGGAGGGAGACAAGTTGGAAAGGAAATTTGAATTTGACAGAGAAAAGCTTATTACACAAACAGGTAGTGCAGGAACATTTGACAGTGACTTGGATAACTCCTGGCAAACAATATTAATCTAATGCCTAAATTCAGTAAGGAAGGAGTTGAAACAAGTCACAATGGCTGAGGGAAAATTGGATCTCTATTGGAATGTGAGTTCACGGGGAAAGCGTTAGAAGTATATCCATTGCTTTTAGATATGCAATCTAGTGATTTTGAGACAGTACAGAATGTTGTTCTCAATGCACAGGAGTTTGTGCTGTAGCTTGCAGGCAAAAGTTCAGCAACTTAAAGAAGAAACGTAAATCAGATATTTTGGAATTTGCTAGAGAAAAGGAAATGATATTTGATAGGTGGTAGATGTCTATGAAGATTGATAAAGATTTTACAAATCTTAGTAGAGTAAGGTTAATAATAGAATTTAAAAAGAGTGTGCTTTTTGGAATAAGGTCTTAAAAGTTTATTCGATAAGACGTCTGCAATTATGACTGAAGACTTTGAATTGTCTCACAAGTACGTGAGCAGCAGCAGACCACCCATACAGAAACTGGGAAGATAAGACATCTGAAACGGAACAGAATGTTGGTTACAGTGAGCATGAGAACAGAAATGAAAACACAAATAGTCCTGAGTAGTGAAAAACACAGTATGGAGGATAAGTATGATTCAAGGGGACCAACATCCTAATTCTGTCATTGGAAAGGGCATCTAAAGGCAGATTACTGGAAATTAGAAGACAAAATTGTAGCATTTGTGGATGTGCATAGCTTAACTGCAGAAATTGTTGTACCAATAGGTGGCATCTATGACAAACCAGGAGTTTTGGTTCCCTACTCCACTGCTATTTCTCAGCTACACCTTCCCCTCAGTGACATTATCTGAAAACGCAACAACAGGTTTCACATACACTGATAATACTCTGAGTTTTGAAAATGTTACAAAGTCTAGGACACTGTGCAGGCAGCAACTTCAAGCATTAGTTGCTGGGTGTTCCTATGTTTAGTAAACATTATCAAATAGGACAGTTTTAGATCTATGATTGGTTGTATTATGATCAGTATGTTGCAGCATGCAACCAGTATTCCTTTTGCAGTATACCTATACGCAATGCTTGAAATATGCTGCACCTTTAAGACTTGGTACTTTGGTAGCAATAGTACTTTGCTTCACTTTGGTAGCAATAATAGGAAGACCGATTATTACTTGAGTGGGTGTAAATTGAGAGTGGTAGATACTCAACGAGACCTTGGAGTCCTCATCAGTCACTGAAAGTAAGCGTGCAAGTACAGCAGGCAATAAAGATGGCAAACGGTACGCTGGCCTTCATAGCGAGAGGATTTGAGTATCGGGATGGGGATGTTTTTCTGCAATTGTATAGGGCGTTGGTGAGGCCACACCTGGAATATTGTGTGCAGTTTTGGTGTCCTTATCTGAGGAAGGATGTCTTTACTATAGAGGGAGTACAGCAAAGGTTTACCAGGCGGATTCTTGGGACGGCATATCTGTCACATGAGGAGAGACTAAGTCAGTTAGGATTATATTCACTAGAGTTTAGAAGAGTGAGAGGGGATCTCATAGAAACTTATAAAATTCTAACAGTGTTAGACAGGGCAGAGTCAGAAAGAATGTTCCCAATGGTGGAAGAGTCCAGAACTAGGGGGTCATAGTTTGAGAATAAGGGATAAATCTTTTAGAACTGAGGTGAGGAGAAATTTCTTCACCCAGAGGGCGGTGAATGTGTAGAATTCACTATCACTGAGTGTAGTTGAGGGCAAAACGTTGCCTGATTTCAAGAAGAAATTAGATATAGCTCTTGGGGCTAAAGGGATCAAGGGATATGGGAGGAAGGGGGGGGGATCAGGATATTGAATTCGATGATCAGCCATGATCAAAATGATTGGCAGAACAGGCTTGAAGGGCCGAATGGCCTACTCCTACTTCTAGTTTCTATGTTGCTATATACATATATACAAATATATGTGCGCACACACACAACACACAAGCAACTTGCATACAATTTACATTTTGTTCACTATTTTTAGATTGCATCATATAATACAGTAATGTTCTATGCATAAGGATGGTCAGAAACAATTATCTTGCTACTGGTGTGTTTTGGAACATGTCAGTTAATACAGGAGTGTAGGTTTTGATACTTTAACTTTCCAGTTAGATTATGATTTGGTCTCACTTATGATACAGTTAACTGCTGGCCAAAAAAAAGATCTGCTTCAATAGGCACACCCTCATTCCCATATGTATTTTCAAAATGTTATCCTTTGCATGTAAGCACCAGAATATTGCACCAACTGCACTCACAATGAATCCTCTGGATATTTGCTCCTGATCTCCTGGAATCAAACACAGATCATAAAGTCTGAAAGTACAAAGAACCATGGAAGCTTATACCAACAGGCCATTCAGCCCAATATGTCTGTGCCGCTTCTTAATCACATTTATTTAAAAGTAACATTAACAGAAGCACAATCTAAAACAGCAGTGTTATATTAATAATTTTCTTAACCTTGAGTAACAGTAAAAGACTCAAAATTTAAAAATTCTTACAACTTGGATCATACATCAGCAAAGAAATCTTCAACGTGAAAAAGGTAAATCAGGAATCCTTTGTTTCCCTCCAGGTCAAACAATGATATGTAAGAAGGGAATTAAATAATTCCCCCGTGGGGGACACAGCTGATTTATAATCTTCTTTTCTCTTTTGATGTCAAGCAGATAGAGAAATCCTTTCACAATTAATCAAAGCTAACCTAATGTGAAATGCTTCTTGCGGTAACAGATGTGTCAACCAATTTAAGTTTCAAAGGTACCAGGGCAAACTCTCAGGGGGTGATAGAAACATAGAAAAACTACAGCACAAACAAGCCCTTCGGCCCACAAGTTGTGCCGAACACATCCCTACCTTCTAGACCTACCTATAACCCTCCATCCTATTAAGCTCTATGTACTCATCCAGGAGTCTCTTAAAAGACCCTATTGAGTTCATCTCCACCACCACTGACGGCAGCCGATTCCACTCGCCCACCACCCTCTGTGTGAAAAACTTACCCCTAACATCTCCCCTGTACCTACTCCCCAGCACCCCAGTGTCCTCTCGTAGCAGACATTTCCACCCTGGGAAAAAGCCTCTGAGAGTCCACCCGATCTATGCCTCTCAACATCTTATACACCTCTATTAGTTCTCCTCTCATCCTTCGTCTCTCCAAGGAGAAAAGACCGAGCTCCCTCAGCCTATCCTCATAAGGCATGCCACTCAATCCAGACAACATCCTTGTAAATCTCCTCTGCACCCTTTCAATCTTTTCCACATCCTTCCTATAGTGAGGCGACCTGAGCACAGTACTCCAAGTGGGGTCTGATGAGGGTCTTATATAGCTGCATCATTATCCCCGGACTCCTAAACTCAATCCCTCGATTGATAAAGGCCAGCACACCATACGCCTTCTTAACCACCTCCTCCACCTGCGGGGCCGATTTTAGAGTCCTATGGACCCGGACCCCAAGGTCCCTCTGATTCTCTACAGTACTAAGAGTCTTTCCCTTTATATTGTACTCCTTCATCCCATTTGACCTACCAAAATGGACCATGACGCATTTATCTGGGTTGAAGTCCATCTGCCACTTCTTCGCCCAGTCTTGTATCCTATCTATGTCCCTCTGTAACTTCTGACATCCCTCCAGACTATCCACAACCCCACCAACCTTCGTGTCGTCGGCAAACTTACCAACCAATGTGTATAAAATGATGAAGGGGATAGATAGAGTGAACGTTCAAAGACTATTTCCTCGGGTGGATGGAGCTATTACAAGGGGGCATAACTATAGGGTTCGTGGTGGGAGATACAGGACGGATATCAGAGGTAGGTTCTTTACGCAGAGAGTGGTTGGGGTGTGGAATGGACTGCCTGCAGTGATAGTGGAGTCAGACACTTTAGAAACATTTAAGCGGTTATTGGATAGGCACATGGAGCACACCAGGATGATAGGGAGTGGGATAGCTTGATCTTGGTTTCAGATAAAGCTCGGCACAACATCGTGGGCCGAAGGGCCTGTTCTGTGCTGTACTGTTCTATGTTCTATGTTCTAACCCATCCCTCCGCTTCCTCTTCCAGGTCATTTATGAAAATGACAAACAGCAAGGGTCCCAGAACAGATCCCTGGGGCACACCACTGGTGACCGACCTCCATTTAGAAAAAGACCCATCTATACCCACTCTCTGCCTCCTTTGGACAAGCCAGTTCTGGATCCACCTGGCAGCAGCCCCTTGGATCCCATGCCCTCTCACTTTTTCTAGAAGCCTTGCATGGGGGACCTTATCGAACGCCTTGCTAAAATCCATATAAACCACATCTACCGCCTTCCCTTCATCAAGGTGTTTAGTCACATTTTCGAAAAACTCCACCAGGCTCGTAAGGCACGATCTGCCCTTGACAAAGCCATGCTGAGTATTCTTGAGCATACTAAACCTCTCTGAATGCTCATATATCCTGTCCCTCAGGATCTTCTCCATCAGTTTACCAACCACTGAGGTTAGACTCACCGGTCAGTAATTACCTGGGCTATCCCTAATCCCCTTCTTGAAAATAGGAACCACATCCGCAATCCTTCGGCACCTCTCCCGTCTCCATCGATGACGCAAAGATCATCGCCAGAGGCTCTGCAATCTCTTCCCTCGCCTCCCACAGTAACCTGGGGTACATCCCATCTGGACCCGGCGACTTATCTATCTTGATGCCATTCAAAGATTCCAGCACAACCTCTTTCTTAAAGTCCACATACTCAATCCTTTCAGTCCACCGCACGCCCGCGGTGGACTGAAAGGTGATCTTGAGACCACGTGATCTTGAGACCACGTTTGCCGACCGTGCGAATGCTGGTGGGGCTCAACATAGAAACTAGTAGCAGGAGTAGGCAGGCCATTCGGCCCTTCGAACCTGCTCCACCATTCATTTTGATCATGGCTGATCAGTGCATTCAATATCTTGATCCCCCCCTTCCCTCCATGTCCCTTGATCCCTTTAGCCCCAAGAGCCATATTTAATTTCTTCTTGAAATCAGACAATGTTTCAGCCTTAACTACATTCTGTGGCAGTGAATTCCATACATTCACCACTCTCTGGGTGAAGACATTTTTCCTCGCCTCAGTTCTAAAAGGTTTACCCCTTACCCTCAACCGTTGATCCCTAGTTCTGGACTCCCCCACCATTGGTAACATTCTTTCTGAATCTATCTTGTCTAACCTTCTTACAATTTTATAAGTTTCTATGAGATCCCCTCTCACTCTTCTAAACTCCAGTGAATATAATCCTGACCGATCTAGTCTCTCCTCATTTAACAAACATGCCATCCCAGGAATCAGCCAGGTTATGATTGAGGCCACCCTTTAAAGATGGTGCCTCGGTCTCTCTGTGCAGCCGGGTTTTGCCAGGTGTTGTGCCCCTGTCCCCCTGTATGACAGGTGAAACAGGCCCCCTTCATTTTAATTTATCAGTGTCATAAGATCTGGAAAGAAAAAACCAACCTGTTTCTCTGGAGCGAAACACGCCGGTTTTCTCACCAGAAACAACACTCTGTGATTTTTTGGTGAGATTTAACCCTCAGGAACTGCCCTATAGCCTGTTGAATCTAGTAAACAGGACCATTATTTGAGACAGAAATCAGAATTAATAGCTCTTCTTAACAGCCAACTACTTACGTGTTAGTCTGAGAAAACAATCAAATCATTTGCCTGAAAATGAAATGGCCTAAATTCAATCGAGATTCTAACCAGTGACCAGATTTCTACATTTGAGAGAAAAACAGAGACAGCATTCCAACCCTCAGCTAAAAACTTATCAACCTGTTATAATATTGGTTAGCGATAGATTTCTACTTGGGGGAAAAAAAATGCAACAGAGATTCTTCTGAACTGATACAGTGTAGATTTCTGATCACCCCGAACTTGTACTGGTAAGGACGATTCAGTATAATAGAGGACAAAACCAAGTTTATGGATATCCTTGAGATTCAAACGTGACCACTTTGAGGTAATGGCAAGTGCCCTGTGACCGTGTTCTTAGAAAAGATGGGGAGACAATATGAGATTCTGAGGTGTGCAAGGGAGCAAAGATGATGATTTTAGCTGGGTGCTTCCAAACACAAACCCGAAAACTAAATCAACACTTTTCCTCCACGAAAAACAAATTGGTTTGCACATCAGCTAAAATAAATAGTGAAGAGAAGAATTTTTATTAATCTTAAAGCTTTTTACACTAGTGTTCCAATGTATAATATCAATGTCGATGGCAAAGTGACTTGATTGTGTTACAATTTCCGTACAGTGCACATAATAACATATTTGGAATGTTTCAGTGTGAAGACATGGAGAACGCCAGAACAATAATTGGGAATTAAAATGAGGCTACTGTTTAATGTATTAAATAAACAAACCAGTATTAACGGCATCAGGACTTGCACCATTTCCTTGTGGCAGTTTTAAACGTCAAAAAGGAAATATTACAAATCGGAGGCCTGTGGGTTTCAGACAGTTGAAAAAGAACACTTGTGCCAACTGTTCCCTCGCTTCAATTATGAGAATGTAGAATACGTCCAGTCTTAATGTTTTTTTTTTGCAGATAAAAATAATTTTCACAATATCCTTCAGAGAGAACAGAAATCGTGAAACACGATGACAGTCAATATCATTAATGAAATGATGCTTAGTTAATTAAATGGCATGCAGTTTTTACTCTCTGGGAGGCAGACAGCCTCATAAAAGGGTGTTTAGAGAGGAGTTCGAAGTCCAGCCAGCGGGAGGTCAATTAAACTAATTAAGTGGCAAATGAATGGCCACTTCCTGTCCCAATCAGCATTTTACTGGGCTCTGGACAGGCCAGTGTCATATCGCGAGTCTGAGATATGGAGGCCTGTCAGCTGATTCCTGCGGGTTGTGGTCCTTCATGGCTCATGGACAGACCTTCTGGCAGCAATGGCTGCTGGAGGGGTCACCCCTCTAATCACTGAGCCTACCTGTCTTGCTCTGGCATAGTAAATTAAAAGAAAACTTGTAACTGGCCCCAACATGGAGCCTCTTCTTCATATTGCAGCTTCAGCAATTGCCAACTCGAACAGTGGCACAGCTGAGCTGCCAGCCCTCTGATTGCTGTCTGCAATTTTGGATGGTGGCAGCTTCATGATTGGCCACTTCTGGTAATATCCCAACTAAGGTCCTGTTGTCCGATTTTGCAGGCATGGGACACACACTCAGTTCCAACAGCAGGATAGCCTGGGATTTGGAAACATTCAACCTCAATAACCTATGATTCATTAATGGTGACAAATTTAAACCTTTCTAACCCCAATACTCATGAATAGAGCTGTCTGTCCTACATACAGTACATGTAACTGAGACCAGTTCAAAGTCTATTTTATCTGGCATTGTACCAATCATATCATAAAGTGCTAGCTAAGGTTTTGTGACACGCGGAGTGGCATATGTATTTTGTGAATAATAATGTAAATAAAATAATTATCTGGTGCATTATTCCAGATATTACCTCAGCAATAAGATAAAGATTGCAAGTACAATAACCCTCTGTTTCACCTCAAAGAATAAATTACCACAGAAGGATACTTTACATCTTGCATCAAATAGGGAAAGATTTTTGTGTTAAATCTTTGTATAGAGCTTTAGATGTTGAGGAAAGGAGAATTGAGCAAAGCTGTGCTCCTGAAATAGAATTTCATTTGATTGTTTTCTTCTTGTTCTGTTGTTTAGCTCGACTCAAGTGGGGAACTTGCTGAGGGTGAGGTGGAGTATTGCAGCAAGGAAGATTATGAAGAGCGTCAGTGAGAGGACACAGCCTTGTTTAACCCCAGTCTGAACTTGAACTGGATCGGTAGTGGATCTGTTGCTCAGGATCACAACTTGCACGTTATTGTGGAGCAGGTGGAGGATGGTGACAAACTTTTGGGGGCAGCAGAAACAGAGGAGGACACTCCATAACCCTTCACAATTGATAGTGTCAAAGGCTTTTGTGAGGTCAAAGGTGGCCATGTATAAGGGTCAGTGCTGTTCCCTGCATTATTCCAGTAGTTGTTGCATGGTGAAGATCCATTGTGCCCCTCTCTGACAGAACAAGGTGTTGGTTGTGACAAGTCCGTGTTCTCGGCATTTTGTCAGGAGCAGGGTACCACTCGTGTTGGATTTACCTAGGCCCTCCCTGCTGATTACACCTTCCCAGAGTTCTGTGTCCTTTCCAACTCTGGTGTTGAAGTCACCAAGGAGGATGAGCTGGTTACCTGTTTGGACTTGGGCCAAGGATTATTCGAGGCTGGAGTAAAATTCCTTTGTTCTCATCTGTAGTTTCTAGTGTTGGGGTGTATGTGCCAAGGAATGTAGCACATTGGTTCTGGGCTAGGGTGAGCTGAAAGGTCATGAGGCATCTGCTTATCCCGCAAGGAGGGTTTCTGATATAACAAACTAGGTTGTTTTTAAAGGAAGAGCCAATCCCATGGAGGTGGCGATCTTCTTCTGGCTTACCTTTCGAAGATGATGTAACTGCATCTTGTTCCTTGAGCTGGCCTTCCCTTGGCTGCCAGGTCGCTCACAGGAAGTGCTGTCAATGCTGAAACACCTGGGCTCTGAGGCAATTATAGCACTACACCATTCTGTTCTGTCACAGTTGTCCAAGAGCGAACTAACATTCCAAGACCCGTACTTCATTTTAAAGGGTGGAAGCTGCCTCTGTGTAAGTTATTTTAATGTGGGGCGGCCTTTGCACATCCGCTACCATATGGGCTTGACAGAGCAAGCTTTGGTCCAATGGCAAATGGGTGCAAGGTAACTGGAGACCAGGATATGCTGTATGGACATAGGACATACAAGCACACATACAACTATCCTACTGTCCTCCTTTCTTACTGTGATTTATAAAATATAGTGCGCCTGCTCTCCTCACTGAAGTCACGCTCTCTACACCCCCAATCTGCTTGCTGACATTTCACTTTTTAAAGCCTACTCACCTCGCTGAAGGCTCACATTATACCCTGCTGTCCTTGCTGAAGTCTCGCTGTCTACAGCCTCGCTCACCTCACTGAAGACTCGCCCTTTATCTCTGACTCGCCTCGCTGAAGTCTTGCTCTTGAAACCCCGCTCTCCTCTCTGTAGTCTCACTCTTTATCTCCTGCTCTCCTCTCTGAAGTCTAACTGTATATACCCCACTCTCCTCTCTGAAGCCTTACTCTCTACAGTTTCACTCTCCTCGCTGAAGTTTTGTTCTCTATACTCTGCTCTCCTCACTGAAAGTCTCTCTCTTTCTACCCCGCTCTCCTCACTAAAATTTCATTAGATAGGACCATAAGTAGTGGACTTCAACGAAGCGGGGGTTTAAATAAATCATTGCTTCTGCCGTGGAAAAACCACAGGAATGTGAACAAAGGTTTCAGTTGATGGCCTGAATTAATTTCTATAGGTTTGCAGACTCCATTCATTCCTTTACTCACAATGGAGTGCCTTGGGGCACTTTCTATGATAAGGCACTACAAAAACGTAATTTGATTGTTGCTTTGGGGAAATTGGATAAATTTATTTGCAAAGATATCCTCTTTCCTGCAGTGGTGTGGCGAAAGAGACTTTCGTCTGCCACTACCTGCCTGTGCACCTGATTTTTTAGGGGCTAGGCTCATTATTATGTTTTAGGTGAGCCCATTATTTCATTGCTAGGTCATCCACCTGAAATGGAAATTACTGTAGCATTTATTGAAATGTAGTGCTGCTGATGATAGCTGAAGATCTCAGTTTTTAATTTGTCATTCTGACTAAGGCTACAATCATTCCATGATGGCTGTCATCAGTCAAAACAAGGGCTTAAAGATTTATTAAGCACAGCAAAAGCTCAAAAAACAGTCTGCAACATATTCCAGATCAGGCAGACTTGAAGGTTATAACAACTATCTCTTTGCATGAAATAATAAGCTTGATGATCTTTTGGCTTCTTTATGTGACTAATTGTTGGGGATTATAGAAAAATGCCCATAACGGCAAATATCTGGGGAAATGTTAAAGTGGCATTCACAACAGCTCTGCAATAAATGTACACCATCCTCTTTCTCCAAATTAGCAAGCATAAAACTTGGCTATGAATTAAACAATGAATCTACCTGTCTTTAAGTCAGTGCCAATCTGATTTGTGCATTTGTGTGGTTTTCTATGTTTCTATTAGGTAGGCCTAAAAGGTAGGGATATGTTCGGCGCAACTTGTGGGGCCGAGGGACCCATTTTGTGCTATGGTTTTCTATTACCTCTTATTCAAACTTTTGTTCTTGGAATGTGAGCTGCATCTACCACTGAAAGCGGTGGTTGACTTTCTTGGCAGCAATTGTTACTTCAATAGAGTGGCTTGCTAGAACATATAAAAATATGAGCGAATCACAAACTACAACCAGATTACTAATATCATTGAGCTAGATATGTGGAAGTAGCAGATTCCCTTCCCTGAAGGCCATCAGCAAACCAGTTGGATTTTTTACATCAATCCACAGTTTTTGTAGTCACTTATTTTTCTTGGTTCCAGCCTGCAAATTACTCAATATATTGACTTCAATTTCACAACTTGCTTTGATACAATTTGAAATCAACACCCTAGGCTATCAGTGCAGTACAATAACAATTACACTATTGTACTATTTGTCATTTCTGAAACTGAAAAGGTGCTCCCTCTCTTCAATGGAAAACATGGTCACATCCAATTGGTGACACATGGCTTGCTCTTTACTGCTGGCAATTCAGTTAGCAAGCCTGCCAACACAATCCTTTTGATCCTGGTACATATTTCCACATAGAAAATTCCAAGCAGTCAATATTGTCAGCCATGGAGATACTGATAGGAGAGTTTCACCCTCTCCTATCAGACAAAAGATTGTGTTTTCAAGTCCCATTCAAGAGGCTTGAGGCACATAATCAAGTGCAGTTCTGAGGGACAGCTGCGTTGTCAGAGCTGCTGTCTTTTCAATGATCCAAGCAGCCTCAGGCAGTCACAAAAGGTACTCCATTCCTTGAACAGGGGAGTTTTCTTGGTGTTCTGGCCAATATCTTTCCCTAACCAACGTTACTAAAACAAGTTGCCTTGTCTTTTATCTCATTGCTCTTTGCAGGAACTTGCTGATTGGCTATCTCAGTTCCTTTGAACAGTGGCTACTCTTTAATTGGCTTAACCACATTATGATTTTTGGAAATTGTGGGACTATATAAATATAATCATGAAACGTAATACTGTGATACTGGCCAACCACTTGGGAGATTTAAGTTTGCATGATTCCCTTCTGCTGAATGTTTACTGGGAAATTGTTGTAGAACATGTGAACTAGTGATGTGCTGTAATGCACAAAATTTGCATTTGGCTCATTCTACATGCAGCTCCAGGTAGCACCCTCAATTATTCAAGGGTCACTGAGCTAAGGCTTATTATGCTGTGAGCTTATTATGGGATAGGTGAAAGAGACAGGTCCCAATTTTGCCTTAGTCAGAACAGGGATCGAACATCATTTTGTTGGTGTCATTCTGAATTTCACTCTATCTTCCTCACAAGAAATTTCAGCTCTCCCATTCTAGGAGCGAGTCTAATCCCCAGCCGACAGCAGTGCACAGCCATCCTGAATTCCACGTGCACAGTCTTCATCCCAAATGGCACATGTCTGCAGAACCTACCCAGTCAGGATGTTATCTAATGTGATCTTCAAGTAACAGAAACAGTAATTTTCTCTTTGCTTATTCTCAGCTTCTGAATATAGCCTCTTCTTCTTGTGTCTTCTTTAACTCATCTATTCTGCTCCAGTGAGCTCAACAACTGCTACTGTCCAGCTTGTACTGGTCGGTGTCCTTTGATCTTTCAATAAGTTTGTGTTTTGATTTCTCAACCTCAGCTTGCTCCCGATTAGAGACTGGGAAATTCAGTTTCAGTTTGCTATTGACCTTTTCTGCTTCCCATTTTCAGTTCTGCGTTTGGGCTGAGGTAGGGTCTGCCCCTTAAACATATAAATTAAAATATAAAATATAGATTTCCTCATGGTATGGAACTGATCAGTAATCAGTAGTAACACATTTATGCAGCAGCCATGATACTTCCATTTTGTGCCAATCAAGGTGTCAGACTTATCTGAAGGTAGAAGGAAACTGGAAAGATACCACTTCAGATCAAGGCTACACTCCACAAGCCTGTGCAACTGCATCATTGCAGCAATTACAGACAAAACCTGACCACTGATTAAATGATGCCCAAGCAGCAACCAGAATCTTAGCATTGTTAACTTGAAATTGCACTGCAGATACTTGGATAGCATTTGTTTTGTGTTCTAGATGAATAACTTGATCACTATATAATTAGAGTGAACATTTTCAAATGAGAAGCCTCCAGAATGGAATATTGAAATACTAACAACTCTCCTCCTCACTCATGCACAAATACAATATTTTAAATGACTGTTGAAATTACTGCAGTTCAACTGCCTCATGCTGGTATTCCAATCACCAGATTGCTGTACATACAGGAGGTAATATGATGTGCTCAAAATAGCAGCTTTAGGGGTTAGCATGTGGGTGAGAATTGTCCTAAAGACCTTCATTAGTCCACCATTAATTCCTGAATTGCAACAATAGTAATTTAGGTTTTGCACCAAAACGATGCGATGGGACACTATGGAAATATAAGGTCCTCTAGTTTTTTCTTCCAGTAAGATGAATACTCTTGTTCACTTAATTGTTGTCCAAATCCTTCACTCACTTTGGCTAAAGGTAAAGTCATATTTGGCAGCTCACTGTCTTGGAAGTCAATTTACAGGTATTGGGGGGGGGGGGGGGTGGAGATGCTCCAGTCCTGTCACACAGTCCACAGAAATCCTGATGCCCTACTGAATGGAGCGTCAGCCAAAAATCGGGATCCCCCGTCAAGGTAATCACGATTCACTCAATCCGCTCCAACGGTCCCAAAAACCCAGAAATTATTCAAAGCTGCTAATTATAAGATGGCCCATTCAGCAGCCTCCCTCCATGCACCCGCCTCCCCAGCAGGAAATACACTGGGCGGGCTTCGGTGCTGGCAATGATCAGCGTGGACCTGGTGTGCTGGATAACAAGTGGGGGTCAGGGAGGTATGGCCAGTTGCCTGATTGACAGCTGTGGTTTCTTCAAAAGGAATAAGTGGTCTGCAAATGAGGAAGTGAAACCATTTTGAAAAGACTACAGCTTAGAATGTTTTTAAAAATCATTAAAACATCAATCAAAGACCATTTCAAAGGATTGCACTCTGAAAATGAATGAAATCAAAGGTTTCAATGGAATAGAGAGGGTTTCAGCTTTCTAGGAAGGCTCAAAAATTTCAAATAAAAGCTGTGTGAACAGAATGGGGCACAGTGAACAGCTCTGCAGAACCCCAACCCCCCCCCCCCTAATAAAAATATCATCTCCTCTCTGTCAGAGGACTTCAAAGGAGTCTACTCATGCCTGCAGCTTCTGAGAGAGAGAGAGAGAGAAAGGGAAATCCCTGATGCAGAGTGGAGTGCTGTTGTGATTTAAAAGCATGCCAGGTGATCAGGTGACATGGAGATTAAAGTGACCAGGCCATTTTAAAGTTCTCATAGATGACAGACAGGATTGAAGATGTTGAGCACAGGGCAGTCTGAAATCACCATGCCAGGAGTGATCTCCTGGTCTACCAGGGCTACAAGGAGTAGTCCAGCCATGTTGAACCCCATCCCATGGGACAATGCTGAGATCCATGCCCCCTTGACCCGAGCCCGAGCCCACTCAACCCCCAGAACCCTTGGAGGACCCTCCCTCTGTAGCTTGGCAGTGGCAAAGGGGCAAAGAACCACTGGATCTAACTTTTTGACCCTCCTTCGGGGTCTAAAGTGCCAGGCCACGGTGTGTGTCAGATTGCCGGGAAGTACACTGTTGGCACTGCCAAGGCATGGGGGCTAAAGGGGGGCCTGAAGGGGGAGAGGGCACTTAGTCTGAAAATCAGAGAATTCCACCCGTGGTCTCACATCAAAGTAAGGCACATCCTAAATTCACGATATGAAAAAAAACAATTTTTGGAATTGATGAAACAAGTTATTTAAGCTAAAATTGTGGAGAATGTCTTCTCACAAATATTCTTTAATAAGGACACACAATTCTGTTTATTGTCTTTCTGCTTTATTTGTCTGCTGATTGTATTCCTCCGCCCAATCAGCTCTGACTATTCCCTGCAACAAACCAGGTTACTCATTTCAAAACTGATATCCCGTTAACAACTGATCTGTGATCTCAAATTGATGTGTTTCAGAAACGTACGGAGCCGTGCAATAAACAACTTAGTCGTTAGGATGGTTGCCATTACCCAACTTGGTCACAGAAACAACAGTGAATTTGAAGAAGGACATTACTTTCCACGGACACTAATGTGTTACCACCTAAAAATCAAAATAGGATCATAAAGGGCAAGTCTGACTGTCTTTTTCAGTTTTAACAATTAGACAGAGATAAGGCTAGCTTGAAGTTGATAACTTCACAAATAAAGTTGACATGAGATAGCACACATACTTTGGAAATGTTTAGTTATTTTCTACCAATAACGAGAGTTCAGTCCAGTGGAGAATGGGGAGGTGTTGATGGAGGGAATACAGTGCTGACACTCCAATGACCAGGCAAGGAGGTTACATAATTTGCTCAGAATTTAGGGATTGGAAAGAAGGCAAACATGGTCCAAAAAGGCCTTCATTAGCCCACCATTCATTCCTGAGTTGTAGCAATACTAATTTAGTTTTTGTACTTTAACAATGCAATGGGACTCATACATCATATTTTGTTCCAAGCAAAAGGATTGCTGTCCACTTAGCTGCTGCCTAAACTCTTCATTCACTTTGACCAATGGTCAGAACTGGCAGCTCTCTGTCTAGGAAGTCAATTTACAGAAGCTGCATTGATGGGGTCCTGCCCACTGGTTGGTGAACTGGTGGGAGGAGCACTGTGCTTCTTTTCCACAGGAGGCCCAACACAATTATTAGGTAAGTGAGCACTTTAACTCGTACAACAGAAGGGAATCCCTACAGTACAGAAGAAGGTCACTTGGTTCATTGAATCTGCACTGACCCTCTGACAGCGATGGTAATGTCATTGAAAGAACCACACAGACACGGGGAGAACATGCAAGCCCCACACAGGTAGTCATCCAAAGCTGGAATTGAACCCGAGTCCCTGGCACCATGAGGCAGCAGTGTTAACCACTGCACCATTCTAATTATCAGCAGCATCCCTACTTCTGATGTCATGATGGAGTGAAAGGTAATGATGAAACAGCTGAAGGCGGCTAAGCCTGAGACACTACCCTGAGAAACTCCCGCAATGATGATCTAAATCATTAATCATACAATCATAGAATCCTGACAGTGCAGAAGCAGGCCACTCAGTCCATCAAATCTGCACCGACAATAATCCCACCTGGTAATGGGGTTACTAATCTGGAAGGAAGATGATTGACTTCCAACAACCACAACCATCTTCCATTGTGCTAGTTATGACCGCAGAGAGTGCAGAGGTTACCCCTTGATCTCCAGCTTTGCTCGGGCGCCTTGATGCCACATTCAGCCAATCACGTCAAGGCAGTCACTCTCACCTCACCTCTTGAGTTGAGCTCTTTTTTTCCCATGTTTGGACTAAGACTGTTATGAGGCCGGAGTTGAGTGGCCCTGGCAGAACCCAAACTGAGCATTAGTGAGCAGGTTGCTGCTGAGTAAGTGCTACTTGATGGTACTGTTGACAACATCTTCCATCACTTTGTTGCTAATCGAGAGTAGACCAGGTAATTGGCCGTGTTGGATTTATTGGATGTAGTGGTTTGCAATGGACTTCACCCGCCTTTCCTGATACTGAGTCCGTCAATTAAGTGTTTGTGAATGGGGGACTTCCTGATAGGTTGCTGGCAAACCTGCCAATGTTACTGGACGATTGTCTGCAGACACAAGAGATCCGTGCAAGCCCCATTAAATCACTGAACCACCATTAAGTTCTGGTGGGCCTCAGGAAAACAAGTTTACATGCCTTCCCATTGGCAATGGGTGGGTTTCCTGCATTTGGCCCTTCCCATTCCTCAGTAAATGTGGGACATGTTTCCCGCCACCAGGAGTTGGTACATGGCCTCCCACACAACACTTCAGGCTCGACCACCACCTTGCACACTCCATTAAATCCAATGGGCTGCACTAAATTCTGCTAGTGATCTTGCATCAAAATAAAGCACATCCTAAAGTCATAATCTAAAGAAAGATAATCAAGTTTTATTCAGTTATGATACAGTTCATTTAGCCCAAAACTGTGAATAGAATCCTCCTTAGTACTTCTTTATTAAGAACCCATTAGTCTGTTTATTGTCTCCTATTTCTTCTGACTGTGTCCCCTCACCCATCATTCATCCACCACATTCATTGTAAAGCAATTCAGTTTCAGATTCAGTGTTAAGGGATTTTGATAGTGGGGTGAATAATTAGTTTGGTGCCCTTTATGAAGTTCTTGTCAGGGTACTGATTCCATTGTTCTTATAGTTTATTTGGCAGAATGGAGAAGATACCAGGATCCTATGCTGTCTGACCACAAAAAAAGGGAAGTCCCATCTTGACCCTGTTCTGGCAGCAAGAATGTTTGCTTGCAAATCCAGACTTCCAAAATTCAGTTATCTTTGTGATGTGCTGCCACGTTTTGTTATGAGTTACGGCATCAGATTATGCATTTGGCAAACCGCAGAGCAGAAGGCATTTCAATGATGCAAACTAAAGGTGCTGTAAGACGACTTCAAATTCTTGTAAAATAAAATCACAAGGAATATTGTGGTGGAGGATCCATTAATACTGAACAAAGCCAGTAACAGTCAGTGAGTTTTCCAAATGGTAAATAATTTAGTGAGGATGTCACCAAATGACTGACATGATAAAGCTCACTATTCCACCTAAACAGGAAATGCTATCAAAATATTTGACAATATATGTCACTGACAGTCCTTAACTTCCAGCACTCAATCTCCAAATCATAATTTTGATCTTTCTGCAAAACCACGAGGGCTCAGCCATCAAAGCTTTGTTTCAAATTGATCTTAATTATACTGAACTTTAAATTTGTAAAGTATTTCCTTTTAGGATTAAACAGCAACCTATTCTTAGCAACGAGCACTGGAGACATGGATGGATTCTTAATTGTACAATATTTTACTCCCTTAAATATTTTAATAAAATATAAGAAATTAATACATACTATTTAAGCACTGAGAGATTTTATGGGCATCTTGCTAAAAGCAACTGAATGTCATCCACATCCAATGTCCTTTATATAATCTATCCTGTGTATCAAAGTTTCCATATTTACATTGACACACACAGCGTACCCGCCCCCCCCCCCCCACCCCACCCCACCGCATAACATCTCTGCTTTGTCAGCCTATTAGTTCAACAGTTATCCCGGATGAGTGCAATTTCCTCCAGTTAAGTAAGTTTTAAAATTTATTTATTTGTGTCTCAAGCAGGCTTACATTAATACTGCAATGAAGTTACTGTGAAAGTCCCCTTAACGCCACATTCCAGCACTGAGGGAGAATTTAGCATGGCCAATGCACCTAACCAGCATGTTTTTCGGATTGTGGGAGGAAACAGCAGCACCTGGAGGAAACCCACACAGACACGGGGAGAACATGCAGACTCCACACAAACAGTCACCCAAGCCAGAAATCGAACCCCGGTGCTGTGAAGCAGCAGTGCTAACCACTGTGCCATCGTGCCGCCATTATTAAGAATGCTGCCGCAATTATTGAGAGTGTGTGTGCCTGCAAGTGTGCGTGCATGCTTTTGTATGTGTGGCAGCAGGTGATAACTGGAGTTAGGCCCGTCACCCTCAGAAAGAGTTCAGAGGCAGCCACAAGTGGTGTTTTGTGCCAAGGTGTCCGTTTAAAGGCCTGTCTGAGTGCACGGGAATTTGTTCCAGTTGAAATAATAACAGTAAAACAAAAACAAAACAGCCCTCTAGACATCACCCAACCCACCCTTACCCCTGTCCCATCTAACTCATGCTATCTCAGTCCTGCACCCATCCCCATAGCCCCTCACATCCTTCATGCCAATCTATGGCACATCCATGTTCATTAACCCGTTACTCCCATTCTTGTGACCTATAGCAGCTATTATCCCTTCTAGTGAAAATTGTAGGATGGGGGATCTCAGAATCAGGTCCTGGCCTCCATTTTTAAAGATCAACCTCTGCTAAAATTCAACCCATTGTCTGGGAATCAAGCTGACTTTGCTACCTTACTGACCTGTTTTACTCTAAGCTAAGCTTCGGACATGTCTTTGCCACCACAAGACTATCTCTTTTACATCTGTAACATTTCCCTCTTCTGCCCAGCCTCATTCGATCTGCTGCCTAAGCTTTCATCCATTTCTTTGTCACGTCCAGACTCAATTCTTCGCATGATTTCCTGAACAGTCTCTCACCCTTGCAAAACTTCAGCTCATCCAGAACTCTGCTGTTTGTGTGCTATCCCGTCACTCATGTTGCTTAGCCATCTCCTCTTTGCTTTCTGACCTACACTGGGTCCTGTTTCCTCCAACATCTTTAACTTAACATTTATAGTGGCTGGAATTTTTTACTCTTCCTCATGGCTAGTTCGGTGGTGAGGGAGGGAGGGGGCGTTTAATCAGGTGGGAGAAAGGGAGCTCCACCTCCTTTCCTCCTCCACCATGATTAGGTGGAAAGGTGCGTGGACAGTCTTTCTGCCCACTGTCAATTAAGATCCTTAAGTGGTCAATTAATGCCCACATAAAGGTGTCATCCCACCACCTGATGTAAACACAGCAGCAGGAAGGGGTTCATTATGTGGGAAGGATAAGACGACCCATGAGGGGTTGCTTTTGTGATGTGGAATTATGGCTTCTGACATTAGGAATGGGGAGCACACTGTGAGCCACCCTCTGTCCTTGTTGCTGACCACCCCTCATCTCCTGCAAACCCCACTGTGAAGCCCTTCATAGCATCACTCACCCGTAGTCTCGGATACAGCAACTATCCTAGAACGCGACTGGGTGCAGTACCAGCTGCAGCCACCGACTCCCCAGGAGCGCTGCTGGTCAATAAAGAGCTGTAAGAAGTCTCACAACACCAGGTTAAAGTCCAACAGGTTTATTTGGTAGCAAATACCATAAGCTTTCGGAGCACTGCTCCTTCGTCAGATGGAGTGGATATCTGCTCTCAAACAGTGCACAGACACAGAAATCAAGTTACAGAATACTAATTAGAATGCGAATCTCTACAGCCAGCCAGGTCTTAAAGGTACAGACAATGTACCTTTAAGACCTGGCTGGCTGTAGAGATTCGCATTCTAATTAGTATTCTGTAACTTGATTTCTGTGTCTGTGCACTGTTTGAGAGCAGATATCCACTCCATCTGACGAAGGAGCAGTGCTCCGAAAGCTTATGGTATTTGCTACCAAATAAACCTGTTGGACTTTAACCTGGTGTTGTGAGACTTCTTACTGTGCTTACCCCAGTCCAACGCCGGCATCTCCACATCAATAAAGAGCTGGCAGCTCTAGCAGGCAGGACTCCTATCCCTGTGAGCCTTAATCCTGAGGAAATGACCAATGCTGACCGATAAATTATCTGAATGGCACACAATGCAATAGGTCTTCTTGCAAAGAGTGACCCAGGGATCTTGCAAGTTCTTCTGCTGGGACGAAGGCCTCCGTTAACTCCATAAGATTCCAGCTATTGTGTTTACCTCGCATCCTGGTTAATCGCTTGTCTGTCTTTGTAACATCTACCAGCCCAATATCCCTTCAAGAACGCTGCATTTCTCCTACTTTGGCCTCTTATCCATGCCTCAATGTTTTTGCGTCACTGTTGGCACCTGGCCTTCAGCTATCCAGGCCACACACAAGTTTTGGAATTATTTCTGTAAACCTCACATATAGTATCTCTTATTTCTCTCCTTTATGACTCTCCTTAAAATCTCTTTGACCAAGTTTTTAGTCATATCTCCTGATTAGCTTGCGATCAGTATTTGTCTGATTATATTTCAGAGAGATGTCTTGACATGTTTTTCTATATTAAAGGCTCAAAATGTGGTTCTTGTTTTTTTCCACAGATACATCAATTCCGCACTATTATCCAAATGTTCCGTCAATCCAGTCACCAAAGTTATTTGAACTTTATTTGAAAAGATGGGAGTTTGAAGCAAACCAGAAGTCTGGACCACTATGAAGAAAACAAGTCACTGAAAATTATACATGACCTATCTCAAGCCATGCCTACTTATTTCAGACAAGTAATCTACGACTGACCTCAGAATTTGAGTTTGAAGAGGGAAGCATATTGGGCCCTATTTTACCATTTTGATTCTAAGTGCTGGGCCGACTTGAAGCTGGGAGTGTTTCAGGTCTGACTTTCAGACCCGTTCTCGGACGCCACATACGCACTCTGCCTGAAAAAATATCAGCAATTCCAAATCATGCTGCAGAAGCTTGTGAGCGGGGCTTAATACACCCGAAACCCTGCAGCTCCGATCGGCACTTCCAACTGCGCATGCACAGAAAAATAAAATGATAGAATGCTGCTCCCCTGCCACATCGCTCCCGGGCCAGATAATGCCTCCCCCGGCCCCCACAGACATTGCCCCACCCCCACAACATTACTGACCCCCTTATCCCCCCACCCCCTCTGCCACCCAGACCGATGGCGGGCCCCTCCCCACCCACTGATACCAGGCAGAGTGGCAGTGGATACTCCCTTCCCCCTCACTGATCACAAGCAGAGTGGCAGCGGACCCCCCATTCTCCCTCACTGATCACAGGCAGAGTGGCAGCGGACCCCTCATTCTCCCTCACTGATCACAGGCAGAGTGGCAGCGGACCCCTCCCTTTCCCTTCATTGATCACAGGCAGAGTGGCAGTGGACCCCCCCCTCCTCCCCCACTGATCTCAAGCAGAGAGCCGTCGGACCCACCACCCCCCCCCCCCCCCCCCCCCAACCCCAACTTATCTCAAGCAGAGAGCAGTTGGACACTCGGCACATACCTCCTCACTAACTGGAGAGCCCGAATCAGACTTTTGTGGAGCACATTTGTTTCATGCCAATTCTGGATGGGCGAACGCGGTGGTAAAGGGAGAAGTGCCAGTAAGGTTGGGCATGCAGCCCATTAAGTCAATTTAAATGCATGCAAATTCATTTAAATGGCCATCACATCTGTTTCAGGCATGGTCCTGATCA
This sequence comes from Mustelus asterias, assembly GCF_964213995.1. NCBI lineage: Eukaryota > Metazoa > Chordata > Chondrichthyes > Carcharhiniformes > Triakidae > Mustelus > Mustelus asterias. The sequence continues at coordinate 128,884,272 of NC_135801.1, read as the reverse complement.
CGGCCATTTTCGGGCCTTGGTAAAGGGGGAACCGGCGCACAGGTGGGTGCAGATCGCGCTAATTGCCTCACGCCTGACGTTACCAAGTTTTCACACCTGAAAACGGGCACAACATGATGGTAAAATCGGGCCCCTTGTCTTTCACTCTCAATTGGCTTCTCATTACCTATGATGAAAATGCGCATTGTCATCATCTGATGCTTGGGTGGGTTTGAATATGATGCTGCTCTGGTGGGATATCCTGAATTAAATATTCTTACTGAATTTCCAGGTTTGGAATCTGAAAGGTCATCTTGAAAGGTGGTGCAAAATGATTGGTGTTGGATCGGCTGCTGGTTGCATGCAGTACCTAATATTCAGATCCATTACAGTCCCATGTATCTCTTCATAAGGATTCTTCAGTCTGAGTTGTTGGGTGCACACTGTTGCTTACCCTCTTCACACATATCCCAGATCTCCTGTAGAGGGCATACTAGCTCGGGTCAGTGTGTGTGGAGTCTGCACGTTCTCCCCACATCTACATGGGTTTCCTCCAGGTGCTCCAGTTTCCACCCACAGTCCGAAATACGTGCTGGTTAGGTGCATTGACCATGCCAAATTTTCCCTCAGTGTACCTGAACAGGCGCCAGAGTGTGGCGACTAGGGGATTTCACAGTAACACATTGCATTGTTAATGCAAGCCTACTTGTGACACGAATAAATAAATTTTTTAACTTATCAACTTTCTACTTTGGATTCCTGTTGAAGGTAATTGCTGTGCAATAGCCCACAAAAGTCGGTGGACAGCTGTAGGCATAATAAATGGCAAGAGCTATTTGTTTGATGCTGACTATTTAATCCACACCATAATGGCCAGCATCAGGAATAAAATCGCAGGCCTACAAGGTGGAGTTTCTGATTGAGTTTTTTGAAGGGGTAACCAAGAAGGTAGATGAGGGCAGTGCAGTTGATGTTGTCTACATGGACTTTAGCAAGGCCTTTGACAAGGTACCACATGGTAGGTTGTTGCATAAAGATAAATCTCATGGGATCCAGGGTGACGTAACTAAATGGATGCAAATTGGCTTGATGAAGAAGCCAGAGGGTGGTTGTAAAGGGTAGTTTTGTCAAACTGGAGACCTGTGGCCAGCGGTGTGCCTCAGGCCCACTGTTATTTGTCCTTTATATTAATGATTTGGATGAGAATATAGGAGGCATGGTTAGTAAGTTAGCAAGATTGGTGGCATAGTGGACAGTGAAGAAGGTTATCTCGGACTGCAACGGAATCTTGATCAATTGGGCCAGTGGACTGACAAATGGCAGATGGAGTTTAATTTAGATAAATGTGAGGTGATGCATTTTGGTATATTGAACCAGGGCAGGACTTACTCAGTTAATGGTAGGGCATTGAGGAGAGTTACAGAACAAAGAGATCTAGGAGTACAAGTTCATAGCTCCTTGAAAGTGGAGTCACAGGTGGACAGAGTGGTGAAGAAGGCATTCAGCATGCTTGGTTTCATTGGTCAGGACATTGAATACAGGAGTTGGAATGTCTTGTTGAACTTGTACAAGACATTGGTAAGGCCACACTTGGAATACTGTGTGCAGTTCTGGTCACCCTATGATAGAAAGGATATTATTAAACTAGAAAGATTGCAGAAGAGATTTACTAGGATGCTACCGGGACTTGATGGATTGAGTTATAAGGAGAGGCTGGATATACTGGGACCTTTTTCTCAGGAGCGTAGGAGGCTGATGGGTGATCTTAGAGGTCTATAAAATAATGAGGGGCACAGATCAGCTAGATTGTCAATATCTTTTTCCAAAGGTAGGGGAGTCTAAAACTAGAGGGCATAAGTTTAAGGTGAGGGAAGAGATACAAAAAGGTCCAGAGGGGCAAGTTTTTCGCACAGAGGGTGGTGAGTGTCTGGAACAAGCTGCTAGATGTAGTAGTAGAGGCGGGTACAATTTTGTCTTTTAAAAAGCATTTATACAGTTACATGGATAAGATGGGTATAGAGGGATATGGGCCAAATGCAGACAATTGGGACTAGTTTAGGGGATTAAAAAACAAGGGCAGGATGGACAAGTTGGGCCAAAGGGCCTGTTTCCATGCTGTAAACTTCTATGACTCTATGAAAAGGCAGGCAAGTGGCATGAGGTAAATTGCTGTTGCATATAGCCAGGATGGACACAATGAGCTGAGTGGCCTCCTTCTGTGCTGTAACCATTCTATGGCTCTATGCCACGTAGAATCGGTAGAAACCAATTGAAACTGATTTCATCCAATTTACTATCCTGTGTCCTTAAATCAAGATGTGGAGATGCCGGCATTGGACTGGGGTAAACACAGTAAGAAGTTTAACAACACCAGGTTAAAGTCCAACAGGTTTATTTGGTAGCAAATGCTAGCTTTTGGAGCGCTGCCCCTTCGTCAGATGGAGTGGAGAAATGCTCACAAACAAGGCATACAGAGACACAAACTCAATTTACAGAATAATGATTGGAATGCAGTCTTTACAGATAATCAAGTCTTAAAGGTACAAACAATGTGAGTGGAGAGAGCATTAAGCACAGGTTAAAGAGATGTGCATTGTCTCCAGACAGGACAGCCAGTGAGATTCTGCAAGTTTGCAGAACAAGTTTACAGGACTTGCAGAATCTCACTGGCTGTCCTGTCTGGAGACAATGCACATCTCTTTAACCTGTGCTTAATGCTCCCTCCATTCACATTGTTTGTACCTTTAAGACTTGATTATCTGTAAAGACTGCATTCCAATCATTATTCTGTAAATTGAGTTTGTGTCTCTGTATGCCCTGTTTGTGAGCATTTCTCCACTCCACCTGACGAAGGGGCAGTGCTCTGAAAGCTAGTGGCATTTGCTACCAAATAAACCTGTTGGACTTTAAACCTGGTGTTGTTAAATTTCTTACTGTCCTTAAATCAACAGCAGCAAACAATTCTGTCATTTATCTTATTGCCTGTTTGTTTCACCTTGCTGTGCACAAACTGGCTGCTGCATTTACCTACAACGGTGACAACAATTTAAATATACTTAAAAGGCTGTGAAGGACTTTCAAATGCCCTGAAGATGTGTAACAATAAATAAATCTCTTTACAGTGCACAGCAAAGATTACATCTGGCCGCAAGGAATGCTGTGCACATTGGGCAAAGTATTAAAGAGATCAAAGTATTAAAGAGTCCTATTTTAACGTGACATTGTTTCAAAATAAAACTGAGTGGTCTGTCCCTATCTTAATAACTGCTTCACTGTTACACAGTTATGATGTACGTTGTTAAGAGATTGATGCTGCCATTCTCCTATGTGGCCTGAAACTTGACAATGACAAACTTTCAGAGAAGACATCTGATTGTTTCAACATCAAACCTCTTCATATATAAAACAAACAAACTAATGAGGGAAAGAAAATAAGCAGCCAAAACTTAGCCATTATGCAATGCAAAAAGCAACTCTGCTGGCTAGGTCAGTTGTTTGAGATACAGGACTCAGAATTCCATGTCAAAATTGAACTGGCACCTCCGTGAAAAAGGGAAGTGTAGAATGTCAAGAATACCCCAGCAAAGTACTCGAGAGGATGATCGCCTGGAAGCTGGTACCTGCTGGGAAGTGCAGGTGCAGCGAGCCAAAAATAGGTAAGAATGCAAGACTCTTGCACTAGGACAATGTGCGGGGGGTGCTACAAGACCCACAAATCAACGCCAATAAATGATGACTGGATGACTTTTTAAATAATGCCTCATTCTAGATATGGTCAGAGTAAAGAATGAGGCAATAAAGAAATTCAATAGAATAAAAATCGACAATAAGAGCCACTGAAAGATTGGAGCCTGAAGGAGCGAGGTCACTTGGTCTGGGTCTGAATAGGATACATACAAGGTTGCTGAAGGAAACAAGGGTGGAAACAGCAGCAGTTCTGGTCACAATCTGCCAATCCTCTTAGATATTGCAGCAGTGTCGGAGCCTGGAGAATTGCAAATGTTACATTCCTGTTCAAAAAAAAGGGAGCTAGATAAACCTGGTAACCACAGGCACGTCAGCCTAACAGTGGTGGTGATGAACCTTTAGAGATATTAATGTGGGACATGTTCAATTACCACCTGGAAAGAAGGTTAATAAATTAAATCCAGCACAGGAAGTCATGTTCTGTGGCCAACCTGTTTGATCTTTTTGATGGAGTAATGGACAGGGTTAATGAGGACAGTGTAATTGATGTGTATATCAAGGACGGCATGGTGGCACAGTGGTTAGCACTGCTGCCTCTCAGCGCCAGGGACCTGGGTACGATTCCCGGCTTGGGTCACTGCCTGTATGGAGTTTGCACATTCTCCCTGTGTCTGTGTGGGTTCCCTCCGGGTAACCACAGGCACATCAGCCTAACAGGGAATGTGGGTTTCCTCCCACATTCTGAAAGATGTGCTGGTTAGGTGCATTGACCCGAATATGCGCTGGACTGTGGCGACTAGGGGAATTTCACAGTAACTTCATTGCAATGTTAATGCAAGTCTTACTTGTAACTAATGAATAAACTTTACTTTAGGTATATGGAGCTTAATAAAGTACCATATAGCAGAAGAATTGATATCAAGAGGTCACAGATTTATGGTGAAGCAAAACAGTGGCACCTTGAGGAAATCAGTTTTTGTTTTAAATACAGCGAGTTTTTATAATCTGGAATACACTGCCTGAAAAGATGCTGGAAGCAGATTCAATAGCTTTCAAAGGATTTTGGATAAATGCTTAAACAAGAAAGATTTGCAGGGCTATGAGTAAGGAGCAGGAACATGAGACTAATTCACTAACTCTTTCAAAGCACTGGCATATATATGATGGTCATGATGTGGAGATGCCGGCGTTGGACTGGGGTAAGCACAGTAAGAAGTCTCACAACACCAGGTTAAAGTCCTGGACTTTAACCTGGTGTTGTGAGACTTCTTACTATATATATGATAGGCCAAGTGGGCTCTTATGCTGTATTAGTCTGTGATTCTATGAAGGTATGTAGCAAAAGTACAGAAAAATAAGTACAATAAACTATTTTAAAATGTAAATATTTCTGCAGGCTAACTAACTTGAATTTTAAAAGATCATGTTCTATGAATGTGAGGACCATACGATTAGCTAACTACAGTCAGAGATGGTCAACATTAACAGTGGATTTTTAATTTTGTAAAGATGTGAGGCACCATCTACTGGTTAGTACAGGTAGTGCATTCCTGCTATTGATTTAGCCTGATGTGGAGATGCCGGTTTAAGCACAGTAAGAAGTCTAACAACACCAGGTTAAAGTCCAACAGGTTTGTTTGGTAGCAAAAGCCACTAGCTTTCAGAACAGGCTGTTCCTTCGTCAGGTGGGTGGGAGTTCTGATCACAAACAGGGCACAAAGACACAAACTCGATTTACATGAATAATGTTCTGATCACAAACAGGGCACAAAGACACAAACTCAATTTACATGTAAATGTAAATTATTCATGTAAATTGAGTTTGTGTCTTTGTGCCCTGTTTGTGATCAGAACTCCCACCCACCTGACGAAGGAACAGCCTGTTCCGAAAGCTAGTGGCTTTTGTTACCAAATAAACCTGTTGGACTTTAACCTGGTGTTGTTAGACTTCTTACTATATTGATTTAGCATCCAAACGCAGAGAAGTACATGGAAGTCACAATTCAAACAAATTAGCCAGCCAGGTCAATCACTCTGTAGTGGTGTTTGCCCTTCACAAAAGCAAATGGATCTGTTTATACTTAACCCATCCCATTTCCCTATCTTATCAACCCACTTCCCTTCATCCACACGTTAAAAGGTGGCAGATAGACAATAATTTTGTAGGAAGAATGGAAAAGCAGAATATTTTTCAAGAGGATTCAGATGGACTGAGTGTCCTTATAAACAAATCACAGAAGGTTAACATGCAGGTACAGCAAGTAATTAGGAAGGCAATGGTTAGACAAGGGAGTTCAAGTATAAGAGTAAGAAAGTCTTGCTGTGTCCAGTGCACAGTTTCGTCTCCTTTGTTAAGGAACGATAATATCGGCCTTTGAGGGGATCCAATGAAGGTTCACTTGATTGATTCCTAGCATGAGTTGGCAAACATATAAGAAGACATTGAACAGAATGGGTTTATGTTCTGTGGAGTTTGAAAGAATTCTTACAGGGTTTAACAGGGTAGATGCTGTTTGCCCTGGATAGACAATTTAGATAAAGGCTGTTTGCCCTGGATAGACAATTTAACACGAGGGCTCATAATCTCAGGAAAAGGGGTTGGCCATTTAAGACTGAGAGGAGGAGAAATGTTTTTTGTACAGAGAGTTTTGTATCTTTGGGATACTCTTCTGTAGAGAGATGTGGATGCTCAGTTGTTCAATTTATTCAAGACAGAAACTGATAGATTTTTGGGTAGTCGGAATCACAGAAACATAGAAAATAGGAGCATGAGTAGGCCATTCAGCCCTTCCTGTGTGCTCCAGCATTCAGTATAATCATGGCTGTTCATCCAACTCAATAGGCTGATAGTTGCCTTAGCAGAGATGCAATGAAGGTTCATTTGATTGATTCCTAGCATGAGTGAGCTTATACATGAGAAAATGTTGAATAGAATTGGTTTATGTTCTTTGGAGTTTGGGAGAATTCTTACAGGGTTTAACTGCCTTCCCCCTATATCCTTCGATCTCTTTCACCCCAAGAGCCATATCTATCTCCTTCTTGAAAACATAGTTTTTTGCCTCAACGGTTTTCTGTGGTCGCAAATTCCACAGATTCACCATTCTTTGGATGATAAAATTTCTCCTCACCTCAGTCTTAAAAGATTTGCCCCCTATCCTCAGACTCTGACCCCTGGTTCTGGACTCCCCCACCATCTGGAACATCCTTCCTGCATCTACCTTGTCTAGTCCTATTAGAATTTTGTAGGTTTCTATGAGATTCCCCCCTTCATTATTCTGAACTCCAGCGAACGTAATCCAAACTGATTCACGTCAGTCCTGCCATCCCAGGAGTCAGTCTGTTAACCCTCTGCTGCACTCCCTCTACAGCAAGAAAATCCTTCCTCAGATAAGGAGACCATAACTGCATACAATAGTCCAGGTGTGGCTTCACCAAAGTCCTGTACAACTGTAGTAAGACATTCCTGCTCCTCTAATCCTCTTGATATGAAGGCCAATATACCATTTGTCTTTCAACGACTGGTGCACAAGGACATATAGGTCTCATTGCACATTCCCCTCTCTCAATTTATAGGGATACAAGAATAGGGAAAGTGAAGTTGCTGTAAAGATTCACTCATGATCTTACTAAATTACAGAGCAGACTCAAGGTGCCACATGGGTTACTCCTATTCCTATTTGTTAGGTTCTTATCCAATTCCATCTTGAATTTGGCATAAATTCTGCTTTAACCACTAACCCTTGAAATGAATTACACAGCCTCAAGTCTATACAAGTCTATACAACATTTATACTCCTGGGTCCTAAATCTCTCATGTTTAATTCTATCTAATGTCCGTGTTTTGGGGCTTTCAACTACTGGAAGCAGTGACCCAGATTTTCGCCATGACAGAGAAAATGGTGGATTTGGCTGAAAATTGCGAGTCCCACCCTTAAACATGGCACTTCCCAATTTCACAAGGGTGGGAACGGGGGCAGGGTGCATTTCACATGTGTGTGGTTCAGAGAGGCAGCTGATCATTTAAATCATCAGCTTCCTCTACTGAAGTGGGATTTTAGTAGGTCGAAGTTTGAAACCAGAAGTGTACGATTATACCAGGTAAAAGCAGGTCTGAACTTTATGGATTCATTTGGTAAGTTCTTTGAACAGGTAAGGTACCCCTTTGGATCTGGTCCCAGGGTGCTTTTGAGGATATCAGATGACCTTAAGGTAAGATCAAATGCCCTTGGAAATTGTTAAAGGTAGGTCTAAATTTGCATAATAGTGCCATACTGTCAAGCTCATTGGAACTGTCAACAGACCTGTGAAAATCAACTGTCAAAATTGTCAGAAGCACCTATCAAAGGGACCTGTCAAAAGCGTCAAGGGGTCCTGTCAAAAACACCCGATGAAGATAGCTGCCAAACTTTCAAGGCATTTAAAAGGCCTGCCTTTTAAATCGTTGGATAAAAATGTTTGAAGTGTTTAAAAATTATTTTGTGCTATTTCACTCTGCGACATAAGCCCAGGACATCCATAATTGGATTAATACTACATGACTGATTTCACAACCATCCATTACTACAGCGGGGTGCCTGCCAATTCAGTTTTATTGTCAGCTAGAAATGGCTATAGATTCCTTGATGTGGGACTATGAATTCCAATGCTAATTGTACAATGTAGTTATAAGGGAGTGTGCACTTGAATGAAATGTTTATTTTTATAATGGTTTATTTGGTTGAACAAATATAAATGTAGTGAAAGGTTTTTGTGAAAGTGTTTTTTTTAATATACCAAAGTCTGCAATAGGTACTTATAACTTTATTTGATAGAACTTGATTTTATTTCAGTGCTGCAAGGGTCCTAAGGTCTTCCTATGGTGGATACTAGGTTAGTTAGCATGGTATGTATAAGAGCATAGAGTGGCAGCTTGGGAGTGATGTGGGTTATCATGAGTTTGCACCAAGTTGGCATAGGGTCTATAAAGGGCCATGGGGGTTGATGGTGGGTCCTGGAGTGGCATGGTGGCATGAGGGACCATGTAAGTGGGTGTAGGGTTATAGGTTGGCATGGACAGTATGAAAGGTCATGGGATGAGTAGGAGGCATAGGTTTACATGGAGGATATGAGAAGTGATGGTGTTTGTTGGGGGCCCATAGATTGACATGGAGGTAGGAGGGGGGAGGAAGTGTTTGGAGATGAAGTGGCACGAGTTGGCATAGATAGCAACTGTGTTGGGGGAGGTGGTGTCAGGAATAAAGGCTGGAGGTATTTTCCCTGTCTTAATCTTTATTTTTAAACTTTGGACACAGTACCAGATCCCAGAGGGAGACCCAGCCCAACTCTGCATATGGCATCCTCCTCAGTTCTTTCTGGGTCACCTGTCCTGACTTTGAATCCAACGTACCACCACATCTCATCCCAGACCCGTTTCTGCAGGCTGCTACCAGTATCCCCCTCTCCCGCTTCTGCATTCCCTCCACTCCATAGTAGCACTGGTTGAGGGCTGATTGACTTTCCTAAGGTGCTGAGCAGTGAATTGCATCAAAAGACCAATTAACATTGATTCATGGAATCATAGAATCCCTACAGTGCAGAAAGAGGCCATTCGGCCCATTGAGCCTGCACTAGCAACAATCCCACCCAGGCCCTACCCCATAGTCCTATGTATTTACCCTTCTAACCTCCCTGACACAAAGGAGCAATTGAGCAGGGCCAATCAACCTAACCTGCACATCTTTGGACTGTGGAACTGTCTGTGTGCAAACTCCACGCAGACAGTTACCCAATGTTGGAATGGAACCTGGGTCCCTGGTGCTGTGAGGCAGCAGTACTAACCGCTGTGCCACCGTACTGCCCATCTTCTACCTAAATGAGGTTCTGGAATCCACTCCTTAAACCTTTCCCCCTCCTTAACACCTAACGCCTTAAAACCTCATCTGCCCTTAGGGGCTGGATTTTTCAGTCAAACTACTAGCGAGGCTAACAGTACTCTCCATCACTGACATAAATCAGACAAGCACTTGCACTGACTACATGCGTGCAGTTAAATGTGTTAACCAAGCTATTTTTTGAGGCCGCACCGACACTGCACAATAATATTATTTTTCTGAGACACATATCATTGAACTACGCGGCACAATGAAGTTGCTGCAATCATGTGATAGAAACCCACAAAAAACACTAATAGTTAGGTCTTTTACATTTCAGGGTAATAGCCCTTTTAACAGCGTGAGACGTCTTATTTACTGTCAAACGACCTCGATGGCACTGAAAATGAACAACTGTGAACTAGAATTCAATCAGATTTCAGCGATTTTAAGAGTTAAAAATGCTTTTTTAAAAATTATTTGCATCAGATTATCTCTTGCATTTATCAAATCTTTACATTCCTCTTTTTTTTCAATTCTGTATCCAAATTGACAATCGGCCCCCCCTTATTAACAATACTTAAAACTGATGGGGTTAATGAGATACATATTCTATTGTCCTGTTCACCCAAGCCACATCATCCCCATCAACAGCATCCGCTCCTCAACCTCTGATGCCCTCGTCCCTAATAAAGTCATTACTTTCTCTCACCCCTGCTGTTCCCTGGTGTAGCCCTCATCTCCACTCCCTTAAGTCCAAAGGACACAGACTTGAAAGGTTACGGTAGACAAGTTGGTTAGCCATCCACCTGATTGATAGCAGGGAAAGTAACCAGTCTGCATCATTGATAATGGCCATAGATTTGTGACTGCTATCTGACAAAAGCCCAATCTTCTTTCTGCAGGAACAAAAGAAGGTAATTACACACTGCACGGCCCCAACATGTGGGAGATAGTAGCTGATGGCCATGACCTCTCGAGACTGACTGTTTGGAAAGGCATTAGAAGAGGAGAGCAGAAACAAAAAGCTCAGGCGGCCAAGAAGAGATTCCAGCGAAAACAGAAGCCAGCGAATCGTACACCTCTGCGCACTGCCTTCCTTTGTAGCATATGCAGCAGAGACAGCCATGCCAGAGAAAGGCTCCTGAGCCACTCCAGGCAATGCTGATCAGAGCTGACCACCACAGCACAAATCGTCTTACGAGATGGAAAGCTCACTTACTGCAGAATTCCCAACCACTGACTCTATCTTGCAGCCACTGTGGCCTAAATTTTCAGGATGATGAGGGCCCTTTCACTTTGTATATCAATCCAGCTATTTGCCAGAGCCAGAACTATGCAGACTTATTCACACAATACCGGCCGGCTCTTGAAGGAAAGGGCCCTCAACATGATTGTAACGCAAGATATTTGTGTAACATTCAAATTTTACAAATTCACCTTCCTGGCACAGAGCTTTGCCTATTGAGAGGTTAAATAAGATATTTTAGTCAATAAATTGAAAATCATAGGGGGTGGTGTTAGAGGGTGGACTGTGAGGCAAAGCATCTGGTTTGAAGTCCCAACCAATGTAGCACCATGTTGTGACAGCAGATTACAAAATGGTGTATTCAGCGCCAACAAAATTAACCCATAGTTGGAACTACTTGGTTATCATCATATTATGGGAGGGAGTTGCACAGTGGTATTGTCACTGGACAAGTAATCCAGAGACCCAGAGCAAGATCTGGGGACCTCGGTTCAAATCCTGCCATGGCAGATGGTGAAATTTGAATTGAATAAAAAAAATCTGGAATTAAAAGTTTAATGTTGACCATGAAATCATGTCGGTTGTCATAAAAACCCATCTGGTTCACTAATGTCCTTTAGGCTTACATGTGACTCCAGATCCATGGCAATGTGGTTGACTTCCAATTGTCCTCTGAAGTGACAAACAATAAATGCTGGCCCAGCCAATGACGCTCACAATCATTTCTCTATAACATTCAGTGGAGAAAAATCTATAATCACTTCCATTCAGATCATATGATGCTAGATGTAGGTCAGGTACATTGATTGCACAGAATTGGCATCTGTTGCTGCCCACCATCACATCACATCACATAATTATCAGCATGTTAATTTGCTTACATGGACTTCCGAACTGGGGTGCCTCTCATTATCTGTATGCCTGTGTGTGTATTCAGCTATCACAATTACTGTTAACAATCATACAGCAATGATGTGATGATAACAAAAATCAACAATAACACCTTAGAAAACATCTTTGATGCAGAAAAAGTACTCCGATACACTTCACCAAGATAAAACATCAAAAAAAAGGAATCCTGATCCTATCTTTAGCCAACGTCCACATGTGCATTTCCAGAAAGAGTAGGTGAATAGTGAACAGGATCCCAGGACAATTTTCCCTTGTCGAACTGAGGTGCAGTAATCCAGTTATGGTACACCTTCAGCTACCCTGAGATGAGCTGATCAATCTTCCTGGTTTATATGGATAAATTTGCAGCAGGGGACTGTAACACTGATATAAATGTAAATTAAGTTAGCTTATAGTTTGTCATGAAGGTTGATTTCCACCCTGCACCACCCTTTCCTCCCCCACAACCCCTCCAAGTGTGATCTGCCTGACATTACCTCAACCTGGCAGTATTTCAGAGTTTAAGTTGGTAACATAAGCTTATAACAGACGGCCCTTGGCAGGGCTGACTACTCGATAGGAGGGGAAGGAAATCAGCCTACAGCATTCGTAATAGCCATAGGCTCTTGGCTGCTATCTAACAATAGCCCAATCTCCTTTCCACGGCAGCTAAAAAGGTACCTGTACTTTGTACAGCTCTAACAGGTGGCACCCATTCTTTATTCAGATCCATGGCTTTGATTGGGGCCGTTGAAAATCATCCTTCTGATTGCACACTGAGGCAGAAGGGCTTGTTGTATCCCTCACACCCCATTCTCATGGTAAGATCTTGTTCACATTGTTATTGTTCCATCCTCCCTCCACCTCGACTGAGCACCAGGAAATCAAGGCCAAATGAAAAGAGTTGAGAGTAGACATAACATGTTCACATTCCTTTTGCATCTGCTGAGTTTTCTCTGGGGCACAACAAAAGAAAAAAGGGTCCTCAAGCTCCAGATTGTGTACATGGCAAGATGCCAATTTAACTCCAGCGATTTGACAGGTAATTGGCAGTTAGTTAATCTGCTGGAAAAATGGATTATAAAATTGATTCAGTCAACATTAAACTACTACGATGCCCAGTCAATCATGAGAAGCAGTACTGAAAATTAGTCTGCCAGTAAAAAAAATTAACAGAATTTTAGCAAACTGGAGGAGCAGCACCTCAGCTTCAAATTGAGCACTTTACAGCTTCCTGGACTGAACATTGAGTTCAACAACTTCAGAGCATGACTCTCTCCTCCACCTTCACCCCATTTCCATGTATTTTATTCCATTTCATTTCATCTCATTCACCCATTTTATCATCCTTCTTTTTCACTTCTATTTTTCCACTTCTCCATTCCAGCTCTCCTTCTTTCCACACCGTCCCCCCCTCCGCGACCCCCCAGTGCAACTGCCACATCCTTCCAGCAGTCCTTTAACAATCTGTATCTACGTTCTGCCATTCATGCATTCTGATCATTTAATGGACACTCTTAGCACCTTCTCAGCCTTCTGTATCCTCATTTTGCATTCCCGTTGTCCCATTCCTCTCCCCACCACCCCAACAGTACAAATCTCTGCCAATTCTCTTTGCTCTTAGCTCTGACGAAGGGTCATCTAGACTCAAAACATTAGCTTTACTCTCTCCCCACAGATGCTGTCAGACCTACTGAGATTTTCCAGCTTTTCTGTTTTTGTTTCAGATTCCAGCATTGCAGTATTTTTCTTTTATCTGGGTTTTATCGAAGTGGTAATGGTCCAAAGAAAACTTAATAAAGAATTAAATTTTCAAACATTTCTAAAAGCAATATTTTGACTTTTGTTGGAGGAAATCTCATTTTCCTCCACATTCCTAAACCCACACCATTTTCCTCTGGACTTTTTGTAGGTCAGGAATACCTTATTGGGCAAAACCCACCCCTGCTGAGGTTGTGATGCCCATTTAAAATGGAATATAAAATTTGGACTTTCTCCTACACACCATTTTCGTCCAGTTCGGTAGTGTTTTTGAAAGCCCATTAATAGTACATCAGGTTTTGAGTTTGTGAAGAACATGGAAAGTCTGCTTAGGAGTCAGGAATGTACTGAAAGGTAAGTGTAGAATATTTTGACAGCTTCAAATGTCACTATTAGGTGTTGCATTTTTAGTGAATATGTGCAGTGATTCACCATTGGGGTCTGTCCTGCTAAGGTACGTCAATCCTTATGTTGACCAGCATTGTGTAACCGATCACATGCATGACTATATTTTTACAATGAAGGAAGTACCAAATTATATAGGAAAAATAAAATAAAATGTGCTCTTTTACATGTGTTAATTAAACCAGCAGACCTGGATGTTCAAAGAAAAAAAACCCTGCTGCTTCTGAAAGTATAAAAAGTGGTCTGCACTTGCTCACCATCCATTGATTCACAGGCAGTCTGTTTTGACATGGAAATGGATTTGTTATGACGGCTATCATGAATGCTTGGCTTCGTTTCAAAAACTTCAGCTCAGCTGGTAGTCTTATAGCTATTGAAACATTTATATGACCGTATTTACAGAATATGGGAGGAATTTTGAGCCTGCATCAGCCGCGAACATAAATGGTGATGTGGGTGAAAAATCCCACTCGAGTCGAGAAACAAGATTCTCACCGGAAATCTCATTTTCTGATTTTCCCCACCCCATGCCGGTGATGTAACAAGGTTCCCCCCTGACCTTATTTAAATATATTTTAATACATTTAAATATTAATAATGGACCTCTATGCCACAGGATCCCTCCCCCCTCCCCCTCACTGAATATTCATACTTCGCTTTATAAGAACAGGATTCAGTCGAGGAGATCCTAACAGGGGCATCAAGTTAAGCATAACATCTGGGAGGAGAGGGCATGCCCAGCAGTGCCCTCGAACTGCCTCACGGCATTGTCCTACTGGCAAAAGTTGGCACTGCACCCAGGCACAGGTTGGCACTACCCCCTGGCACAGGTTGGTGATGCCAGTCTCACAGTGCCAACCTGGCAATGCAGGATGGGCCCTCTGGGAAATCCCATTCAGGGGGGTTCCCCTTACATGAGGCGGGGAAGAAGGCCGACGTCTGTGGAGCTGTGAAGATGGGATGGCAATGACTGAAGCAGGGTTTGTGATACCGAGGGGGTGTGATGGCAATGAGAGAGAGTCAATGACATTGAGGGGGCGCTATGGCAGTGAGGGGCAAGAATGCCCCCAATACATGTGCGGTTAGGTTGGGTGTAGGAAAGAGAGCCCTAAATACTTTTGTGATTCGCGTGTGAGGAAGATACCTCAGTGGTGGGGAAGGGTGGGGGGGGGGGGGGGGGGGGGGGTGCGGTGAGGAGGGGGTGCATTGAGGGGGGTGTAACCCCGATCCTTCTGGGAATCCTCCTTGGGGTTAATTCCAGCGCTGATTGGAACGCCCTTTAAAGATGGTGGAGCTGGCCTTGCCAACTCTATCAGGTTCTGCCCCGCCAGAGTAATAGCATGAATCACTGCCCAGATTCTATGTGCACTAAATGCCAAAAATCTGGCCTGAAAACTCAGCTGTGCATCTGGAGGGATGCAATTTGGTTTTGCGTCACAGCCCTATGTCTTTAATATAGTTTCTTGTTTGTTTACAAACTTAATGGGCACTTCTACGATTACAACTGTTTTTCCCTTGAGCGTTTTCAGTTCAATTTCAATCATAGTGAGTATGACTTCAGGGTTTACTTAGATTGGTAGAGGTTTAATGTTTCTTTACTGATTTTGAAATAACTGACTGCTATTTAAAGCTCCTGAGATGCTATGCATTGTGAACATTAGGTGAGTGGCTATGGAGGATGAATGGGGGCATAGAGGTGGCACAGGTAAATCTGAGGGGCCATGGGGTGGCATGGAGAATGAGAGGGAGCATGAGGGAATCCCTGAACATGGGGTGGCATGGGAGAGGTTATTTAAGCTGGCAGGGAGGAATGTGAGGCTACATTGGAAGTCTGAGGAGGCATGGAGTAATATGAAGGAGCGTGAGGTGGCATGAGGTGGAATCATAGAATCTTACAGTACAGAAAGAGGACATTTGGCCCATCGATTCTGCACCGGCAACAAACCCACCCAAGCCCTATCCCTGTAAACACCAAGTAATCCTCCTGACACTAAGGGGCAATCCCACCCAGACCTGTTCCCTGTAACCCCAAGTATTTACACCGCTAATCTCCCTAACCTACACAACTTGGGAAACTAAGGGTTAATTTAGCATGGCCAATCCACCTAACATGCACATCTTTGGACGGTGGGAGGAATCCGGAGCACCCGGAGGAAACCCATGCAGGCACGGGGAGAATGTGCAAACTCCACACAGACAGTCACTCGAGGCCAGAATTGAACCCTGTTCCCTGACGCTGTGAGGCAGCAGTGCTAACCAGTGTGCCACCGTGCCGCCCTGTGAGGAATGTGAGGGGGCATGGAGGATATGTGGCAGTGATAAGTGAAGTTTAGGGGCCCTGAGAGGAGCCCTCCTCCATACCCACACTCCTCTAGCAATCAGGTTTGTGGTGCAGCTGAATTATGTCAGAACACTGCCCCAGCAGCACCTCCAACTTAAAGATTTTAACCTTCACTTTCTGAATATTAACTCTCCGTTGCTGCCTGGCAATCCATTACACGTCTCAAATGATTTTTCTTCCATCTGACCTCACTACATAATTTAAGAAACTTAAATCGCATTCGAAATTAAACTTTTCAATGTTAATCAATCAGAACTTTCCAATGTTCTGCCACAGAGTGGCAATACTTAAAAGATTTGACAGCAGAAAAATAACTTGTCAGTCTACAGCCAGAAGCAGTGGATATCTCACAGGTAAAAAGGTAAAAGGCTGAAGCCGTCAAACATGCCCTTGGTGAAGATGTTTTATAATTCGTAGTAAAAGGGTAAATTTAATACAGTCTACTGCAGCAAGTGTTGCAGAGCTGGTGGCAACATTTATTTGTCAACGTTTTCTTGGGACGGAAGAAATATGAAGCAATTACATTAGAAACAGGGTGATAGAAACATAGAAGATAGGAGCAGGAGGAGGCCATTTGATCCTTTGAGCCTGCTCTGCCATTCATGATGATCATGGTTGATCATCCAACTCAATAGCCTAATCCTGCTTTTTCCCCATAACCTTTGATCCCATTCGTCCCAAGTGCTATATCCAGCCACCTCTTGAATACATTCAATGTTTTGGCATCAACTACTTCCTGTGGTAATGAATTCCACAGGCTCACCACTCTTTGGGTGAAAAAATGTCTCCTCACCACCGTCCTAAATTGTCTACCCTGGATCCTGGTTCTGGACTCTCCCACCATCAGGAATATCCTCCCTGCATCTACCCTGTCTAGTCCTGTTAGAATTTTATAAGTCTCGATGAGGTCGCCTCTCATTCGTCTGAACTCCAGCAAAAAAAATCCTAACATAGTCAATCTCTCCTCATACATCAGTCCCGCCATCCCCAGAATCAGCCCGGTAAACCTTCGCTGCACTCCCTCAAGAGCAAGAACATCCTTCTTCATTGTTCCACAGGAGCAGGCTGAGAGTAAGGGAGTGTGTTCCTGCATGTGATTTATTTATTTATTTTTCAGTTAAATTTGTGTTAAAAATCGGAGGGTTTTTTTGCAAAACAGGAAGTAGGCCTAGGAAAAGCCTGGGAAGGTTTTTGGAAGGTTTAAAAGCAGGCCGCACCTTTGAGCGGGCAGCGTCGGGAGCGGGCAGTGGAGTGAGTGGGAAGTAGAGTGAGAGCTGACGGGCTTTGGCTCATCGGGCTTCAGCGTAAACAGGCAGAGGTGGGGTAGGTTTAGACAGTTTTTTTTCTGTGTCATTGGAAGAAAGGGGGAATTATGATTGCGAGGCCAGTTTGTTGTTCTCAGTGTCTCATGTGGGAGGTCCTGGAGTCAGCTAGTCTCCCGGACGTCCATATCTGCGCCAGGTGCATCGAGCTGCAGCTCTTAAGGGACCGCGTTGGGGAACTGGAACTGCAGCTCAATGACCTTCGTCTGGTTCGGGAGAATGAGGAGGTGATAGATAGGAGTTACAGGCAGGTGGTCACACCGGGGCCACGGGAGACAGACAAGTGGGTCACGGTTAGGAAGGGGAAGGGGAAAGGTCAGGTACTAGAGAGTACCCCAGTGGCTGTGCCCCTTAAAAATAAGTACTCCTGTTTAAGTACTGTTGGGGGGAGCAGCCTACCTGGGGGAAGCAATAGTGGCCGTGCCTCCGGCGCAGAGTCCGGCCCGGCAGCTCAGAAGGGGAGGGAAAGGGAGGATGAGCAAACTGACCACAGCACCAAGGTACAGGGAGCCATCCAAGTGGGGAGAGAAACAAAAAATGTCGTAGAAATTGGGGATAGTACACTTTTGGATGCTGTTGCGGGGGGGGGGGGGACCTAGCAGGGGTAAGCCATGGTGTACAGGTCACTGGCTCAGAGTCTGTCCTTGTGGCTCAGAAGGGAAGGGGGGAGAGGAGTAGAGGATTAGTCATTGGGGACTCCATATTTAAAGGGACGGATAGGAGATTCTGCGGGAACAAGAGAAACTCGCGGTTGGTGTGTTGCCTCCCAGGAGCCAGAGTCCGCGATGTCTCGGATCGTGTTTTCGATATCCTTAAGGGGGAGGGGGACCAGCCCCAAGTTGTGGTTCACATAGGCGCTCAAGTCATAGGTAGGAAAAGGGATGGGGATGTAAGGCAGAAATTCAGGGAGTTAGGGTGGAAGCTTAGGGCTAGAACAAACAAAGTTGTTATCTCTGGTTTGTTACCCGTGCCACGTGATAGTGAGGAGAGGAATAGGGAGAGAGAGCAGTTGAACACGTGGTTACAGGGATGGTGCAGGAGGGAGGGATTCAGATACCTGGACAATTGGGGCTCTTTCTGGGGTAGGTGGGACCTCTACAAACGGGATGGTCTGCACTTGAACCAGAGGGGTACCAATATCTTGGGGGGGAAATTTGCTAATGCTCTTCGGGAGGGTTTAAACTAATTCAGCAGGGGGATGGGAACCTGAATTGTAGCTCCGGTGTACAGGAGGTTGAGAGTAGTGAGGTCATGGATGAGGTTTCAGAGTCGCAGGAGTGTACTGGCAGGCAGGAAGGTGGTTTGAAGTGTGTATACTTCAACGCCAGGAGCATCCGGAATAAGGTGGGTGAGCTTGCAGCATGGGTTGGCACCTGGGATTTCGATGTTGTGGCCATCTCGGAGACATGGATAGAGCAGGGACAGGAATGGTTGTTGCAGGTTCCGGGGTTTAGATGTTTCAGTAAGTGCAGGGAAGGTTGTAAAAGAGGGGGAGGTGTGGCATTGTTAGTCAAGGACAGTATTACGGTGGCAGAAAGGACATTTGATGAGGACTCGTCTACTGAGGTAGTTTGGGCTGAGGTTAGAAACAGGAAAGGAGAGGTCACCCTGTTGGGAGTTTTTTATAGACCTCCGAAAAGTTCCAGAGATGTAGAGGAAAAGATTGCAAAGATGATTCTGGATAGGAGCGAAAGTAACAGGGTAGTTGTACTGGGGGACTTTAACTTTACAAATATTGACTGGAAAAGCTATAGTTCGAGTACTTTAGAGGGGTCGGTTTTTGTCCAGTGTGTGCAGGAAGGCTTCCTGATGCAGTATGTAGATAGATCAACAAGAGGCGAGGCCACATTGGATTTGGTACTGGGTAATGAACCAGGCCAGGTGTTAGATTTGGAGGTAGGTGAGCACTTCGGTGACAGTGACCACAATTCGATTACGTTTACTTTAGCAATGGAAAAGGATAGGTATATACCAAAGGGCAAGAGTTATAGCTGGGGGAAAGGAAATTATGATGCGATTAGGCAAGATTTAGCTGGCATAGGTTGGGGAAGGAAACTGCAGGGGATGGGCACAATTGTAATGTGGAACTTGTTCAAGGAACAGCTACTACACGTCCTTGATAAATATGTACCTGTCAGGCAGGGAGGAAGCAGACGTGTGAGGGAACCGTGGTTTACTAAGGAGGTTGAATCTCTTGTGAAGAGGAAGAAGGAGACTTATGTTAAGATGCGACATGAAGGCTCAGTTAGGGCGCTTGAGAGTTACAAGTTAGCCAGGAAGGACCTAAAGAAAGAGTTAAGAAGAGCCAGGAGGGGACAAGAGAAGTCTTTGGCGGGTAGGATCAAGGAAAACCCTAAAGCTTTCTATAGGTATGTCAGGAGTAAAAGAATGACTAGGGTAAGATTAGGGCCAGTCAAGGACAGGAGTGGGAAGTTGTGCGTGGAGTCTGAAGAGATAGGAGAGGCACTAAATGAATATTTTTCATTGGTATTCACACTGGAGAGGGACAGTGTTGTTGAGGGGAGTACTGAGATGCAGGCTGTTGGACTGGATGGGATTGATGTTCATAAGGAGGAGGTGTTAGCAATTCTGGAAAGGGTAAAAATAGATAAGTCCCCTGGGCCGGATGGGATTTATCCTAGGATTCTCTGGGAGGCTAGAGAGGAGATTGCAGAGCCTTTGGCTTTGATCTTTGTGTCGTCATTGTCTACAGGAACAGTGCCAGAAGACTGGAGGATAGCAAGTGTTGTCACCTTGTTCAAGAAGGGGAGTAGGGACAACCCTGGTAATTATAGACCGGTGAGCCTTACTTCTGTTGTGGGCAAAGTATTGGAAAGGATTATAAGAGATAGGATTTATAATCACCTAGAAAGGAATAATTTGATTAGGGATAGTTCGCACGGTTTTGTGAAGGGTAGGTCGTGCCTCACAAACCTTATTGAGTTCTTTGAGAAGGTGACCAAAGAGGTGGATGAGGGTAAAGCGGTTGATGTGGTGCATGTGGATTTCAGCAAAGCATTTGATAAGGTTCCCCATGGTAAGCTTTTGCAGAAAATACGGACACATGGGATTGAGGGTGATTTAGTGGTTTGGATCAGGAATTGGCTAGCTGTAAGAAAACAAAGGGTGGTGGTTGATGGGAAATATTCATCCTGGAGTTCAGTTACTAGTGGTGTACCGCAAGGATCTGTTTTGGGGCCACTGCTGTTTGTCATTTTTATTAATGACTTGGATGAGGGTGTGGAAGGATGGATTAGTAAATTTGCGGATGACACTAAAGTCGGTGCAGTTGTAGACAGTGCGGAGGGAAGTAGCAGGTTACAGAGGGACATAGATAAGCTGCAGAGCTGTGCTGAGAGGTGGCAAATGGAGTTTAATGCGGAAAAGTGTGAGGTGATTCACTTTGGAAGGAGTAACAGGAATACAGAGTACTGGGCTAATGGTAAGATACTTGGTAGTGTGGATGAACAGAGAGATCTGGGTGTCCACGTGCATAGATCCCTGAAAGTTGGCACCCAGGTTGATAGGGTTGTTAAGAAGGCGTACGGTGTGTTAGCTTTTATTGGTAGAGGGATTGAGTTTCGGAGCCAGGAGATCATGCTGCAACTGTACAAAACTCTGGTGCGGCCGCATTTGGAGTATTGCGTACAGTTCTGGTCGCCGTATTATAGGAAAGATGTGGAAGTGTTGGAAAGGATGCAGAGGAGATTTACCAGGATGTTGCCTGGTATGGTGGGAAAATCGTATGAGGAAAGGCTGAGGGGCTTGAGGTTGTTTTCGTTAGAGAGAAGAAGGTTAAGAGGTGACTTAATAGAGGCATACAAGATGATCAGAGGATTAGATAGGGTGGATAGTGAGAGCCTTTTTCCTCGGATGGTGTTGGCTAGCACGAGGGGGCATAGCTTTAAATTGAGGGGTGAGAGATATAGGACAGATGTTGGAGGTAGGTTCTTTACTCAGAGAGTAGTAAGGGCGTGGAATGCCCTGCCTGCAGCAGTGGTGGACTCGTCAACGTTGAGAGCGTTCAAGTGGTTATTGGATAAACATATGGATGATATTGGAATAGTGTAGATTAGAGGGGCTTTAGATTGGTACCACTGGTCGGCGCAACATCGAGGGCCGAAGGGCCTGTATTGCGCTGTAATGTTCTATGTTCTAAAACTGCACACAATACTCTAGGTGTGGCCTCACCAAGGCCCTGTATAATTGCAACAACACATCCCTGCTCCTGTACTCGAAGACTCTCAAATGAAGGTCAACATGCCATTTGCCTTCTTTACCGCCTGCTGCACCTGCATGTTTACCTTCATTGACTGGTGCACAAGGACACCCAGGTCCCGCTGCACACTCTCCTCTCCCAATTTACAGCCATTCAGGTAATAACCTGCCTTCTTGTTTTTGCTTCCAAAGTGAATAACCTCACATTTATCCAAATTACACACCATCTGCCATTGATCTGCCCACTCACCCAACCTGTCAGATCATTCTGAAGGATCTCTGCATCCTCGTCACAGTTCACCCTCCCACTCAACTTGGTATCACCTGCAAACTTTGAGATGTTACATTTTGTTCCCTCATCCAAATCATTAATATATATTGTGAATAGCTGGGGTCCCAGCACCAATCCCTGTGGCACCCCACTAGTTACTGCTTGCCAATTTGAAAAGCACCCATTAATTCCTACTCTTTGTTTCCGCTCTGCCAACCAATTTTCTATCCATATCAATACACTTCCCCCAATCCCATGCGCTTTAATCTTGCATGATAATCTCTTGTGCGGGACTTTGTCAAACTTTTTCTGAAAGTCCAAATATGCCACATCTACTGGTTCCCCCTTGTCACCTCTATGAGTTACATCTTCAAAGAATTCCAACAGATTTGTCAAGCATGATTTCCCCTTCATAAATCCATGCTGACTCTGTCTGATCCTGCCACTGCTTTCTAAATGCTCTGCTATAAAGTCCTTGATAATGGATTCGAGAATTTTCCCCACTATCAATGTTAAGCTTACTGGTCTATAATTCCCTGGTTTCTCTCTACCTTCCGTTTTAAATATTGGAGTGACATTAGCTATCCTCCAATCTGCAGGGACTGTTCCAGAGTCTATAGAATCCTGGAAGATGACCACCAATGCATCCACTATTTCTAGAACCACATCCTTAAGTACTCTGGGACGTATATTATCAGGCCCTGGGGATTTATCCGCCTTCAATCCCATCAATTTTCCCAGTGCCATTTCTCTACTAATATTGATTTCCCTCAGTTCTTCCTTCTCACTATATCTTGCACTCTCCAACATTTCTGGCGTTTGATTTGTGTCCTCTTTTGTGAAGACAGAACCAAAGTATGTATTCCAATACTGTGTGCAGTATTGGTCCCCTTATTTGCGGAAGGGTATATTGGCCTTGGAGGGAGTGCAGAGAAGGTTCACCAGGTTGATACCAGAGATGAGGGGTGTTGATTATGAGGAGAGACTGAGCAGGTTGGGTTTGTACTCATTGGAATTTAGAAGGCTGAGGGGGGAACTTATAGAGACCTATAAGATAATGAAAGGGCTGGGATAGGGTAGAGGTGGAGAGATTCTTTCCACTTAGAAAGGAAACTAGAACTAGAGGGCACAGACTCAAAATAAAGGGGGGTCAGTTTAGGACAGAGTTGAGGAGGAACTTCTTCTCTCAGAGGGTGGTGAATCTCTGGAATTCTCTGCCCACTGAAGTGGTGGAGGCTACCTCGTTGAATATGTTTAAATCACAGATAGATGGATTCCTGATCGGTAAGGGAATTAGGGGTTATAGGGATCAGGCGGGTAAGTGGAACTGATCCACTTCAGATCAGCCATGATCTTATTGAATGGCGGGGCAGACTCAAGGGGCGAGCTGGCCTACTCCTGCTCCTATTTTTTATGTTCTTATGTTCTTATTCAGTTGCTCGGTCATTTCTTTGTCCCCTATAATGCATTCCTCCATTTCTGCCTGTAGGAGACCTACATTTGTAGGGCGGCACGGTAGCACAGTGGTTAGCACTGCTGCTTCACAGCTCCAGGGACCTGGGTTCGATTCCTGGCTTGGGCCACTGTCTGTGTGGAGTTTGCACATTCTCCTCGTGTCTGCGTGGGTTTCCTCCGGGTGCTCCGGTTTCCTCCCACAGTCCAAAGATGTGCAGGTTAGGTTGATTGGCCGTGCCAAAATTGCCCCTTAGTGTCTTGAGATGGGTAGGTTAGAGGGATTAGCGGGTAAATATGTAGGGATATGGGGGTAGGGCCTGGGTGGGATTGTGGTCGGTGTAGACTCGATGGGCCGAATGGCCTCTTTCTACACTGTGGGGTTTCTATGATTTCTATGATTTGTCTTCACCAACCTCTTTCTCTTCATGTATCTGTGGAAACTCTTAAGTGTCAGTCTTTATGTTCCCTGCAAGCTTACTTTCATACTGTATTTTCCCCTTCTTAATCAATCCCTTGGTCCTTCTTTGCTGAATTCTAAACTGCTCCTAATCCTCAGACCTATTATTTTTCTTGGATAATCTATATGCTCCTTCCTTAGATCGGATGCTCTCTCTAATTTCCTTTGTAAGCCATGGATTGGCTGGCCCTCTTACCCATTTTGCTTTTGTGCCAGACAGGAATGAACAGTTGCTGCAGTTCCCCCATGTGTTCCTTGAATGCTTGCCATTGCCTACGCACTGTCATCCCTTTAAGTAACTCTCCCCAATCTATCAAGGCCAACTCACACCTCATGTTCTCATAGTTTCCTTTATTAAGATTCAGCACTCTAGTCTCCGAATCAACAGCTTCACTCTCCATCTTGATAAAAAATTCTATCATGTTATGGTCACTCATCCCCAAGGGGCTTCGTACAGCTATATTGGCAATGATTTCCTTCTCATTACACAGTAATGCATCCTAGCTCTGCCTTTTGTTAAATGACATGTGGGGGAGTATTTTACAACAATAAGCTATTATGCGTTCGAAATGTTTTTCCACGTCAACTAAATTCCAAATCCCAAAATTCCACTCTTCATTTGAATATTGATTTACTAACTTCCAGTAAGTAAAGGTTGGAAGGTGACAGCCACTCCATCTCTGCCATCCCTCTTGATTTTTCATTCTCTCCACTCCCGTAGGTCCCATAAAACTCAGCTCAAGATGCACACAAGAGGCGGGTGCAAGGCAGTACATTGTTTCATAGCAGAGATAATATTTTGAAAAATCTGTTTCAGATAGATAACAGTGAAAGATTGGCTCTGCATATGTAAAAATCTATATCAAGTAAGATAGAAAGCAGTTTAAATGCCAGGACTGACTAATGTTCATAGAATCATACAATCCCTACAGTGCAAAAGGAAGGCATCGAGCCTGCACCGACAACAATCCCACCCAGGCCCTATCCCTTCAACCCCACATATTTACCCTGTTAATTCCCCAAACACTAAGGCGCAATTTAAGATAGCCAACCAATTTAACTTGCAAATCTTTGGACTGTGGGAGGAAACCGGAATTCCTGGAGGAAACCCGTGCAGCGATGGAGAGAACATACAAACTCTATCAGTGGCCGGAATTGAACCTGTGTCCCTGGCACTGTGCAGCAGCAGAGCTAATCACTATGCCACCATGTCGTTGTGGGAAAATGTGAAAGATATATTGTTATCCTATTGTCAAACTAAACTGCTTTATTTCTTACAGTCTGAATATTTGAAAGTGTTTATCCAGTCACATGAAACAGATTTTCCCAATTAGTTTCAGACTCTATTTAATATGTAAGGATCAGTAATGAACGTGTGATGGAGAAACACAAAGAACTGAAGGGCCAGTCAGCATTCTTCCACACCCAGTGAGGATTAATCGTTGCAGACAGGGCTTGGCAGGTTACTGTGTGTGCAAAGCACATGATTTTCCATTCATTAAAATAAATCACAACCCATGCAGTCAAAATTTCCCTATATGCAATTGCTGCAATACTGCATCCCACAACACAGTGTCACAAAACTGGCCTTCAAATGTATATACAGCAACAGAGACATATGAGCCACATTCAATAATCCTCAAGGAAATGAATGACAAAATCAATGAAAATGTGGTCGATTTTCATAAGGGTTAAAAATGAGGAATCGATAGAAGAAAATTAAATCCTGATTTTCTAATATAAGATATTAAATGAAGATTATAAACCACATAGTCAAACTCAGCATTAGGAAGCATGTCTAATAGTATGTTGGTTCAACATTTAAAAGTTTGTACAGACTTACACAGTTGATTTGCTTGTACAAAAGAACAGAAGTTTAATGGATGAAAATGATACAAGTTTTTTTTCTAATGGCATGAGGTCTTCACCCAATTTAATTCATGGAACAGTGGAGTGCACTGGATAGTGTAGTTCTTGAGCTCCAAAACTGGTCAACTGAAGGTAATGGGAATTCGAGGAAAATCTCTCAAACTGGCTAGGGTGATACCTTGTGCAAATGAAGATCATTGTGGTTGTTAAAGTCCAATCATCTCAGCTACAATACATTACTGGAGGAGTTTCTCAGACAGTGTTCTAGGCTGAACCACCTTCAGCAGCTACATCAATGACTTTTCTTCCATCATAACATCAAATTTTGGGACGTTCATTGACGATTACACAGTGTTCAGTACCATTCTCGGCTCTTCAAATATTGAAGCAATCTGTGCAGAAAACTATTATGCCAGTATAGCAGGTAATAATGAAGGCAAATGGAATATTGGCATTTATTGCTGAAGGAATAGAATGTAAAAGTAGTGAAGTGTTGCTGCTACTGTACAAAGCATTAGTGAGACCGCATTTAGAATTTTGTACAGTTTTGGACTCCTTACTTGAGGAGGGATGTAGTTGCATTGGAGGCAGTTCAGAGGAAGATTGATTCCAGAAAGGAGGGGTTTGTCTTACGAAGAGAGATTGGACAATTTAGGTCTAGACTTCCTGGAGTTTAGAAGAATGAAAGGAGATCTAATTGAAGTGTACAAGATGATAAGGGGGATTGACAAAGCAGATGTGGAGAGTATGGGTGGAAGTTTACAGCCTCATTCATCCCGAAACCGTAAAATTCCACCTGAGGTCAATGGACCTTCCCATTGTCCCTCGCCCACTCCAATTCCCGCGGTGAGCATTCATTATTACCTGCTGTAAAATTCTGGCCGATGTATCCACTTGTGGGACAATCTAGAACAAGAGGTCAAAGTTTTAGGATAAGGGGTGGCAGATTTAATACAGAGACAAGGAGAAATTATTCCTCTCAAAGGGTTGTGAGTTTGTGGAATTCACTAAACTAGAGCATAGTGGATGCTGGTACTTTGAGTAATCTGAAGGAGGGGGAGGACAGATTTTTAATTAGCAAGGGTTTGAAAAGCTATGGTAAATGGGCAGGAACAGTACAGCACAGGAAACAGGCCCTTCGGCCCTCCAAAAATTGGAGCCGAGGCTCAGATGAGATCAGTCATGATCGTATGGTGGAGAAAGCTCAAGGGGCTAAATTACCTACTCTTGCTCCTAGTTCTTATGAATATTCAAGCTTGGATTGTTAAGTTGCAAGTAACATTCACGCCACAGAAGTATCTGGCAATGTCCATCTCCAATCATTGTTTAACAATTTCTTCTTGACATTCAATGGTAATACCATCACTAAATCACACTCCACGATCCACCCCAATACCCAGCAGATTATCATTGATCATAAGCATGGCTGGACTGACAACATTAACACAGTGGCTATAAGAGCAGGTCAGAGGCTGGATATTCTGTGACAAGTGACTTATCTCCTGCCTCTTCAAAGCCTTTCCACATCTGAAAGGCACAAGTTAGGAGTGTGGTGGAATACTGTTCACTTGCCTGGATGAATACAGCTCCAACAAGACTCAAGTAGCTTGACACAATCCAGGACAAAACAGCCCACTTAATCGGGCTCAATTAAAGAATTAATTCATGGGATGCGGGCGTCGCTGGCTGGGTCAGCATTTATTGCCCATCCATAATTGCCCTTCCCTAAAAGACATTTATGAATCAAATGCGTTCTTATAACAATTGATAATGGTTGCAAGGTCACCATTACAGACATTAGCTTTATATTTCAGATTTTAATAATTGAATTTAAATTCCATCAGCTGCTATAGTGGGATTTGAATCTGTGAACTCAGAGGGTTGACCTGGGCCTCTGGATTACTAGTCCAGTTACCACCATTACCATTGCACCACCATATCCACCTATGGACATAGCACACCTAAAATAATAAACAGGAAAAGATGTTATGTGCTTTAACCACTGGATTTATTCTGTGCCTCCACATGTTCAAATATATTTAAGAAGATTGGTCATATAAAACAGGAAAAGTTTACTTAGTGTCACAAGTAGGCTTACATCAACACTACAATGAAGTTACTGTGAAAATCCCCTAGTCGCTACACTCCAGCGCCTGTTCGGGTATACTGAGGGAGAATTTAGCATGGCCAATGCACCTAACCAGTCTTTCAAACTGTGGGAAGAAACTGCGGGGAGCATCCGGAGGAATCACACGCAGACACGGGGAGAATGTGCAAACTCCACACAGACAGTGACCCAAGCCAGGAATCTAACCCGGTCCCTGACGCTGTGAGGTAGCAGTGCTAACCACTGTGCACAGTGTTTGTATTTGAACTTTTGTATTTGTATTCGAACTTTTTGCCGTAGCTTGTCCACCATGTGAAGTGATCAGATGAAATCAAATAGTAATCCTTGCAACATATTGTGTTAGGCTTGGACATAATTTCTGAAAGTAGCTGGTTTTTTAACAGGTTGTGAATCATGACCAAATTAGAGTGGCCAATACCAAACTGAAATTCAACAGAACTGCATCCTATTTCTCACACTAATATGTTCTCAATAAGATAAGAAAGAAAAATTATGAAACAGACAGGACAAACTTGAGAAACATTCAACAAAGATGATTTTAAGTCTCAAAAAGTCTTCATATGTTTAATTTATTCCAAGGGAAATGTCACAATGAGTCCATGACTTAGTCAGTGATATAAATGCAATGCATGAAGCAATTCTATCTCAAAGTTGATCAATTTGTGCTAATTTATTTTCTTTTAGTTAACTTTCAAAAATATCAGAATGCTTCATGTGAGGTATTCACATGAAGCATTATGATGTGCACATGTGAAGAGCTGTTTCTGAATCTTTGCTAATGTTGCCAGATTGTAAACATATACTGTAGACTGTTTAAAAAGGAACCCTTTAAAAATGAACTATCTGTTCAGTTTGCACTATTTGTCAATCGAAACTTGTGCTTAACATTTATGGAATGGTTGGAGAGGAACCACCACATAAGTGGCACTATATTTGGCTTAAATAAAAGCAGCTACCTACTAAGCAACTGCAATCATTTTATCCCAAACACAAACAGAAAATGCTGGAAAATCTCAGAGCTGATGAAGGGTCAGCGTGTGCAGAGGACGCTGAAAGTTTGCAAAGGGATATAGATAATCTAAGTGAGTGGGCGAGGGTCTGGCAGATGGAGTACAATGTTGGTAAATGTGAGGTCATCCATTTTGGTAGGAATAACAGCAAAATGGACTATTATTTAAATGTTAAAAATTGCAGCTTGCTGCTGTGCAGAGGGACCTGGGTGTCCTTGTGCAAGAATCACAAGGAGTTGGTTTACAGGTGCAGCAGGTAATTAAGAAGGCAAATGGAATTTTGTCCTTCATTGCTCGAGGGATGGATTTTAAAAACAGCGAGGTTATGTTGCAGCTGTATAAGGTGCTGGTGAGGCCACACCTGGAGTACAGTGTACAGTTTTGGTCTCCTTACTTGAGAAAGGATATACTGGCACTGGAGTGGATGCAGAGGAGATTCACTAGGTTGATCCCGGAGTTGAGAGGGTTGGCTTATGAGGAGAGACTGAATAGACTGGGGCTATACTCATTGGAATTCAGAAGAATGAGGGGAGATCTTATAGAAGTATATAAGATTATGAAGGGAATAGATAAGATAGAAGCAGGGAAGTTGTTTCCACTGGTGGGTAAAACTAAAACTAGGGGGCATAGCCACAAAATAAAGGGAAGCAGATTTAGGACTGAGTTGAGGAGGAACTTCTTCACACAAAGGGTTGTGAATCTGTGGAATTCCCTGCCCAGTGAAGCAGTTGAGGCTGCCTCACTGAATGTTTTGAAGGCAAGGATAGATAAATTTTTGAACAGTAAAGGAATTAAGGGTTATGGTGAGCGGGCGGATAAGTGGAGCTGAATCCACAAAAAGATCAGCCATGACCTTACTGAATGGCGGAGCAGGCTTGAGGGGCCAGATGGCCTACTCCTGCTCCTAGTTCTTCGGTTCTTTATATTCTTATGTTCTTATGTCATCCAGACCCATTCTCTCTCCACAGATGCTGTCAGACCTGCTGAGATTCTTCAGCATTTTCTGTTTTTGTTTCTGATTCCAGCATCCACGGTAACTTGCTTTTATCTTTGTGATCATTTGATATTTGAAAACTAACAGGAAAATCTGATAAATAGTACGATGGAGCAACATTTTTACTAGTTGATGCAAATATAAAGTTTGACTGTCTCTTCAATTCTGGTAAATTGGAGGAATGGTGGGGGTCATGTGACCTGTTCTGCATTCTGCCCAACAACAAATTTGGGTGACTTGCAGCTGGATTTTCTCCCCTACCGCAGCATGTTTCGTAGCAACGAGAGGTGGTGTGCCACTCTCTGAAGGCAGGATCTTATAGTCCCACCATTGACAATGGGGTCTCCCATTGAATGCACCCCTCACCATCTGAAAACACACGTCACGGGTGCGCCGTCAGCGGGACCGCAAGGTTCCACCGGCATAAATGCTAGCAATATTTCAGCATTGGTTGTTAAAAGTTAAAGAAGCCTTGGTTGTTTTACTGCAGGCTGATCATACCTGTAGACAATGGCAAGTGCATCTGTGTTGACTGTAGGTAGACGGTTAGTGTGCAGGTTTTCACAGGGAGGTGTGAGGAAAGTCAGGTTTTATAAACAGTTATACTTTAAACTGTCTATTTATTTGCAAGATAGAGTGAAGCCAGGGGGCTACAGGAGAGCTCATTAGCATATCTCCAAGGCATATTGGACTCAAAATATTAACTCTGCTTTTCTCTCCATAGTTGCTGCCAGACTGGCTGAGTTTTTCCAGCACTTTCTGTTTTTATTACAAGGTTCACGTGATGCATGTGACCATGGGATGGGCTTTAGGAAGAAAAAATGAATCGAAACCCATTGTGAATACAAGTTGCAAGATTCATACGATATCCCTGAACCTTACAGACAAGTCAGTGTGTAAGAATCTAAGAAAGAAAGCAGAGAAATAGATGTAGCCAGTCTTGCACCTGAAGCACAGGAAATACTGGGCCATAACTTCCCCTGAGTGGAGTGTCAGCAGTGGATTGACACTCCATGCCAAATCACCTACGCTAAAGTTCTGAAGTGCCTGTCTCACCTGCTCTCCCTGACTCAGGACTCAAGAGACTCAAGCAGCACAGCATGTCCCCGGCTCCAATGGCAAAATATAAAAGAAAGAGCAAAAGGGGACATGCCCCATTTTCAAGTGGAGGGGTGATTGGGTGGGGGAGTTCCTGCGATGTTGGGGATATGGCAAATGCCCTGTACGGGGCTCAGTCTGGGTCCTTAAATAGTTGCTCTGAAGTTAGAAGTGCTTTTATTTCTTCCAGAGTAATTATTTCTTTCAGAGTAATTATTAACATAACACTGGCAGAATCATCCGAAGTTAGCAATTTAAATTGATTTGTCCAATATTTCCCATCGCAGCACAATTGTCCAGGGGAAGTTAGCACTTCTGGACAATTGCCACTTAATCCTTTACCTGGGAACTTCCAAGAGGTATTCCCCGGGACATCTTTGGAGTATCCCTCAAATCCAAATCTGGAGAGCCAGGAAATTATGGGCCAGCACTATCTTTATTATTCACCTAACAGAATGCAGGTAGGAGCTCATGTTCCGGTTGATTAGACCAGGTTTGGGAGGACTAAAACAAGACTGTAATATTTGCCTAGCTTTGGCTGGAATCTCCAGGGTAACTTTTACTGTGAAAAGTCAATCAGGGAATGAGAAGTTACTCAGCCAGGAAAGGAAAAAGGAATTAGGCCAACTTGAGTGGAAAATAGCTTTGGACTTATTCTAAGAGAATAAAATGTCTACTTAAGGGGCAGAGAAAAGTATAAGCATGGCAGGGAATCATTGGTCATTTTAAATGCAACATGGAGGATCTTTTCTGCATTTTAAAGTATAAGTGCAAAAACGGTGTTATTCAATGTTATTTTTAATTTGTTTATTATAGTGAAAGTCTTAAAACTTGAAATCTTGTTGTGTAATCCTTTTATTCAGCCACCGGAATTCAGATATCTTTTTAAAAGTCAGCAGTCTCTATGGAGATCACAAGACGGTTAATTAAAGTTACCAGGCATTTTTAGCATTGAATAAGAACATGAGAACAAGGAGCAGGAGTAAGCCATCTGGCCCCTCAAGTTTGTTCCGCCATTCAATAAGATCGTGGCTGATCTTTTTGTGGACTCAGCTCCACTTACCCACCCGCTCACCATAACTCTTAATTCCTTTACTGTTCAAAAACTTATCTATCCTTGCCTTAAAAACATTCAATGAGGTAGCCTCAAGTGATTCACTGGGCAGGGAATTCCACAGATTCACAACCCTTTGAGTGAAGAAGTTCCTCCTCAACTCAGTCCTAAATCTGTTCCCCCTTATTTTGAGGCCATGCCCCCTAGTTCTAGTTTCACCCGCCAGTGGAAACAACTTCCCTGCTTCTATCTTATCTATTCCCTTCATAATCTTATATGTTTCAATAAGATCTCCTCTCATTCTTCTGAATTCCAATGAGTATAGCCCCAGTCTACTCAGTCTCTCCTCATAAGCCAACCCTCTCAACTCCGGAATCAACCTAGTGAATCCCCTCTGCATCCGCTCCAGTGCCAGTATATCCTTTCTCAAGTAAGGAGACCAAAACTGTACACAGTGCATCAGGTGTGGCCTCACCAGCACCTTATACAGCTGCAACATAACCTCGCTGTTTTTAAACTCCATCCCTCTAGCAATGAAGGACAAAATTCAATTTGCCTTCTTAATTACCTGCTGCACCTGCAAACCAACTCCTTGTGATTCTTGCACAAGGACACCCAGGTCCCTCTGCACAGCAGCATGCTGCAATTTTTAACATTTAAATAATAATCCATTTTGCTGTTATTCCTAACAAAATGGATGTCCTCACATTTACCAACATTGTACTCCATCTGCCAGACCCTTGCCCACTCACTTAGACTATCTATATCCCTTTGCAGACTTTCAGCGTCCTCTGCACACTTTGCTCTGCCACTCATCTTAGTGTCATCTGCGAATTTTGACACACTACACTTGGTCCCCAACTCCAAATCATCTATGTAAATCGTAAACAATTGCGGTCCCAACACTGATCCCTGAGGTACACCACTAGTCACTGATCGCCAACCAGAAAAACACCCATTTACTCTCACTCTTTGCTTTCTGTTAGTTAACCAATCCTCTATCCATGCTAATACAGGTAACACCATG
The DNA here is from genome assembly GCF_964213995.1 of Mustelus asterias. Lineage (NCBI taxonomy): Eukaryota > Metazoa > Chordata > Chondrichthyes > Carcharhiniformes > Triakidae > Mustelus > Mustelus asterias. Next base: position 128,851,207 of record NC_135801.1, on the reverse strand, counting down.
CATCTTTACCTTATGTAGCAGTCTTTGGTGCGGCACCTTGTCAAATGCCTTCTGGAAATCCAGATACACCACATCCACAGGTTCCCCATTGTCCACTGCACATGTAATGTTCTCAAAGAATTCCACCAAATTAGTCAAACATGACCTTCCCTTCATGAAACCATGCTGCGTCTTCCCAATGGGACAATTTATATCCATGAAAGGAATGTGAACAAAACTCATTCCATTTTCTGCAGCAGGAAGCATCACCAAACTGACAATTAGACTAGTTGTCTTGTTGGACAATATGAGAATGGAAAGTAACAGTGAGCTACAAATAGTGGGTATCATAGTAAGGATGTCTTGATAGTACTAAAGATCATTCATAACTGGACTCAAAGTCAACAATGGTGAGTTATTACTGTCACAGAGATGAGAACAGTGAGGGCTCAGCTGAACAAAAATTAGATGAAAGGTCCAATAAGAGATTAATCAACAATGTTTCTCTCACTAGCAATGCTGCCGAGTGTTTTCCAGTATGTCCTGTTTTCATTTCAGACTTCCAACATCCTTAGTGATTTGCTATCATTTTTACAGAACAATATTTGTTCTTTTATCAGCCTAAGGCGGGCAATTCCATCAACGTATTTTAAATAGAAAATTACTAATTGACAGGTACAGGAAAGAAAATGGCACCAAACACCAATATCTGATCAGTATGTTCAGTGGCCGTCCTGAAAAGTCCCTTTTGTGAAGACCATACTTCACCTCTCCAATTCATGAAATCAACATAATAATAATCTCTTTATTTCTATTGCTTTTTGGCAAACAGGTTACGAGACATTTACTTTCAAGATCACATCACGATCACTTTACTTCAGGTATCTAAATTTAAAAAAAACTCAGTGTTGATTCCAATGTCCCAATTGAAGCCGCAGCTCTATTCAACATGAATTGCAAAAACTTACAAAGGATGACCTAATCAAAAAGTATTTTATTAACTAGAGATAACAGCAAGGCCAATACCAATACAAATATCACAATTGTACCTTGGTATAATCCATGTCTCTGAAGTTCATGTCAGAAAGATAAGAATTTGCTGTACTTACCTAAAAAAGGAAAGAAAACATATTAAAAAATCATTGTTCAATTAAATATCGCATCAGCTGTACAGAATGTATCACAGAAAACATTTCTTGCTTGCAATAAATTGATATATTAGCTACACCTTAAAAACATGAAATAAACATCTTTAAATAACTTAATTTCAAAATGGTACAAATATTCAATACACAGGTATTAATATTCAAATGTCAAAAAAACTACTGAGTTTTGTCATCAGGCACAGGCATAATGAAGTGCTTAATTAAATGATACTGTAAGTTTGGAGGTTCTTTTGATAAACAAGCAAGAAAATGCTCCATGTAAAGTAACATTTATAATATGGAGGATCCTTTGGTACTTTGGGAATATTGATGTAATTTTGAAAGGGTGAATTTTAACAAGTATTACGGAATATATTCCTACTCTAAATAGACTAAAAGCATTTTCTGCACTTGATGTCATCATGTTCCCTGACACTGCATTTTACGTCAAATTTCTGAAATCGTTCCCATGCATGGGGGACAGAGTTTTGATGGCCTATATGCTTTATTGGTTGAGAAAGCAAGTTGGAGCAAATTCCAATCCTGTCCTCCCACTCATGAATTGAAGGTCAGTTTGTTCAATTACATGCTCATGATCTTAAAATGAATACTACTGCAGTTTCCAGCCAAGATCCTATGGGACTAATAAAGTGCCAGAAAAGCACTGAGAGGGGGAACCAAAGTGTTCATTCAGCTCTTTGGCTGGATATTCCTCCTCCTCAAAGAAAACACAATTTAATAGACATGATGATGGAAGTCTGGCTATATGAATCGCAGTGCAGTAAGCATATTGTCCAATGATCCATTTGCAGGCTAATCACTAGTGATACTAAAATGACTTGCTGGCAGAATGTTTATATTCCCTCTTGTCAATGTGAAATAGCCAAAGTAGTTAACAAGTCTTCCAGTGATAACTTATTATTGCTCAGAAAAACAGCACTATTTTTCTTGGGCCCCTGTCCCATGCATTGGAACAGTAAATCAGTGAAGCAGTTCTACTGAACGGAAGGGATTCGAAAATAATAATTTCAAACTTGTGCGCTATCTTGAAGCTGTTAAAAATCCGTGATAGGAGTAAAATGGAGAAAAAGGTGACAAAAAATTTTAAGAAAATTAACCGTTCCCAGCTCTGACGAAGGGTCAGCTAGACTCAAAACATTGGCTCCACTCTCTCACCACAGATGCTGTCAGACCTGCTGAGATTTTCCAGCATTTTTCTGTTTTTGTTTCAGATTCCACCATTTTGCGTTTAACTGTTCCCACCTGCCTGGCTCATGAAAGTGAAGGCAGGTTATTGACCATCTCAGGTCTTTCAAATTAAGTGGTAGGGGACAGTGAGCAGGGATAATGGGCACAGGATGTGACTAGTGGTGTTCTGTGTTGGGGCCTCAATTGTTCATTCATCATATTTATTAATGACTTAGATGATGGGATAGAAAGCCACATATTCAAGTTTACTGATGACATAAGATGGTTTGCACTGTAAGAATCTAAATGAAAGCATACAATTACTAAGAGATAATAGATTAAATGAATAAATAAAACTGTGGCAAATGGATTTCAAATGTAGGCAAATGTCATTTACTTTGGACCTCAAAAGAATGGCATAGATTACTTCCTAAATCTAGCAACAGTGGAGGTCCAAAGGGTTGAGGACAGCCAATTGAGGCTTTTAAGTAGCCACTTAAGGATCGCTTAAGGGCCCCATCTCACCAGAGCTGGTATTCGGCAAGTGTTGGGTGGGGGCCATACCATGTGGGCAAACCACCACATAAACCCTGGCAGATATGCTTCCAGCTTTCCTTCTTGGGCATACTGTGTCCAATGGGACAAACCTGGCAGTGGAAAGGATGGGACCCTTGGGAAGCCATCTCGTATCCATGCCAGCGTTCTCCTCCCCCATTTTGCTGAGGTCTCCCTGCTTGACCCTGGCAATCCGGCACAACTCAACTTGGTCTGGGGCTGAAGCAACAATCCTTCTCGTAGACCCCATTGCAGTACTGGTTGTAGTGCTGCAAGTAGTGAAGAGCTGCAGGCCACTGATTGGCTGGTAACGTTCAGAGGCATGACATCTGCCTTGAACCAGGAAACCTGGTGGGAAATTGCCCCCAGTGGAGCTAGGAACACCAACAACAGCCAGTGGACTGCCTATTTGGGACTTAATTCCAACAGGGTATCTGGAAATGGCTCAGAATGGTTGCCACCAGCTCTCCAACTGTTAAATTCCACCCCAACGGGGTAGAAGCTTTCTGCCCCTGGTTAGACTTCACCTGGAATGCTGTGAACATTTCGAGGCACCACCCCTTAGAATAGATATATTGGCCTTGGAGGGAGTGTGGTGTCGATTTCTCAGAATGATATCTGTACTCAAGGGTTAAATTATGAGGAGAGCTGAAACAAATCATAGTCCTGTATTTTAGAAGATTAAGTGGTGATTTGTCCAAAGTATTCAAGATAACAAGATCAATTGTGAATTCTAAATCTGAGATCAACTAACAAAAATTGATCAAAGTTTTTAAAGGATATGGAGGAAATGCAGGTAAATGGGGCTAGAAATTTAGCCCCCAGCACAACCACGGTGGCACAGTGGTTAGCACTGCTACCTCACAGCGCCAGGCACCCGGGTTCGATTCCCAGCTTGGGTCGCTGTCTGTGCGGAGTCTGCACGTTCTCCCCAATTCTGCATGGGTTTCCTCCCGGTGCTCCGGTTTCCTCCCATAGTACAAAAGATGTGCTAGTTAGGTGCATTGGCTATGATAAATTCTCCCTCAGTGTACCCAACAGGCGACAGAGTGTGGCGACTAGGGGATTTTCACAGTAACTTCATTGCAGTGTTAATGTAAGTCTACTTATGACTAATAAATAAACTTTAAAAAGAAAAGAACAGACTTAGGTGGACATGGAATTTTGCACTGCCAACCTGCATACCTATTCCCCAGTTCCATGTCACCCAAGCCATTTCCCTGGAGGTGAGATGGAGGGCACAGCAGTTTAAAAATATTCATCTTACCCATGCCTTCTACAGGACAATTTATAATCGACCATGATGTGATTCCAGCCTAGAACTGCAGAGCATTGTTCTAACCATAATGGTTTTCCAATTCAGTGGCCTAACCCTCTAGGCCACAGAGGAACCCAAAACATTTTTCAACTCATCCATGACTGCCACAGGACGATTTGAACCTGGAACTCCACAGCATTGCCCTAGATTTGTGGTTTATCAGTAGCCAACTTATCTACTTAAAGGCCTATTCAGGCTTGTTGGCTGAGGCTGATTGGGTTCTAGTTGGCCTCCAGGTGGCCACAGGCAGCAGGGAACAGTACAGCTGCCTGAAGGCTGCTTCTCAGTGGGGCAAGCACTCCAGACAGGTTTATACAAGCATAGATAATAGGAACTGGGATAGGCCATTCAGCCCTTCTATCATGCTCCTCCATTCATTATGATCATGACTAATCATCCATGTCAATAGTCTGATCCCACCTTCCTCCCATATCCTTTGATCTCCTTCGCCTCAAGAGGTATATCTAACTCCTACTTGAAAACATGCAATGTAATGGCCTCAATGACTATCTGTGATAGCGAATTCCACAGGCTCACCACTCTCTGGGTGAACAAATTTCTCCTCATCTCAGAGGTCACCGCTCCACTTCCCAGGGTTCAACAGCAGTTGCAACCCACCCTTTGGAGGGGCTCCTCCCCCAAAATAGTTGCTTGGCTGCCAGGCTATTTTTAAAAATTTAAATACAACAACAAATGTGAAAAAGCCAAGAGAGGCACCCAGCTTCGAGAACCAAGCCTGCCTTCCAGCTACTTATTGATTAAATTGGGAAAAATCAAGTGAGAATGTGCTTCCCACATAGCACGGGCTTCCAGTCACCATTTGACCCTGACAACATGGTCCTGAAACCCGCAGGAAAATCCTGCCCATGGAGTTAGGTCACAGAGAAGCCATGATCTCATTGAAAAGTGGGAAAGGCTTAAATGTTCAATTAACGCTCGGTTTCCAAAACAAATTCTAATTAAGACAATATTGGGTACAGAGAAGGTAATTTCCCTACATTAATATTAATTAATTGATTTGAATCCTTTCCTGGTTAAAGCTACAACTGTTACTGTGTAGTGTACTGTTCTTATCTCAAATTGCCAGTCACTCACTAAATCAATATTCAAATCATTGTATCCAATCGCACACCACACTCTACCATTTGTATCATCTCTGTCCACACAGTGTATGACTGAAGCTCAGTTATATTAACCAGCTTAAAATAACACCTCTACCTCTAGCCAGTTTCACAATGAATTATATAAACAGGAGGGTACAGCAAGAACCACAATTTTGTACATTTTCATGATTCTAATAGTAATAGGCCAATCGGAGAATACAGACCATAACAAACCCTAAGGATCCTCAGAACAAAGAAATGGTTAGTAGCTTGGCTTATCCATAGAGAGCTCCAAGGGAAAGCTCATATCTGCAGGATTCAGCTAAAGTGCAAGACATGGTACGTAGCTCTGTTTCAGCATTGAGGTTATATGTGTATGCAGCTCGTGAAGGTGCAGACAAGCCACATGTGAATGAGCACTGTGATGCACAGATATAGTGAAGAGCAATATCCCACCAAGCACTATATATCAGACCAACATAAAGTCACATTATCATTGCAGTCGTAAAAGGTGAAAAAAGCCAAGGTGATGGCCTGCTGGGTCAGCCTTCCTGTGGTACAGATGGCCATGGAGATTACCAGGGTGCCGACACAACTGTCTGTTGATGATGGTGAATCACCATTAGCAGGTGATAAAGGTGGAGTTAAAATCACTGAGGTGATGGTGGAGGTCATGATGCCCCTATGTCCCTATTAACTTTGTCTATGTGATCGGTCATTTCTTCAAAAGACTTAAATTCATCAATCGTGTCTTATCTTTAATATATCCATTCCAGCCGTATTACACTATTTTGTAGATTTCTAAATAATAAATTAACTTGACTTTTGCTTAGAGAATCTACAGATTTTCCACAACTGACGTTAACCTCCATGGACAAGATTTGGTTGTGAGTCACGCACTACAAGGAAGCAATGAAATGTGACGACACACTTCCACCTCATTAAAAAAAAAACTATCAGAGCATTTTTTTAAAAGTTTGTTAATATAGAAAAATACTGGATGGATGTTATCATAGAATAGAATCATAGAATCCCTACGGTACAGAAGGAGGCCATTCAGCCAATCAAGCCTGTGCCGACAGAAATCCCACTCAAGCCCTACATATTTACTCGCTAATCCCAATGACACGAAGGGGCAATTTAGCATGGGCAATCAACCTAACCCGCACATCTTTGCAGTGTGGGAAGAAACCGGAGCACTCGGAGGAAACCCACGCAGATACACAGAGAACGTGCAAACTCCACGCAGAAATTACCCAAGGCTGGAATCTGGCCATTCCTGCCGTGGGATCTTCCGGTTTCACTGAAGTCAACCCCCATTGTGCAAGTTCCCCAGTGGTGGAGTGGGTGAGCCATGCAAAGGCCAGTAGACTACGGCAGGACTGGATGATCCCACCAGCAGCCAATGGTTCGCAATTACTACAGAAATCCCGGCCACTATCTCTGACTATGAATCATGAAGACTGAAAAATAGTGGAGGGACAATGCAGTTAATTTAAAAAAATACAAAGAAATTGACTTAGAAGTCCTTAGGTATCTTTTGCAGGTCTTGAATGAGAAATGTAGTCAACTTCAAAGAACTGAGAGGGATAAGAAAAATTTAGCTTTGGTTAAATTCGGCTGCTGAGTCAAAGTTTGTGTAGACCACAATTGGTTGATGAATTGCCCTCACGCTTTCATAACTACTGTTATAATTATCTTATAGGATCAGGATCTTCCCAGCAATCAAAATATCAAAACATATATAAGATAGGAAATGAAAACTGGTGGCAAGAGGAACAATGCTACAAATAATATTAGAACATGGTCAAAAAGATTTCTCCAAGTTGTGATTTTTGCCTTCAGCCTGCACATTCTCATCAGCAAGTTTCTCTCTGGTTCCGTAATTTCAAGAAATTGATACAGAAAACTGTAGGAAAGCAAAGTAATTTCCATCTAAGCAGCGACTGCAAACACATATTTTTGATGTGTCACACTAAACTTGGTGCAGTGAGGAACATAGAAGGGCATGCCAGGAGCAGCAGAAGCTGCACTAAAAATGAGGTACCAACCAAGTGAAGCTCTTATAGTGTGGACTCCATGCGAGCAATAGTGAGAGCAAAGCAATCCCATGAGAAACAAATCAAGTAAAAGCTCTGCGATCCTGACCCATCCTGTTATAAATGATGGGGAACAACCGAATAACTAATGGAATGGAGGAGGAGTCTCAATCAACATCCTTACCCTCGATTATGGGGGAGCACACTATGTGTTTGCAAATGACAAGGGCCTGAATTTTGTTCCCTGAAGCCAGCGCAAAACACAGTTGCGGCTATGGTCAGTCCTGGAACCCGATTTCACTCTGGCTGGCCAATTAGCTGGCACTCAGAATGAAACATACACTGTGAGAGCTGCTGGGGAGGGCAGGAAGAGAGTGGGCATTAAGAAAAGGGAAGGTGTGGGCTGACGCTTCGAATGTGCTCCCTCAGGAGGACAGCTGCTGCGGAGCTGTCTCAGGGAGCTGCAAACATGAACAAAATAAATTGCGATAGAAAAACTGTGTGTATAGGCAGCACGTTCAAACACAAACCTCAGTCCCCAGGCACCTCTTTAAATTTTATTTCAGCCCTGACATTTCATCCTGTGTAAAGACAACCCTGCCAATTGGGCTCGCCCACCAACAGTAAAAGCGGACAGTCCAAGTAAAATTGCATTCAATTGGCCCCTTAATGGGCTAAATCGCCGCTTAATTGTTGGTAGACGCGCTTCCGACTTTCACATGCATCCGGTGACTGAAATATTGCACGCGCTCGACATCTTTTCCTGCAATTTCACGTGCTTCTACATTGGGCGTGCACCCAATTTAAAATTCTGGCCAAGGCTGAAGAGCTTTCAGTCATCTTTAACCAGCTGTGGCAAATGAATTATCCTCCTCCTGAGGTCTTTGCAATCACAGAATTATTGCAGCGCAGAAGACCATTCAGCTCCGGTTGCACTAGCTCTCCAAATGAGCAATTCCCTTAATGTCATTTTCCTGCCTTTTCCTTGTAACCCTACTCATCCTTCCTTTTCAGATAACAGTCTAATTCCCTTTTGAATGTTTTCATAGAACCTGCCTCTATCACACTCCTGAAGTAGACTTCCAATCTGGAATGTGTTAACAACAAGTCTGTATTAACAACTCATAACTACATACTTGCAGCAGAAGGTACAGGTATGGAGCTGACTCCATTCTAGGTCTTAACCAACTATGTCCATCTCCAGACTGACCCTACTGACCCTGTCTCTGGTTCAGGTGTCTTCTTACATCACTGTGCAGGCAGTACCATAGTTAGTCCTACATTAACCATTACGTACCAGACCCTTCAACTAAACTCTCAGGAAGTGCAATCCAGACATTAATAGCACCCTGTATGAAAATGTTATTTCTCATACTGGTTCTGCTTCTTTTGCCAAGTACTTTAAATCTGTGCCCTCTTATTCTCCATCCTTTCATGAGTTTCTCCCGATTTATTTTGTCCAAACCCCTCATGATTTTTAATGCTCCTGTCAAATTTTCTCCCAGCCTTCTCTTCTCCAGGGAAAGAGAATCTTCTCCAATCTACTCTCATAACTGAAATTCCTCATCTCTGGAACCATGATCATGAATCTTTTCTGCATTCTCTTCAATGCCTGCACATCTTCCGAAAGTGCAGCACTCAGAACTGGACGCAATACTCAAGCTGAGGCTGAACTAGTGTCTTATACGCTTTCAACATGAGCTCTTTGCTCTTATAATCTATGCCCCTATCAATAAAGCTGAGGATGTTGCCATGCTTTCATTAACCACTCTCTCAACCTACCACCTTCAATGACTTATGCACCCGTGCCCATTTACAATTGTACCCTTGTCTCTCTATCTTCTCCTTACCAAAATGAATCACTTCACATTTCTCCTCATTGAACTTCAGCTGCCACCTGTCCACATGTTCCACCAACTGGTCTATTTGCTTTTGAAGTTCTACATTATTCTGCTCACAGTTCACAATGCTTCCAAGTGTTGAATCATCTGTAAAATTTGAAATTGTGCCCTGTACATAAAAGTCTAAGTCTTTAACATATATCAGAAAAAGCAAGGGTCCCAACACAGAGTCCTGGAGAACTCTGCGGCAAACCTTCCTCCAGCCTGAAAAAACATCCATTCACCACTACTCACTATTTCCTGTCACTCAGCCAATTTGATATCCATGTTGCAACTTCCTTTTATTCCATGAATTACAGGCCACCATAGTCTCAATTTGAGACTAAGTGCCCACGTCGGCAGGAAAACTGGAGTGTTTACCGCTGGTGTTGACAGCATCTATCAGGTGGGATTCACCAATGCCAATAGTAAACTGCTGTTTGTAAGTAACCCACCGACCAGCCCCACTGTTCTGAGACCATGCTGACATGTTTAAAGGGCCGACCGGCCTCCACACTCAGGGAGAAGTCCCCCTGCCATTGTCTGTATCTTTAAGATCTGGTTGGTTGTAGGGATTCGCATTCTAATCAGTATTCTGTAACTTGATTTTGTGTCTCTGTGCACTGTTTGAGAGCACATTTCCACTCCATCTGACGAAGGAGCAGCGCTCCGAAAGCTAATGGTATTTGCTACCAAATAAACCTGTTGGACTTTAACCTGGTGCTGTTAAAACTCTTACTGAAATCACCACGCCAGAAGTGATCTTCAGGTCTGCCAGGCCTAGAAGGGAAAGTCAAGCTTTGGGATCACCATCCTTGGTGAGAGCGGCGAGGTCAACCTCTTGCCCCCAGCCTGAGCGCACCCAACCCCAAAGACATTGGGGCCCCTCCCTCTGCAGCCTGGCTGCAGCAGAGGAGCACATGGCCACTGGAGATACCTCCTTGACCCCCTTTAGGGCCCAAGGTGCCAAGCCAGGGTGTCAGTGACAGGGTGCCATTGAGCAGTGCCCCATTGGAGTCTGAAGGGGAAGGGGGGGCTGTGGGATTGAGGGGGACCTGAGTGGAGGTTGGGTCAGGTCACCCTCATGCCTGCAAAGTGCGGTGGGGGGTGATGACCCATTATTTGAGAGGTGGGGGGAATGATGCCCCTCTTCGTTGAGGGGTTGATGGTGCACCCTAGACCCTCGGGATCCAACATGTCAGGTTGACGATTGTGGGACCTGCACTAAAGCCAGTCCGATGCAGATCCCGCTGGGAGCTGGGTGAATAGCGGGAGGGAATTAAATTGGCTTTAAGCCCGCTAATCAGACGGAAACTAGGCAATCTGAATATTTATTGGGCTCTCGCTCACTCTGGCCAGGAACCCAATCAGGGTAGATGTGGCGACTGGTGCAAAACCCAGTTTACGGTCGATGTCCGATTCTCTGGGCCATCGCAATTCTCACCAGGAGCTAGCGGACCAGTAAACCACGCTGACAACTATCTTGTAACACTTATTGACTAGATTAACCACTCTCGTCTCCCAACTTCTCTATCCCTCTCCTGAAGATGCAAACTACTCCTGGGGAATGATACCATGGGCCTGATTTTACCATTGCGTTGCTCCCATTTTCGGACGCAAAAACCTGGTAAAGTCGGACGTGAGGTGAATAGCGTGATCCGCACCCATGTCCACGCAGAGGCCTGAAAATGGCTGCGATTGGAACCGCGCCCGAACTGGGCGTGACGTCAATTTAAATGCATTTGCATGCATTTAAATTGACTTAATGAGCTGGCTGCCCAATCTTACCTGCATTTCCCCCTTTGCCATCGCGTTCGCCTATCCAGATTCAGCACGAGTCAGACCTGCTCAGCAAAAGTCTGGTTCGGGCGCTCCAGCTTCTGAATAGGTCAGTTCACAGCTTCCAATGGCTCTCTAACTCAGATCGGGGGGTGGAGGAGAGGGGAGGGCGGCGGGCCAGATCATTTGCGGGTGGAGGGGGGCCAGATGTATCTCTGGTGGGGTGGGGTGGATGAGGAGGGAGGCCGGATTATTCTCTGGTTGGGGGGGGTGGGGGGGATGGGAGGAAGTGAGTCAGATGTATCTTTGGTTGGGGGGAGGTGGGGGGGGGGGGGGGGGGGGGAGGAGGGAGAAGGAGGAGGACCAGATATATCTGGTGGTGGGGTGTGGGGGGGGTGGGAGGAGGGAAGTCCGATCATTCTCTGGTGAGGAGGAGGGGGTGGGGGGAAGGAGGCCCGATCATTCTCTGGTGTGGGGGGGAAGGGAGGCCAGATGAATCTCTGGTGGGGGGGGGCGGGAGAGGGGGAAACAGGGGGTCGCGATTGGTCTGGGTAGTGGGTGGGGTGGGTGGATAAGGGGGACAGTTATGTTGTGGGTGTGGGGCGATGTCTATGGGGGCCATCGCTCCCGCTTTTCACTCCTGGGCCGCTTTATCCACTTTTTGCGGCCCGGGAGCAATGTGACAGGGGAGCGTTTTTCCATTTTTTTTCACTGCGCATGTGCAGTTGAAGGCTCCAATCGGAGCAGCAGCGTTTGGGGCGCGATAAGCCCCGCCCACAGTGCAATTCAGATTCGCAATTTTTTTCTTCAGGCTGAGTGTGTATGGGGGCACCCGGAAACAGGTTTCCAAGTTGGATCTGAATTGCGCCCAGATTCAGCACTTAGAATCAAAATGGTAAAATCGCTCCCCCCCACCCTGCCAATGATCACAAACTGCTCTGTTACACCTCCCTCCCTTTGTGCAACTCCAACTAGTGAGTATGACAAGGTTGACTGATGTACTGGGTAAATATAAATGCTATTCCAGCAGGGATCACACGGTAATAATTAGCAGTAATAATTAGCATCTGACCAATTTTCCCCTCCCTCACCCTGGGCACTGAAATCGATTTGAGGATCCATACACTATATTCTCCGAGATTAGCAAAACCAATACAGACTAAGGCCCTACCTCATTGACTCAGTTCCACAGCAGGTGGCATACTTATCCACTGAGTTATTTGCTTATTGCAGTACTTCATTAATGGCACGAGTTATATTTTGCTGCTTGTTTACCATTTCAACTTTTGACTACCCAGCCATGTCTTAAACTAAATGTGAAAACATTTGAACAACCTGGGCCACTGACTTTCTCATCAGTGCTGGCAAAATTGCTCATTACAGGCTACAAGAGAAACCGTGTGTGCCAAACCATCTTTCAACAAAAAAATAAGGTGCTCTGTTGCTACGGTGTTTGACAGGAGTGTGTTTTGTTTGGGAAGCAGCTTTTTCCTATACAATTTGAGTAAGTATGTTTTAAATATTAAATGAGTCTGATGTGTTCTTGCAAGTCTGTTGGTTCTAAATGCAGCCCTCCACCAGTGAAGACCAACTAAATGGTACCTGTGCCATTCATCTAGATTTCAGCTCGTGCAGTAATCTTTGTTTTTTTGTGTGTAAAAATTTTGTAGCTGTGTGGCATTCTGTTAACAAAGTGAACTTTGACCAGTTTCTGCCTCATCTTGAACATGACAGTACAACAACCAGAAACAATATTAGAGATTTTCAAAAGACTATTTTAAGTCCGCACACTGCAATCTGGCACGTAGTTCAATACTCTGCAGTTTAATGAATGACAATGTAATTAATTTTGGTAAATGAAATGCTTTTCGTCAAATATAAAAAGCATCATTTTATTATCTATTCTTTAACCATCCAATCTGATGCGGTTTTACCATTTCAAATAGATGTTCTCCATTTGCCACTGTCTTAACTGTTAATCAGAGACATGCACTCTTCCCAGAAAAAAAGTGTAATGGCATATTCAAATGTAGGCTAATCAAAAAGCGACTGCTTTAGTATACAAATGCTGCAAAGTTAGAGTCAGCAGATTCCTCATTATCTTGCATGTGACATATAAAAAGTTACTTATTACACAGAAACAGAAGCCTGCGGACACACAAATTTCAAGTGGATGTCAGGTGCATCTATCAAACTAACATTAAATCAGAACAATTAGCAAATAAAAAATGGAAACATTACCATAACCGCTGGTGTTTGATGTCAATAGGCTTATTAATTGCATACGGTGATCCATGAAGGTAAGCACTCCTGTACCTAGCCACCTTCTCCAGCGACGGGAAATATTCACAGCTTGTTGGCAGACTCATTTTTCATTCTCACAGCACAGCAAAATAACCATTTCCCTTCATTGAGAAACTGCCCTTTCAACACTTGTTCACAGTTCCTTTTTTTCTTCACCGGTAAACTATCATTTATTGAACAGAGAACATTTTCGCAATCCTAATATCTCACTGTTGGGAGCACATTCCCCTTCCAATTGATTTGCTTTGTAAGTGCTATGCAGGGCTGTGTTTGTATTTGCTATCTTGCTTTCTCTCAGGAAATGCACTGATAGTTCACTAACAGAACAGGTTGGGCTTAAGGTTTCCTGACTGAAAGTAGTCATTATTCATGCAAACACAAATTGAAAAATTGTCAATCAAAACTGCAAAAATGATTGTTTTCTTTCGGGAATTGGGTAGTTTTATGGACAATATACAAGCGACTAAATTGAGAGGCTGCAATTGTTTTCAATCAATGATTTGAAGCTGTACACAGTACAGTAAAGGATGGAGTCCAGTTTGCTCATAAGATCATTACCAGTAAGCCAATTATTGTAATGCTGTCCTGGCCAACGTAACACCCTCCACAAATCTTACCGCATTCCAGACTCCCTTCCTAGTCTGGCTTACACATTACCCGTCATCGCTGACCTACATTCTTTCCCAATGCCCCAGTGCCTCAGATTTTAAAATTTAATCCTCCTATTTAATTCCCTCCGCTTCCCATCTCTGCAACCTGTTCCATCAATACAACTTCTCTCCCCAAACTCTCTTTCAATCAACCACTTGTGCATCCACTCTCCCTTTGGTTCACCATCAGTGGTGATGCTATCAGCCACACCCTAAACTTTTCACCTCTCATCCTTCTTTAATACCTTCCTTAAAGCCCACTTCCAACAATTTATTTTGATCATCTTTTTTAATACTTCCATCTTTGATTACTATCTACTTTTTCTTTACTTCTGTGAAACACTTTGGGCCATTTTCTATGTTCAACGCAACACTCACCTCTATGGAGTTACAATCGGGTCATTGTTCACTGATGGATGGTTCATGCCTAGCAAATTCTATTTGCCATTAATGCTGTTGTACTTTTTCTACTGCCTATTTAGTCCAGAGTTTCCATTTGTGTGCAATTCACCCGACATTGGCCAAATTAGAGTAAAAGATTGAGGAATTTTAAATGAAAGTTATGTCAAGCAAAATTGAGTTTCTTCAATCTTTCACTCTGGGTTTAAAAAACTGCATTGGAATCTGGTCCCACCAACATACCTGGTTACACCCCTAGATTGAAATGAAGAGCATAATGAATTTTAACCAATTGCGCTCGTTCGCAATCATTTGAGAATGCTCATCAAATTAAGCTCATTCTTCAAGCCTCAGGGTCTTAGAAGCCAAGTTTTAAAATATTTTTTACAATAATTAAGAAACTGGGCAGTGTAATGCCAATGAAATGGATCAGTATAGTTTTTTTACAGGTTATTTCAGTATTTAAAATCAGGTTGCGTTTTAAAATTCTTATTATTCATTCATGGGACATGGGCGCCGCTGGCTGGCCAGCATTTATTGCCCATATCTAGTTGCCCTTGGGAAGGCGGTGGTGAGCTGCCTTCTTGAATCGCTGCAGTCCACGTGCTCTGGGTTTTCTCGCAATGCTGTTAGGGAGGGAATTCCAGGATTTTGACCCAGCAACTGCTATATTTTGTGATAAACTCATTTTTGGTTGTATTAATAAAACTGCATCAGGTTATTGCTCGTAAATATGGCAATGAATATTTTTAATGCAGAAATTTTGTGCATAATTTGTGCTCATATTGCCAGTTGCACCCATAGCAGAAACGTTATCCCTTTACATTGTGTTTAAATATGAAAAGTTGTCAGATGCAGAAAGGACACCAGTTTCATGAGTTTACCTGGCAACTATCAGTATTTGTTTGACATTTGAAAAACAACTTTTCACATTCTATGTGTTTACCAGCCAACACTAGCTTTCGAGCCACATGACAGTTGGCAGCAGCTTTAAGTTTAATACACCTCTCTGTCAAGATAACTGAATCATTAAAGCTTATTGCAATTATAAAATACCATTCTGAGGAACTGTGATTTGATTTGTATGTTAGTCAGTTAATCTGCCAGATATATATTATTGAACTAGGGCTAGAGTGTTGAGATTATAGAAGTCTTTTTCACCTTCATTGTTCAGGCAGTAATCTGGAGGAATGGATCTGAGGTGTCACGGTGGCACAGTAGTTAGCACTCACAGCGCCAGGGACCGTGGTTCAATTCTGGCCTTGGATGACTGTCTGAGTAGAATTTGCACATTCTCCCCATGTCTGAGTGGGTTTCCTCTGGGTGCTCTGGTTCCTCCCATGGTCCAAAGATGTGTGGGTTAGGTGGATTGGCCATGCTAAATTACCCATTAGTGTCCCAAGAGGTGTAGGTTAGGGGAATAGTGGGGTAAATACGTGGGGTTACTGGGATAGGGCCTGGATGGGATGCTTTGCCAAAGAGTTGGTGCAAACTTGAAGGGCCAAATGGCTACCTTCTGCACTGTAGGGATTTTATGATTCTCTAGAATAAAAATGAAAATTGAGTAGCTTCTATAACAGGTGGGCAATCTGCTCCACCAGTTTGCTGCGCAAGAGGTAAAGGCAAAAATTATCCCATGCATGTCCTTATCAGAGCTGCACCATCCACAAACATGTGTTCACTTCAAATTGAAAAGCATGATAGAATAAAAGGCCCCGTATTTAACAAATCTCTTCCATCACATAATAATGTTACAAAACAGAAAGCAGCAAATGGTGCTGTTGGCAATTTTAACATTTGGCAATAGCACAAACCAGTCATATCAACCTTGTTCCTGGGGCCACAATGGCTTCCTCTTGATAATGAGTTTCGAATGAAACAAAATCAAATCTTACTGACCCACCCTACTTTATCATTTACAATTCTATGTACTATTTCTGAGGGTCTTGGACAATAACCTGACCCCCTCCTCCACACAAATTTCAGCAGTCAATCGGTGTGGCAAGCTGGTAAGATAGGGCACGAAGCAAAAAATTGGGTTGGCGACCGATTTCTCACCTCTCGCGATCTTTCCAGCCCCGTTCTGCTGGTGAAATCCCCGCCATTCATTGTTGCCACAGCCCCCCTTGCCAAGCCCCTTGGCACTACCCTGCCATGTCTCTGACCACCCAGTGGCTACATTGGTCTCTGCACCCCTGGCATGGTCATGTCGTCGACTGGAGAACATCTAATGGCCTCGGAAGCTATGGCGTTATGCCATTTAGGAATATTTAAATCTATGCGAATTGAAGGAAGACATCAATTAAGTTGCCGGTGGTGGGCAGGGAAGATCTTCATTTTGACATCTTCCTGGTACAAATCTCATTATGGCCCTCGCGCAGAGAGTTAGTCACCATAATGGGATTTGTGCCTACGGCAAATGGGCCTGAAAAATCATGGCCAGAGTGTTGGGAAAAATGGGCATTTTCAGGGTGGCAACCTGTAACTACTGGAGTGCTAGAGGGATCAGTGCTGGGGGCCACAATTATTTACAATATATATTCATGA
Organism: Mustelus asterias; assembly: GCF_964213995.1. Taxonomy (NCBI): domain Eukaryota; kingdom Metazoa; phylum Chordata; class Chondrichthyes; order Carcharhiniformes; family Triakidae; genus Mustelus; species Mustelus asterias. The sequence continues at coordinate 128,834,321 of NC_135801.1, read as the reverse complement.
CTTGGACAAGGGAAGTCAATGTACTATTGCCAAGTTTGCGATGACACAAAATATAGGTGGGAAGACAAGTGGTGAGGATGTCACAGTCTATAGAGGAATACAGACAAAGTGAGTGGTCAAAAAATTTAGCAGATGGAAAATAATGTAGGAAAATGTGAAGTTATGCACTTTGGTAGGAAGAATAAAGGAGCTGAATATTATTTAAATGGAGAAAGACTGCAGCACAGAGGGATTTGGGAGTCCTTGTGCATAAATCACAAAACGTTAGGAATGTTGGCCTTTATTTCAAAGGCAATAGAGTATAAAAATAGGGAAGTCTTGCTAAAACTACTCAAGGCACTAGTTAGATCATACCTGGAATACCGTGAACAGTTTTGGTCCTCTTATCTAAGGGAAGGTATACTGGCATTAGAAGCAGTTCAGAGAAGGTTCACTCGGTTGATCCTTGATATGGAGGAATTTTCTTATGAAGAAAGGTTGAGTAGGCTGGGCCTGTACTCAGTGGAGTTCAGAAGAATGAAAGGTGACCTTATTGAGACATAAAGGATTCTCAGGGGGCTCGACAGAGTAGATGTTTCTCCTTGTGGAAGAATCTAGAACCAGAGGGCATAATGTCAGAGTAAGGGGCTGCCCATGTAAAATAGAGATGAGGAGGAATTTCTTCTCTCAGAGGGAAGTGAATCTCTGGCATTCTTTACTGCAGAGGGCTGTAGAGGCTGGGTTGTTAACTAAGTTCAAGGCTGAGATAGATTTTTAATTAGTAAGGGAACCAAGAGTAATGGAGACAAGGTGAGAATGTGGAGTTGAGGATTATATCAGATCAGTCATGATTTAATTGAATGGTGGAGCACATTTGATGGGCCAAATGGCCTACATTTGCTTCTGCATCTTATTGTCTTATGGGCTTAACGATATCAGCATTCCTTCACTATTACTAGGTCAAATTCGTCGAACTCCATTCCGAACAGCACGGTGGGTGTATTTATTCCACGTGGATTGCAGCAGTTCAAGAAGGTCAAGGGCTGTTAGGGGTGGGAAATAAATATTGGTGAAGCCTGTGGCACCCGCATCCTGTGAAAATAGAAATAAAAGGAAATGGAGTAGAAGTTGAAGAAGTTAATGTTAATTCATGCTGCAGCATGCTCAATGGGTCCTATGGCTTCCTCCAGTACGTATTTCTTATATTCTTATGTTTTTATTTTTTGTAGAATTTGTAGCTGGTCTTCATAATAGGTAGAAGGCTGCCTCCAACAGAGAAAGAAAACATGTACAGAGATTGAAATACTATACTATTCCAGAGAAATAGAAATATGTTTCTTAGATTCATAAGTTTCCTTTGATCAAGGAAGATAAGATACAAGTCAGATATTCCAGATGCAGCTACCAGCATGGAATTCAAAATACCCAGAAGCAGAGGACACAAGAAAAACAGCTAACATCTCCACAGACAGGAATTCATAATTCTGATGTCTCATCAAGCTTTTCAGGGGAAAGTAAGGCCATTGCATGATACCTGTCAATGAGTTCTGGAAACATTGCTAAATACAAGCACATAGATTTTAATTTGAGATGATTATTTACATCAAGACAGCATTTGACAAGGAGTGGCATCAAGGAGCCTCAACAAAACTGAAGACAGTGAGAATCGGGGGGCGGCGGGGGGCAGAATGCTTCACAAATTGGATTGATGTTTAGCACAAAGGAAGATGGTTTTGGTTTTTGGAGTTCAATCATCTCAAACACGGAATGTCACTGTAGAAGCTTCTCATGGTAGTGTCCTAGGCCCAGCAATTAGGAGTAATCTTCAGCTGCTTCATCAATGACCTTCCCTCCATCATAAATGGGGATGTTCGCTGTTGATTGCGCAATATTTAGCACCATTAAAAATGCCTAAGATACTAACACAGTCCATGTCCATATATAGCAAGACGTGGACAACATTCAGGCTTGGTTGATAAATGGCAAGTAACATTCAAGTCTCACAAGTGCCAGGCAATGGCCATCTTTGAAAAAAGACAATTTAACCAACCCCCTTGACATTCACTGGCATTAGCATCACTGAATCCCCCACTATCAACATTCTGGAGAGTTATCATTGACCAGAAACTGAACTGGACTTGCCACATAAACACTATGGGCCCGATTTTACCGTTTTGATTCTAAGTGCTGAATCTGGGCGCGATTCAGATCCAACTTGGAAAACTGTTCTCAGATGGCCCCATACGCACTCAGCCTGAAAAAAAAAGTCACGGGTCTGAATTGTGCTGTGGGCGGGGTTTATCGCGCCTGAAACGCTGCAGTTCTGATCAGAGCTTTGATCAGCGAGAAAAAAATTTGAAAAAACATGTCATATCGCTCCCGGGCCGCAAAAAGAAGATAAAGTGGCCCGGGAGCAAAACGCTGGAGTGATGGCACTCACAGACATTGCCCCACCCCCACAACATAACTGTTCCCCTTATCCACCCCCCCCTCCCGCTACCCAGACTGATCGCGACCCTCTTGCCCTCCTTCCCCCCCACCGATCGCCCGCAGAGTGGCAGCGGACACCCCTACCCCCCCCCCCCCCCACCAGAGATCCATCTGGCCTCCCTCCTCCTCCTCATCCCCCACCAGAGAGCGATCTGGCCCTCCTTCTCCGCCCCCAACCAGAGAATGATCTGGCCCGCCTCCCTCAATCCCCTCCACCGCGGATCTGAGTCAGAGAGCCGTTGGAAGCTCTGAACTTACCTCTTCAGAAGCTGGAGCGCCCGAAACAGACCTTTGCCGAGCGTATCTGTTTCGTGCTGAATCTGAACGCTCAAACGCGATGGTAAAGGGGGTAATGCTGGTAAAGTTGGACGGGCAGCCAATTAATGCAAATTAATGCAAATGCATTTAAATGGCTGTTGCACCCGTTTCGGGCACGGTTCAGATCGCGGCCATTTTCGAGCCTTGATAAAGTGGGCATCTGCGCGGACGCGGATCGTGTTAATCGCCTCATGCCCGATTTTACCAAGTTTTCGCACCTGTTTGCAATGGTAAAATTGGGCCCTATGGCTACAACAGCAAGTAAGAGGATAGAGGAATTCGGAGGAAAGAAACTCACATCCTGAATGCCAAGAGCATGTCCACCATTGCCGCAGGCTCGAAGGCCTACTCCTACTTCTAGTTTCCTGTTTCTATCTACAAGGCACAAGTCAGGATTGTGATGGAATATTCCCCACTTGCCTGGATAAGTATTGCTCCAACAGCACTGAAGAAGCTTGACACCATCCAGGACAAAGTAGCCCACTTGATTGATGCCCTATCCACCACCTTCAACATTCACTCCCTCCACCACAGTTGCAGTAGTGTGTACCAATGATGAGGTGCACTGCAGCAACTCACCAAGGCTCTTTCGACAACATCTACCAAACCTGCGACCTCTGCCACCTAGAAGACAAAGTCAGCAGATGCATGGGAACACCACCATCTGCAAGTTCCAATCCAAGCTAAATACCATCTTGACTTGGAAGCATATTGCCGTCCCTTTACTCTTCATGGGTCAAAATCCTGGAACTCCCTTCCTAACTGCATTATGGGGTTCCTACAACTCATGGACTTCAGCGATTCAATAAAGCAACTCACCACCACCTTTACAAGGTCATTTAGGGATGGGCAATAAGTTCTGGCCTAGCCAGTGATGCTCCATGTCTGGTGGAAGAATAAAAAATATACCCAAGCAGTATTCTGGCTACATAATGCTTTAACTTATCAGCTGTCTAAGGGATCTAATCATACATTAACATAACGCCCCCAATTTGCATTTATATGCACCTTTAATGTAGAAAAACCTTCCAGTGCACGTAACAAGAGCAGTATGAATAAAAAAAGTCAGTCTCAGACATTGACCTCAACTGTAAATTTGTAATCAACAAGCAGTAAATGCTGAATTACTGTGACATAAATGAATTGCCTTTGTAGTCTCTGTTATTTATTTAATCAATTAATCTTACCTACTAATTATTTGCATGCTCAATATTTAAGGTTAAGTGCTGCTAACTATGAATCTGAGGTTAATAAGCAATTCTTAATTCATGCGCCTTTTCACTGACTCCTTACATAATTGGCCAGACAGATTCAATTCATTCACTCAGGAGTTTATTCAGGTTTTGAAGGGAGGCTGGTCTCATAAATGCTAAAATGATCTGACCTGATAAGACAGTTTGACAAGTTAGATTTAAGCATTATTAATTCCTAGTGTTAGTGACCATATCAGAAACTCCAAGGTATATTGTGAAATTAGCCTAGACTCCAACTTTCATTTTTGATTTTGGTATTAGGGTGAGCATAAGGTGTTTCGTTCCAGGTATGATGCAGCTGACACATTAGGAAGCTTTTGTCAAAGCAAACTTTATTTAAGAACACAGTTAGGATATAACAAAAAGAACAACTTAAAACATGACAAAGTATAATTCTTAACAGCTAGCTATCTCTGTTGTTCCAATTTAAAGCAATATCCCTACAGATATACACCCTTCTTCAGAATTAGTTAACATAAAAAAGTATGCTCACATTGTGCTAGATTTCCAGCCTTTTAACACTGCTGGACAGAGATCCGGACAGCAGTTTCCAGAGAAGGATATATCCTCAAACGACAGAACTTCAGAGAAGTAAACACAGCCTCGGGCAGCTCCCAGTCTCCAGTCTTCAGAGACAGAAAGAGATACCTCCCTCTGCAGCTTCCAGACAGCAATTCTCAGAGAAACCTTCACTCTCATACAGCAGAACCTTAGAGAAAGAGACTTATCTCCTGGTAGATTCCAGTCGCCAACTTTAGAGAGAGGAATAGAGAGGCACTGCTCGCTCTCAACTCAAAGCAGCATTTATAAAGCCACTAAGTTTGAATTCTCTGTGTAAGCCTAGATCCACAAAGTCATATGACCTTAGCTGTCAATCAACCTAATCAAGTCCTACTCTGTAAAACCCCAGGGGAAGCATGAAAAACAACTGAACAGTATTAGTTCAGATTAAAACAAGCATTCCAGCAATTAGAAGCAATTATGCTGCTGCGGTAACAAGACAGAGCTGCTGAATAAAGCCACAACAGCACTGGTAATAAAAAAGACTGCTAAAACAGATCTTGTACAAGAAAGATGACATATATGTTTCTTATAGGCTCAGTGTCATCATACCAGGCATACATTAGCTGCAAAACCTTAGATGGTTCCTTCATGAGAAGTGAAGGTGAAGGAGTTGTGTTTTCTTCTGATGCTCCAGGTGAGTATTCTTGTCAGGGTGTCAATCATAGATTTTGTCACACACATTGTAATTGTAAATGATATGAATAATATGGTATCCAGAACAGACCCCATAAAAGCCCTAAATAAGTCATACAGATTCAAAACTTTAACTCTGTTTCCCTCTCCACAGATGCTGCCAGACTGCTGAGTTTTTCCAGTATTATCTGTTTGTATTTCAGATTTCCAGCATCCACAGAATTTTGCTTTTATCCCATAAAAGCTCTATTAGTCACTGTTGTACTACAAGTATCTGGCACATATATGGTTAATTTAGGACTGAGTACTGTACTAGCCACAGTAATGTACATGACCCAGATCCAGGGGTTGCTGTGGTGCTGAGCGGGGACTGTTTAAGGCCCAAGCATTGGTATAGCTCCCAGCCTCTATCCTTTACTGCACATGCGTAAACAATTCTACTTGTTAATAAAGAATTACAGTTGACTCTACTGAAAGCTATGAAGACTTCCTCAAGAGATACCCTTCTATAATCAAAACCCTCCCAACAACTTACTGGGATGCTTTCCGATCATGCTTCCAATCATTTTGCCATTAAGTATGGGTCTTAATCTTTCTTTATAGCTTCATTAGAATAATCAAATCATGAAAACTCTGGTACAAAAAAGCAAAATGTTGCAGGGTTTGAGCATCTGAAATAAACAGAGAAAACGCTAAACACACATAGCAGATCACGCAGTATTTATGGCGTAAGCAGGTTTATTCTGAAACATTAACCCTACTTTCTTCTCCCCATAAAACCTAACCTGCTGGGTATTTCCAGCATTATCTGTTTTTATGGAAACTTTGGTGGCGTCTCTTTATGTAAATATTATTTTGGATGGTCTCATACATTTTCAAGGTGTGAGAAACTTTGTTACTGAGACTCAGGAGATAAATATGCTATTTTGGGGATAAGAGGATCTTCTCACAATCACCAGACCAAACTAAAGTTACTGCTGGCAGTAATGGACTACTAATGATGAGAAAATCTATCTCACTATCTGGTTACTTTGGTAGTTTAAGCATTTCCTGCCATACCAATATTTATTTTAAAATAACAATCACAATGCCCGCATTTCCAACTCTCAAGAGGCTCTGCAAGTGCACATCCATGGCAACTCAACTGATGACGAAAACCATTTCAAGGTCCTAGTTGTGTATATATTTTCAAATCAATATTCAATTGGAACTTGCCTTTCACATTTTTGAAGACTCAAGCATAAATTATGTGCCTGCAATTAGCATCTACACAGAAGAAAAAAAATCTATTTCTTGGGTGAAGTAGCATGTCAGACTAAATAACTTTTGTCTAAGATTACAATTTTTTTAAAAAAATCATTCCTTTCTCAGAACTACAAAGCTAACACAGAGCGAACTGGGTGAGCCTTTAATTCAGCTCCTTGCTTGCTCCAAAACCCAATTCAAATTCGAATTGAATCCAATTCATGGTCCCCATAAGAGAGACATACAAGATCTAAGCTGACAAGAACGGGCATTACATCTGATCTCGGGCTTGATCCCACACTTGATCTTAGCTAGAAGGCCATGCTTTGATAAATACAGTAAATGATAGCTATAACATATTTAATTAGCATTGTTGGACATCTAGGAAATTTTCCAAACATACACGTTCAAAATATTATCACTATCATTAAAATTTGGGTGTTCCTTGTTAAGTTTGGAAAATGCCAGCTTATGAGGATTAATTCATCATGTTTTATTCAAAATATGTTTTGCCCTGTATCTCGTTACAATTTACGTTATGTTATAGAGCATGCATGTCATTAGAACATTCAAAAGGCTCTGCAGAAGCAAGAGCACTTCCACAATAAGAACACATTGTGCCATTGCTTAGTTAATAGGCAAAATCAGGAAATGAATTGAGGGAAGCCACTTTGCAGAAGAGTGCAAACAATTTGACACAATTACCATAAAGCAAAAATTCAAGGATATATGTTCTGAAATTACATTTTAGGATATTTGTATAAATGCACATGTGTAAAGTTCTCGTCTTTGCTGTTTCAGTTTAAGTTTTAACCTATTTAAACAAATGGGTCAAGCCTCTGCCAAAATAGTGGGGAGACACATTTCAGGTGAATGTCTCATGCATTTGCATAGTGCTATCTTAAAGCTAAAGCATTACTTTTTAAGATAGGTCAATGATGCAAGTACAATGGAAGCGTAAAAAAGAACTATCTTAAAAAGTAATGCATAATATTAAAACAAACTTATTTCATTAATTTTTACAGAAATAAATAGAGCACAACATATTCTGGGCATATTTTTTACAGGTCAATTTGTTAATATATCCAGTAACTTCAACTGTTAATTTTATTTTTTATTTGTTACTTTGGAATATTTTACCATCTACAGGATAAGTTTGTGTAACTAACATTTACAAGCTATCACACACACACAATCTCTGCATTCTGAGTTATTTGTAACTGTATTGTGCTAGTATTATTTTGACATTCAGGGATTCATTGCTCAGTAGGAAATAGAAATCTTATTGCAGTTTCTGTTAACACTGCTCCCCAGTTTATAACAAAAGGATTTTCACGCAAAAAAAGCTGGAGTTAAATATTTAATATCGTAAAATTTATGGCCTCCACAGAGATCCTTTTCTTAATGCTAATTGTTCTGTGATGTTGCCCGGGGCAAGCATCCCAAACATTTTGGAGGATCTCCAATGCCTCCAAAAGGAACTGCACATACAAAACAATTCAGAGTCTATCTGGACCTGCCAATCCCAGGAAACAGCCTTTCATTGAAGATGTAGGATACTCGGTAAGCGGTTAATTTTACAAGATAAAGTGGCTTGAGATTAAACTGACAAACAGCTTAAGAGCTATTCAATACAGCCACGGTGGGAAGCTTTTTCATTTATGATGTTAAAGAATGGCCCAGCAGCAAGAGAGACCTGTAGGCATCTGTGGTGGTTTGAAAATTACATCCAACAAAAAAAAGTCAAAGGTCGGGTTTTGTAAATATATTGTTTCTCATGACACAATAGGGGATTATTGTGAAGAATTCATCTCTGTATATGTTCCAAGGATTAGGATTCCAATCATTAGGATTCAAATAGTATTAATAAACCATTTATTGATGTAATTGTTGCTTTTATCACTCTTGCTTCTATTGGTTATTCAGGCTGGAATTCTCCGACCTCGCCCATGCTGGGATTCTTCAGTCCCGCTGCTGTTAATGGAGATTTGGCTGAGTGCCAAATTCTTCATTCTCACTGGCAGGGTATCTGAGAATTCTGGCCCCAATATCCATTTGCCAGATAATAAATCAGTTATTTCATTCAGCTTTTCTAAATCAAACAACCTTGTATTAATGAAAAGTTCTTGGTTCAATAAATGGTATGTGAAGTGAACTTAGTTGCTAGTCTCTGATGATTACCATCCTGTGAATGACATTTAATTCACATATTTAATCACATGTTGAATAAATTAGTACATGATATGCTTGTACTAGCCATTAATCAGAACACATGATGCAGGAAATCAATGTAAATTTCATCCAACAGAGGGTTTTGACACAGAAATTAAAGGTCATCCAGTTGATTTAACATCCTTATTCACAAAGAAGTCAATACATGTGAATGTTTAACTATAACTGGTTAAGCGATAAGGATTCAGAACACTTATATTTGAAGCCCAGTGTTTTAGGCTCCAAAAAAGCAATTGGAATAAAGCTGTTAAAACTAGTTAACAAGCCATTAAATAGTATTTGCAGAAGACAAATTAACCACAAATAAATCATAATCATGGCAATCACAGAATGACAAAATGTTACAACTTTGAATATGGCTTAAATATAGAACAGTAATGGCAAGCCCTGTTAAATAAGAAACTTCACAAGATTACTATTTTTGTTAAATCCTCAGAATGGATGGATCTAACCCTAACGAACTTGCAGCATTAGTTGACAAAACTGTGTGTACTTTCACCACAATGAAAATGTTAATGCTGCTTTTTACAAGTACTTATTAACATCCTTGAGGTTCAGCACAGTCTGCATGTCAATGCTGCACACAGTGCAGCTCAATGTGATACATTCTCTCAGCCTTACCTGACAGGGAAGATCACTGACAACATTGTGAAGAAGGTAAGAGGGCATCTGTGCCCTTCGTGAACAGTGGGACTAACAGGGGTGAACAATGCCTTAAACATGAACACTTAAGAACTGTAAAAGGGGCAGAGGAATTATGGAGGAGAAGGGCGCATTAGAGACCCCTAGAGTCTGCAGGTACAGAAAGAGAAATTAGAAGGTAAAACAATGTTGAGATACGGTTGAATTGTATTGCTTTTGAAACAAACATAAATTTTGGATTTCATTAAAGAACTGACGTGGATACAGTTGGTAACAGAGTTTGGTTTACTGATCTTTTCCTTGCGCAGACTAATGCTCTTTTTAAGGATTTTTCACATAAAGCTTCAGATTTTTATTAATAAGAGGGGGGAATTTAGAATACTTCCATTCACTAAACTTCAGAGTGCCCACTGATTCAGTTCTGTTTTCAGCTACAGTGAACATTTAAAGCGCCATATTAAAGTACATATATTCAAAGAACATTTCATTGTCACTATTTACACTAGTTAACAGTGATATCAGGTTGCTGATTTGTTATGAAATTCTTTATCTGGGTTTTTATACAATACTATATGTACATTTTATAATCCTCCAAATATGTGCTTTCCCACAGAATACAATGAGTGCATATGGATATGTACAATACTTGATATTGATGCAAGAAAAGAAAAGCCTACAAGGTAACAAATAAAATACAAAATATAATAACCCAAGATCAAAGTGGCACAAAATTAATGCTAATTAAGGATGCTAGCTGTAAAGTAAATCTTTCAATTGGCCGTAATATTAAGTTGGATCAGGTCTGGCAAACAATGTATCTGGATGGAAACATTCAAGATTCTCCATGGAGAGTAACATGGAAAACTGCCTGCAAATGTACAGGGAATATTTTTCCTGAACTTTACTCCATAAGAATTCCATTTCCTGGGAACAAAGGTCAGGAGAAAACAAAAGAGGCCAGTTTCCCTGAGTCTCTGCCCCATTCGTTTCAATGAGATGAAAGGGGACATTCCTGGATTGTTATCCCTTTCTTTTGTACTTGCAACATGGGGCATCCAGCAGAACCCCTGAAGAAATGGAACAAAAAAGGGCTCAATAAATTTCTCACCAAAGTTACAAGAGGGCTATATTATTTTAAAAAGATAAATACCCCTCCACAGGTGAATCAGAAACAACAGTTAGGTTAATTATTTTACATATTGTGTGTTTGGTCCCCATCATAAAGACTAACTTCCTAATTTGCTCATTCAGTAATTGTAGATAGTGCCTGGATTGAATTCTGCCTCTGATAGGTATGACAGGTGCATTTTTCCAAAAGCATACACCCAGTAGTGAGCCATATCTATCAGAAGGTCATATTGGGAATTTGATCATGTGGTACGCATTAGAAGGACCAGGGAGAGAAAATAGGTCCTGATGCTTCTCCTGTTTCTGGGCCTCTTATCCCCACTCCATCCCCACTTTAACCTTCCTCCTCAATTAAGTGGAGCCAGTTGACATGTAACTGATTCAATGATTACTTGAACTGGAAACTGTATCTGTTGACGCCACCACAACCTGATTGAGCAGCTTAAAAAGAAATTGCCCCTGGCTGTGGGAGAATAATTTAATGCACAGTGACATGGATTGGGACCTGAATATTGAAAGGTACAGTATATTTCAGAAGGAAAGGGAGTGAGGAAAAGGTGGAGGATGGTTCTGTTAGTTAATGACAGTACTAGCACAACAGAAACCCAAGTTCGTGAAACTAGGGTGTAGAAACAGTTTGGATAGAGATGAGAAATGGTAAAGGCAAGAAATCACTTGTTGGAATGGTATACACAGCCCACCCCCTAAAAGTAACCATATGGTAGAGTGGAACAGAAAGGGAGAAATAATTGGAGCCTGTCAGGAAAGCAAGGAGACAATCATGGGAGATTTAAATTTACATATAGACTGGAAAAGTCAGATGGGCAAAGGTCGACTAGATGAGGAGTTCATTGAATGTTTCCACGAAGGTTCCAGTGTGTTCTGGAGCCAACCAGAGAGCAGCTGTACCTGGTATTGTACAATGAGATGGGAGTAATTAATGATCTCATAGTGAAGGTGCCCCTAGGTAGCAGCGATCATAATATGACTGAATTTTTTATTATGAGAAAAGGTTGGACAGGTTAGGTGTGTATCCACTGGAGTTTATAAGAGTGAGAGGTGACTTGATTGAAACAAGATCTAGCCTGGAAAGAAAAAAACAGTTCAGACCAGTGTTCTTATTTCCCCATTTTACTGTTTTTTGCTTCTGGGTGAGGGGCCTTGGTAGTGTAGATGTGGAAAGGGCGCTACTTCTTGTAGGAGAATATAGAACTAGGGAGTCACTGCTTAAAAATAAAGGGTTGCCCATTTGAAATGGAGATGAGATGTAATTTTTTCACTCAGGGGATCATGTGTCTTTGGAAGTCTTTTCCTGAAAAGGTGGTGGAAACCCAGTCTTTGAATATTTTTAAGGCACAAGTGGATAGATTCTTGGTAAGCAAGGGGTTGTTACATTATCAGGGGGTAGGCGGGATGTAGATTTGAGGTGACTTTCAGATCAGCCATGATTTTATTAAATGGCAGGGCAGGCTGGAGGGACTGAATGGCCTAATTCAGCTCCTTGTTCTTAAGTTCATATATTTGCTCGAGCCTAAGCTCATCTAGAGCATAAAATCTGATGTTTTGCACCCCCTTGCCCAGGGCCATTTTCACAAGGGGTGGAAATGTGAATGTGAAGACTGGAAGAGCAATAGGTGGTTTAATCATTTGGGGAATAGACATGTTGCCTCCCTGGTGCCAGGGACAAGGATGTCACTGATTGGTTGCAGAGCACCCAGAAGGTAGCAGGGGCAAGGTGACAGGACAGCAGTTGTGATAAACATTGGAATGAATGACATAGGTAGAAAGAAGGATGTGATCCTTCATCAGAATTTAGTGAGCTAGGTAGGAAATTAGCAAGCGGGACTTTAAAAGTAGTAATCTCCAGATTACTGCCTTCATTATAAGGACACAAATAACAACCCAGAAATAACTGTAAATCAGGAAATGGAACAGAGGGATGAATTCAGGAAAATTACAACCACCAGGGAAGTGGAGTTGAGCAGATTGCTGGATCTGTGGGCTGACAAATCCCCTTGTCCGGATGAACTTCACTTTTAAGGTCTTGAAAGAAGTGGCTAATGAGATAGTTGGTGCACTGGTTTTCATTTTCCCAAATTCCCTAGATTTTGAAAGGTTCCATTAGATTGGAAGATAGCAAGTGTAACTCCTATATTCCAAAAGGGAGGGAGATAGAAAACAGGAAACGATAGGCCAGTTAGCTTAAAATCTGTCATTGGAAAAATGTTGGAAGTCATTATTAAAGATGTTATAACAGGGCACCTGGTAAATTGAGGGCAATCAGGCAGAGTCAACATGGTTTTGTGAAAGGGAAATCATGTTTAACCAATTTACTGGAATTTTTTAAAGGATTCACATGTGCTGTGAATAAAGGGGATAAAGGAGAACCAATGGATGTACTGTATTTGGATTTCGAGAAGACATTTGATAAGATGCCACATCCTTTAATCAAAGGTTATTGTGTAAAATAAAAGCACATGGTGCAGGAGGTAACATATTGGCACGAACTAAAGACTGGTTAGCTAAAGTGTTGGCATAAATTGATCTTTTTCTGGTAAGCAGGATGAGGTGAGTGGTGTGCCACAGGGCTCAGTGCTGAGGCCTCAACTTTTACAATTTATGCAAGTGATGAAGAGAGGTTGGGTTTTTATACACTAGAGTTTAGAAGTAAGAGGCAACTTTATCAAAACCTTTAAAATCCTGAAGAGGGTGAATGTGGAGAGGATGTTTCCTCTTGTCAAGAATCTGGAACTAGGGGTCACTGTTTAAAAATAAAGGATTGCTCATTTCAGACTGAGATGAGGAGAATTCTTTTCTCTCAGAGGGTCATGAGTCTCTGGAACTCTCTTCCTCAAAAGGCAGTGGAAGCGGAGGAGGCACTTATCAGAATTTGACAGTGTGTCGGTTCTGGCGAGAAAAATGAAGTGAATTGCGCTGACAGCTCTGATATAATTTCTGACTGGATCTTGAGCCTCATTGACAAAACTTTTTATGGCCATGAGAATAATGCCATGCCCGCAGCAGCTTCCCTCTGATTTGCCTGCCAGGGCTCCACTTAATCACTGCAGTCACTGGGGAGCTCCATATAAATGGCTCCCCTGCACTTGTTCCACAATGACTGCAGGGGATGGCAGGCAGGAAGCTCGCTCTGCAATTCTCAGAGAGAGCCCTGACCAGACTTCTTGATGGAGTGGAGCAGAAGCAGGATGCACTCTACCCTGACAGGAGAAGGCCTCCCATCAAGGCCATCACCCCCACCTGGGATGCAGTGGCAACCTTGGTGAGTGCAAGCTCACTGCAGAAAAAGACGGGGCAACAGTGCTGCAAGAAGATGAACGACCTCCTTCGTTCAGCCGGGTAGGTACGCCTCATGCAGCCTTTCTCCCACCTCCACCTCTCACCCAGCAACTTCGGCCTTTGCAAACACCTCCTCCCTCCTCCCCCCTCTCCAATCACCATGCTCCCACCCCTACTCACAGCCATTCTCCTCCCACTCAAGACTCATGCCGACCACAACTCATCACAGTTAAATGTCAACAGTTCCACCAAAACTCTCCCTATCTGTGTCATTGAAGGACAAACTCAACCACAGCAAGGGTAAGCAAGCATGCCCAGCTGAAGTAAAGCCGGAGCTCAGACCCTCACACCATTTGAGGAGAGAGCCCTCGAGCTGGCTGGGGAGGAGGAAGAACGTGCCTGCACTGAAGGTGAAATGGGTGAAGCAGACAAACATGAGAATCCTCATGTTTGTCTGAATCCTGTCATTTTCAATTCCCAAGTAAGTAATCTATGTTCCCTCCTTTATCCCCCATAATGCACGAATGCCATCTCCTTTCTCTTGCAGGCATATCAGCTGAATAAGCTGGATCATCCACATGCCCTCTAGATCCACCAGACCTGAACAGCTCCAAGGGAGATTTCTCAGACCCTCCACTGAAGAAGCATCACAGCTGTCACCCACACCTGGCACCAATGCAGATACTTGCACCTTGGTAGGATCACTAAGTAGGCAGGCTTCTGGGTCACTCACTGATGAGCACCTCACAGCTGAAGATCCACAGCAGGTGAGGCAGGGACATCCCAGGGAATCGGCACTCAGAGGGATGCCGGAGCCCTGGACTCTGCTATACCTTTGTCCGAACCCCTGGGCCCTGTCACTCCAGAACTGCTAGAGCTACAAAAGCAGAAACACAAGCATCAGGAAGGGATGACAGCAGCCCTCTTCGGACTACAAAGCCGACTGGAGGAGTCCCATCACCTTCTATCCGAGGAGATGGTGCCACCATGTCAGCGCACCGAGGCCAATACTGCAAAGTTGGCATCCGCAGTGGAGACGTTGGCGCAGGATGTACACTACATGGTAGGAGATGTTGATATGATGGTCCATCTCATGACCTCTATTTCTGAGGGTTTCAACTGCATGGTTCAGGCACTGGTGGGAATCCATGAGTGTTAGCGCCAGAGGTCAGTGGGGCTTCTGGACCTCACTCCAGCTGCCCCTCTATTCCATGAAGGTCCACCAGGCCCATCAGGCATCTGAATGATGAGGATTGTCCAGTGCACAGCCCGGGGCCTTCCACCGAACCTAACTGAGTCTCCCTTCCTGTGAGCGACATACCTCCAGCCCACACACTGATGAGGAAAGCACAGCAATACCAGTGTTGCCTGAAAGCAAGCTATGGCCCTCAAGGTCCAGGTTCCCCCAGGGAACGCCTGCCAAGGTCATCTCAGGCAACAGGGTGTGGAAGTCAGAAGACCCCTCAGCCTCACCTGCGGATCCTGGGGAAGCACCTAGACGTAGTGGGATGGTGAGGAAGATTAAGAAGTGATCAGCACCTAGTTGGTACAGGTGAAAGTGGGCACAAATGTCGAGAGGTAATCACAGTATATAGTTACAAATAATAAATCACTCCGTTCATTCAGAGCCTCCACCCCTTCCATGCTGCCACGCTCGATGGACGGACACGCACGCACGCGCACACACACCCAGCATTTCATTCCTGTGGAGTGTGAGAATGGCTGTGTTATGTCTCTGCCACACTGAGGACACAGTAAAGAAGCTCTGCTGCACGCAACCCCACCTTCTCTCAACTCCCAGCCATCCTTCCCAAGACCCCATTCATGGAAGGAGCAAACCCCACCCAGGACATCAGACCCATCATCAGTGAAAATCCCTACTTCTGACCTTGTGATGGAAGAAAGGTCGTTGATGAAGCAGCTGAAGATGGTCGTGGGCAGCAGACTATCCTGAGGCCAAATAAATTGGAATCATTGGTCGGCAGGAAGCTGAACAATTGCCTACCTTCAAAGAAGAAATTGTTAGGGCAGTCAAGCTATATTCACTCGAAGGGGAAAGGCAAAGTAAACAAATTCAAAGTTTCCTGCAGAGATTAAAGAACAAAAAGAGTGTTCATGACAGATGTCAGGTGGATTGTACAACAGGGAAACAAGTTGAATATAGAAGGTTCAAAGAAAGGAAGTGTAAAAGCAAATAAGAGAAGCAAATAGGGAGAATAAAAAGACATTGGGATTCCCTTTCATGTTGCAGTCAAACTCTTCCATGGGTGTGTAAATAGTAACAACATGGTAAAAGGAGGGTTAGGGATGATTAGGGACCAAAAAGAGGGATTTGCATCTGTAGGTTGGAGGAATAGCTAAGGTATGAAATGAATACTTTGCATCTGTCTTCACCAAGGAAGAAGATGCTACACAGGCCACACACAGTGAAACTGGATGTAAGCAGTCCACTAGAAGGAATTAAAATTGATAAGGAGGGGTTATTAGTTAAGCTGTGCAAACTTACAAGTTGATAAAGAACCAAGAATGGATGAGAGGCATCCAAAGATACTGAGGAAATAAAGGGTACAAATTGCATGGCACTGACCATAATTTTCTAGTAAGAGTTTTAACAACACCAGGTTGAAGTCCAACAGGTTTATTTGGTAGCAAATGCCATTTGCTACCAAATAATTTACCAAATGCCATTTGCTACCAAAATGGCATTTGCTACCAAATAAACCTGTTGGACTTTAACCTGGTGTTGTTAAAACTCTTACTGTGTTTACCCCAGTCCAACGTCGGCATCTCCACATCATAATTTTCTAGTCATCCTTAGCCTCAGGGTGGTGCTAGAGGACTGGAGAATTGCAAATATTACATTTTTGTTCAAAAAAGGGTGGAAAGGTAAGCCCAGTACCAACAGACCAAACCGTTCAACTTCTGTGGTGGCGAATCTTCTAGAAACAATGGCCTGATTTTTTTGGATGGTTACTTTTGCTTCCTGCCATCTGAAGCATTGGTGATAAACACATCCCCGCCAACTCTGAATACACCGCAGCCATTTCACGCTGGAATGAGCATTAGGTGGTTACAGGCTGGACTTCTGCCCCTCACTCGGGAGTAAGTTCCGTCTTAGAGAGTTGTCAGCCAATCAGATTGGCCAATAGCTCTCTAGTCCCTGTGGCAACAGTGCTGCAGTAAACAGAAGTGCAAATTCAGGAGGATTTTGGAGCCTAAAAGTCAGGGCACCAGGGACCCAGGTAAGATCAAGGGTACCAGGGCAGGAAGGGTAGGGAAAGCCTGGAGGGGTGGGGGGGTATGGGGGGTGCAACAGGGGCAGTCGGGGTCTTGGGGGCAAGGCCCGGGATCTTTTCATAAACTATTTTCATAAACTTTCATTCCTTTCACTAGCCTAAAAATTAAGGGCCTTAATTGGTGGATGAGCTTCCAGCCAGTGTAAAATCGCTGTGTGCTCAGGGTGGGTGGGAACCTGGAGGGAATCCCATCCCTTCTATTTCACACTGAATAGTTACATGGACAAGTTATTCCCCAGTTTGATGGTAATGGTAAAGTAGGCATATGTTGGGCTATGTGATTGCTGACTGTGCTTGAATAAAATTCTGCTGCCGCTGATGGTCCACAGTACCTCATGGATGCCCAGTTTTGAGTTGCTAGATCTGTTTGAAATCTATGCCATTTAGCACAGTGGTAGTGCCACGCAACAATATGGAGGGCATCCTCAATGTGAAGGCAGAACATTTTATCCTCAAGAACTGTGATGGTCATTGCTACCGATACTGTCAGGATAGAGGCATGTGTAACAGATAGATTTTTCAGTACAGATCACACTGCTTATAGCAGGCACGTTTGTTTGAACACGTTTTGCTATGATAAGCAAAGCTGACAGCACTGTTATTAAAATTAAACACCATTTGTTTGTTGTCCTTGGTGGTTGAGGAACAGAATTTGTAACTAAGGACTGAGACAAAAGGCAGAATTTTTCCTGCAGGCTTCTGAACCCGGCTGTCAAGCTCAAGTAGGAGTCACTGTGTGGGAAACAGTCAGTATGTATGATTTTCCCTGGAGTAGCCAATCAATAGCCAGTAGGTGGGCTCACTGTCCACTTAATGACTGCAGATGAGCTCTCAGGACTGGAGGGTCAATGAGAGGTCTGCCAGCTTAAAAGCAGCAGCAGGATGCCACGATAGGCATAACTCTTCAAAATGGAGGCACCGTCTCTGTAATTATTTTATGTTGAAATAAAAAAGTCTCACAACACCAGGTTAAAGTCCAACAGGTTTATTTGGAATCACAAGCTGTCGGAGTGCTGCTCCTTCATCAGGTGAGTCCACCTGATGAAGGAGCAGCGCTCCAAAAGCTCGTGATTCCAAATAAATCTGTTCGACTTCAACCTGGTGTTGTGAGACTTCTTACTGTGCCCATCCCAGTCCAACGCTGACATCTTCACATCTTGAAATAAAAACGGCCTTGCAGCCAGGTAATGCTGTGTCAGGGTGGGAGACCTCCTCCCTCTGTTCACTTGGAGGTCTTGTAGCAGAGTGGGTTGTAGCCTGCTTCTGAGCCAGAAGCCCTGGGTTCAAGTCCCAGTCCAGGATTGGCCAAGGAGGATGTGTTCATAACACGGTCAAACAGGTTGAGTCTCAACTTTCAAATCCTTCCACATACTCCCATGGCTGGCGGTAAGAGTGGGAGAAATTCCTAGTCAGCCATGCTTGATGTGGAGTGGCGCCCCTTAAGCTATAAGCCCCTGGTGACAGACTAGTGACCGCTTTCAGGAATTGCTGGGCATAGAAACAGACAAATGTCTGCCTTAGTGGGCCATTAGGTGTAGGAAGAGAATTGGAAGCTCTGTTCACTCACTGACACATTTATTGAAACACAGGCAGATTATAAGAGCATAGACTTGTAATTATATCCTCACAGTACCCCAAAGAACAAAGACTCACCTGATGCTTTTGATTTGATTTGATTTATTGTCACATGTATCAACATACAGTGAAAAGTATTGTTTCTTGCGCACTATACAAACAAAACATACCGTTCATAGAGAAGGAAATGAGTGAAGAATGTAGTGTTACAGTCATAGCTAGGGTGTAGAGAAAGATCAACTTAATGCAAGGTACGTCCATTCAAAAGTCTGACAGCAGCAGGGAAGAAGCTGTTCTTGAGTCGGTTGGTACGTGACCCCAGACTTTTGTATCTTTTTCCCAAAGGAAGAAGGTGGAAGAGAGAATGTCTGGGGTGTGTGGGGTCCTTAGTTATGCTGGCTGCTTTGCCGAGGCAGCGGAAAGTGTAGACAGAGTCAATGGATGGGAGGCTGGTTTGCGTGATGGATTGGGCTACATTCATGACCTTTTGTAGTTCCTTGCGGTCTTGGGCAGAGCAGGAGCCATACCAAGCTGTGATACAACCAGAAAGAATGCTTTCTATGGTGCATCTGTAAAAGTTGGTGAGAGTCGTAGCTGACATGCCAAATTTCCTTAGTCTTCTGAGAAAGTAGAGGCGTTGGTGGGCTTTCTTAACTGTAGTGTTGGCATGGGGAGACCAGGACAGATTGTTGGTGATCTGGACACCAAGAAACATGAAGCTCTCGACCCTTTCTACTTCGTCCCCATTGATGTAGACAGGGGCATGTTCTCCTTTACGCTTCCTGAAGTGATGACAATCTCCTTCGTTTTGTTGACATTGAGGGAGAGATTACTGTTGCCCCACCAGTTCACCAGATTCTCTATCTCATTCCTGTACTCTGTCTCGTCATTGTTTGAGATCCCACCCACTACGGTGGTGTCATCAGCAAACTTGAAAATCGAATTGGAGGGGAATTTGGCCACACAGTTATAGGTATACAAGGAGTGTAGTAGGCGGCTGAGAACACAGCCTTGTGGGGCACTGATGTTGAGGATGATCGTGGAGGAGGTGTTGTTGCCTATCCTTACTAATTGTAGTCTGTGAGTTAGGAAGTTCAGGATCCAGTTGCAGAGGGAGGAGCCAAGGCCCAGGCCATGGAGTTTGGACATGGGTTTCGTGGGAATAATAGTGCTGAAGGCTGAGCTGTAGTCAATAAATAGGAGTCTGACATAGGTGTCCTTGTTATCTTGGTGTTCCCGGGTTGACTGCAGGGCCAGGGAAATGGTGTCTGCTGTGGACCTGTTGCGGAGGTAGGCAAACTGTGGATCCAGGTAGTCCGGGAGGCTGGAATTGATTCGTGCCATGACTAACCTTTCGAAGCACTTCATAATGATGGATGTCAGAACCACCAGCCCATAGTCATTAAGACACACTGCTTGGTTTTTCTTAGGTTCCGGGATGATGGTCGCCTTCTTGAAGCAGATAGGGACCTCAGATTGTTGTAAAGAGAGGTTGAAGATGTTTGTGAATACCCCTGCCAGCTGATTCGCGCAGGATCTGAGTGCACGTCAAGGTGCCCCGTCCGGGCCAGTTGCTTTCCGTGGGTTGGCCTTCAAGAAAGCTGCTCTGACATCTGCAGCGATGAAGGAATATTTTCTTTGTTTGATTGTCGTCACTGTCGTCATATAGGAAAAACAGCAGCCAATCTGTGCACATCATACTCTCAGAAACAGCAATGTGGTAATAGTCAGGCAATCTGTTGTTGATTGCGGGATAAATATTAATCAGGACACCAGAGATTACTGCCAAGCTTCTTTTACAAATAGTGCCGTGGGACCTTTTATACCCACTTTGGAGAGAAGACATGGCCTCCATGAATGACACTGCCCCCATCAGTGCATCACTCCCTCAGTACTGCACTGGAACGTCAATGTGAATTATTGTGATCAAGTCTCTGGAGTAGAGCCTGAACTCATGACCTTCTGTCTGAGAGGCAAGAATGTCACAAAACATCTTACTCTCACATTTTGCCAAGCAAGTCGTTTTTCAAGCGCTGTCTTAACTGACAGCGATATTACCACTTTACTTATGATCTAATGTGTTATCATGTCAAGAAAATGCCAGCAACCAATGTTAACGTTTGACCCAGAGCCTTCTGGCCCCCTGCAATGCTCATTCTAATTTCACCAGCACAAAGGGGAGGGTTCAGCAGGCGAGTGACTGGCAGGCGGGAGCAGTCAGTGACTAGCTGGACAAAAGTGAGAAATTGACTGGACCAAGAAATCAGACTTCACAAGGCAAGCCGACAAAGATATTCGGAAAGCTCAGCATCACAGTTAATACATCATTTGCGAGGGTGGCATAGGGCTTGGTCCAGCTGGGGAAAAATAGAGCAAGCAATAATCTGCATGTTCACCTGATTGAGCAAGAGACTGCCATCGACATTATGGCCCCGGCAGGACAACTTGCAGCAGAGCCACCCTCCCCCTAAGTTGAAGTGCTAAGTTCAGGTATTGCTTTTATGACAAGTGCTGTGACTGGTATTCGAGACATTTTGGATTTCAACCACAACTGTCCGTTTTGTCTATGTCACCATATAAAGTAATCAGATGGAGACAGCCACAAAACAGGGTTTTCACAACATCATAGTTGACAAAGATCTGCTTTTACACAAATGAGATGTCAACAGGACAAAGGTGAAGGTATCATAAAAAATACAGCTTATCAGTCTTGAAGAGTATGCTGTCTAGGCAGCTCTTCAGCTTCTGGCTCAGGACTTTTTTCCACCCATAGGTTAAGCCTCTCTCTCCTCTTGATTCTGATCCACAGCATTGCTTATTTGTAAGGTGAGTTCTTGTAAGTCACAGTACAGCAGTCAGACCCCAGTAATCTTGGAGACCTTGGCTGGACTGTAGAATCATAGAATCATACAGCGCAGAAGAGGCCCTTCAGTCCATCGAGTCCGCAACGACACATGAGAAACACCTGAACTCCCACCTCATCCTACCTGCCAGCACTTGGCCCATTGCTCTGAAGGTTATGATGTGCCAAATGCTCACCCAGATACTTTTTAAAGGATCTGAGGCAACGGGCCTCTACCACCCTCCCAGTCAGAGCATTCCAGACTGTCACCACCCTCTGGGTAAAAAACGTTTTCCTCACATCCCCCACTTAGTGAATAGTTTAGTGGGAATTAGATCACATGTCCCTCACCTTGAACCCATGTCCCCTCATGACTGACCCTTCAACTAAGGGGAACAGCTGCTCTTTATCCACTCTGGCAATGTCTCTCATAATCTTGTAGACCTCAATCGGGTTGCCCCTCAGGTTTCTCTGTTCCAATGAAAACAACCCAAGCCCATGGAATCTCTTTGATTTGATTTGATTTATTATTGTCACATGTATTAACATACAGTGAAAAGTATTGTTTCTTGCGCGCTATTCAGACAAAACATACCGTTCATAGAGAAGGAAACGAGAACGTGCAGAATGTAGTGTTACAGTCATAGCTAGGGGTGTAGAAAAAGATCAACTTAATGCAAGGTAAGTCCATTCAAAAGTCTGACAGCAGCTGGGAAGAAGCTGTTCTTGAGTCGGTTGGTACGTGACCTCAGACTTTTGTATCTTGTTCCCGAAGGAAGAAGGTGGAAGAGAGAATGTCCAGGATTCGTGGGGTCCTTAGTTATGCTGGCTGCTTTACCAAGGCAGTGGGAAGTGTAGACAGAGTCAATGGATGGGAGGCTGGTTTGCGTGATGGATTGGGCTACATTCACGACCTTTTGTAGTTCCTTGTGGTCTTGGGCAGAGCAGGAGCCATACCAAGCTGTGATACAACCAGAAAGAATGCTTTCTATGGTGCATCTGTAAAAGTTGGTGAGAGTCGTAGCTGACATGCCAAATTTCCTTAGTCTTCTGAGAAAGTAGAGGCGTTGGTGGGCTTTCTTAACTATAGTGTCAGCATAGGGGGACCAGGGCAAATTGTTGGTGATCTGGACACCTAAAAACTTGAAGCTCTCGACCCTTTCTACTTCGTCCCCATTGATGTAGACAGGGGCATGTTCTCCTTACGTTTCCTGAAGTCAATGACAATATCCTTAGTTTTGTTGACATTGAGAGAGAGATTATTGTTGCCGCACCAGTTCCCCAGATTCTCTATCTCATTCTTGTACTCTGTCTCTTCATTGTTTGAGATCCGACCCACTATGGTGGTATCGTCAGCAAACTTGAAAATCGAATTGGAGGAGAATTTGGCCGCACAGTCATAGGTGTATAAGAGGCATAGTAGGGGGCTGAGAACACAGCCTTGTGGGGCACCAATGTTGAGGATGATCGTGGAGGAGGGGTTGTTGCCTATCCTTACTGATTGCGGTCTGTGAGTTAGGAAGTTCAGGATCCAGTTGCAGAGGGAGGTGCCAAGGCCCAGACCACGGAGTTTGGAGATGGGTTTCGTGGGAATAATAATGTTGAAGGCTAAGCTGTGGTAAATAAATAGGAGTCTGACATAGGTGTCCTTGTTATCTAGGTGTTCCCGGGTTGACTGCAGGGCCAGGGAAATGGCATCTGCTGTGGATCTGTTGCGGCGGTAGGCAAACTATAGTGGATCCAGGTA
Source organism: Mustelus asterias (assembly GCF_964213995.1). Taxonomy (NCBI): domain Eukaryota; kingdom Metazoa; phylum Chordata; class Chondrichthyes; order Carcharhiniformes; family Triakidae; genus Mustelus; species Mustelus asterias. The sequence goes on along the minus strand of NC_135801.1, from coordinate 128,811,080 downwards.
GTCCGGGAGGCTGGAATTGATTCGGGCCATGACTAACCTTTCGAAGCACTTCATAATGATGGATGTCAGAGCCACCAGCCGATAATCATTAAGGCACGCTGCTTGGTTTTTCTTAGGTACCGGGATGATGGTCGTCTTCTTGAAGCAGATCGGGACCTCAGATTGTTGTAAAGAGAGGTTGAAGATGTCTGTGAATACCTCCGCCAGGTGATCCGTGCAGGATCCAAGTGCACATCAGGGTACCCCATCTCTGCCAGTTGCTTTCTGTGGGGTGACCTTCAAAAAAGCTGCTCTCACATTTGCAATGGTGACCCCAGATACAGGTTCATCCAGGCTTCCAAGGTGGAGGGCAAGCTCTCACTGCCCTCTTGCTCAAAACAGGCATAGAATGCATTGAGCTCATCAGGGAGAGGTGCGTTGGAGCTGGCGATTTTACATGCCTTCATCTTGTAGCCTGTTATGTCTTGCAGACCTTGCCATAGTCGACGGGAGTCACTGTGGCTAGCCTGGGACTCTAGCTTGGTCCGGTATTGTCTTTTGGCATCTTTGATGGACCTCCTTAGATCGTATCTGGCTTTCTTGTATAGGTCAGCGTCGCCTGACTTGAACACTTCAGGCCTGGACTTCAGCAAGCAGTGGATATCCCTGTTCATCCGTGGTTTCCGGTTGGGGAACACACGGATTTGTTTCTTTGGCACACAGTCTTTCACACACTTACTGATGAAGTCAGTTACTGTAATGGCGTACTTGTTCAGGCTGGTCACAGAGTTTTTAAAATACTGACCAGTCCACTGACTCCTAGCAGCCCCATAGGAGATCATCCGATTCCTCAGACCAACATTGCACGACTCTCCTTGATGGATTCTCCCGCTTCAGTTTTTGCTTATAAGTTGGGAGCAGGAGCACAGCCTTGTGGTCTGATTTGCCAAAGTGTGGGCAGGTGATAGAACGGTAGGCATGTTTGAAATTTGTGTAGCAGTGGTCTCGGATGTTTGGGCCTCTGCTGGAGCAGGAGACATGTTGGTGGTAACTTGGTAGTAAGCTCTTGAGCTTGGCCTGTCTGAAGTCCCTGGCCATAACGTAAGTGTTCCATCCCAGGCAGCATCCTGGTGAATCTCCAGATTGGAGGAATCTCCCAGAATTGACAATACGCCATAAACATTGCTGGAGAATTATAAATATGTTCATTTATTTATTATTTATTAGTGTCACAAGTAGGTTTACATTGACATTGCAATGAAATTACTGTGAAAATCCCCTAGTCGCCACACTCTGGCGCCTGTTCGGGTACACTTAGGGAGAATTTGGCATGGCCAATGTGCCTAACCAGCACGTCTTTCGGACTGTGGAAGGAAACTGGAACATCCGGAGGAAACACACGCAGACACGAGGAGAACGTATGCAGACTCCACAGTCACCCAAGTCGAGAATTGAACCCGGGTCCCTGGCACTGTGAGGCAGCAGTGCTAACCACTGTGCCACAGTACCGCCCTACTGCCTTGTTTTGCCAAGACCCAGGTGACTTAGAATTGATGCCTGAAGAGAAACTGATTGACATTTTTATTAACTATCAAGAAGTTTAGAGAGCCATTTGTTCAACCGTTTTATATTATTTTATATTATTTAAGAAAAAAAATGATCTACAATTGCAATAACATTTTTTCATTACATGATAATGTTTGGAAGTGTTTCACAGTCAATGAAGAACTTTTGAAGTTTTGTATCTACTGTGATGCAGGAAAACGTTCTTTTGTAAATAAAACTATTTGTTGGATCAGAGCCGAAGTTTCAGTCTGAGTGCATATTCAGTCCACGTTTGAAGAAAGATGAAACGCGTGTTGATATTTGATACATTTCAGCAGCCCGTGAACAGAAAAGGGATCTCCATTATCATCACATGCTATTGCTGAAACTAGATACTATATGGAAAATCTAGTGGAGCACAAGGTCTATTTTCAATGTTGTAAAATATTTGTGATGCTGAAGTCCAAAAGTTATTTTGCGTTCAAAAGTCAAAAATATAACAATGGCTTCTAAGTGATTGTCATTTTATGCGGACACTCAGGGCACAATTTATTGTGCCTCCAGGGGCACATTTAATGTGTGGGAACCCCACCACCTTCCCACTTCTGCCCAATTAAGTTTTGTGAACAGCCTACCCATCCTTATATGGGCCTGAAGGACCTCATCTTGCCAGTGGGTTTGCTTGTGGGTTCCAGTGGGGTGTGGGGGTGGTGGGAGTCCTTCATTCAAAGGCACACAGTGCTTGATTGGGAGCACTTAGTATTGGGAAGGGGCTCTCGCCTTCAACTCACCTCTCCTCCTAATGCAACCCCCAACCTGCAATCCCCATCCCGCTCTTCCTCAGCTTTGGACTCGGTTCCCCTCACCAGTCCTGGGCCTCTGATGGGTGCTATGTTGGCACTGCCCCTAGTGTCCTTTATCCTGGGAAGGCCTGACAGCGGCCACTTATGGGCACTTAACATGGCAGGCTTTACCCACATTGCCCAGCTTAAATTCTGCCCTGAATGATTGCAGGCCTGGAGTTTCCCTCTTTAACATTCTTTTAATATGGACTTAGTAAGCAATGTGCACACCTAACATGAGTGTAAAGTTGACCTTAGTCCACCCATGGCTAATGAATTACATTGTGGCGCTAACTGAACATTCCATTAGCGACCCCAGAGTTTAAAATAGACACAATTACGATGAAATCAAAGACTACAGTAAGTCAGTTTGAACAAGTGCAATAATAATGCTGATGAAAAAAAGATGACTGATTTATCAGAAAATTCTCATTATCTTCACCCTTACCTGGCTTGTCTTTAGCCTGTAAAGAAATGAGATTATCCATTTCTGCTGGGTTTCCAAAGCACATTAAACAGAATATGTAGTCTGAGCTACTTATATTTTTTCAACAAGAAAATTATATAATTTATATAATTTCTGAGTTCAATGTCCAGCGGCTGGTGGTAATGGCTGCAAAAGAGCTACACATCAGCCTGTCAAGCCTGTATAACCAGAAAACAGATCAACTTCTACAAATTTATTAAAAACCATGCTTACTGCATTAATAGTAATCTGATATGAAAATGTTATGTAATTAACTGATTCCATTCCCTCATCATGGGCTCACTTAAGTTAATCAAAGGCAAAAGCAGGTAAACACAACAGAATTCAACTAACATCGGCCAAATTTCAATTCAACTTTTTGGATTAAAGATATTTGCTTCAGACCCAGTTACATCTTTGGGCACTGCAGACCCACACCAAACAGCAATCAACAGGACCTGCAATTGATTGCAGTGACCAAACAGTTTACTGTAGACCAGCAGCCTAGAAAATAGCTAACCGTTCTGTTCACCTCACAACAACTGATTTGCTATGTTTGCTATCCAATACTGCTGGGTTCGTTCCTTCGTCTCTAATTATTATACCAATCGGAAAGGGCGAACAGGCGAGGTCTTTTGAAAAGAGAAGATTGAGGACGATCGATTTGAGGTCTTTAAAATTAGAAATGGCATTTTCTTTATTCTTTCATAAGACATGGGAGTCGCTGACAAGGCCAGCCCATCCCCAATTGCCTTTGAACTGAGTGGCTTGCTAGGCCATTTCACAGAGTTAAGAGTCAACCACACTGCTGTGGGTCTGGAGCCAGAACAGGTCAGAAGGCCAATTTCCTTCCCTATAGGAACAATGGTGGTTTTAGTGACAATTGACGATAGTTTCAAGGTCAGTATTGCTACAACTAGCTTTATACTACAGATTTCTTGATTAATTGAATTCAAATTCCACCAGATGTCATGTGGGATTTGAACTAAGAGCATCAACCTGGACCTCTGATTGTCGAGTCCAGTGGAATTACCACTACGCCACTATCTCCCCATGGAGCAAACAGAGAGGTGAACTTTCATTTGGTTGCAAATGCGCATTTACAATCCTGTTACAAAGGGGGTTCCAGACTTTTGACCCAGCGACAGCGGAAGGACAGCAATAGTACAAAGTTGGGATGGTGTGCATTACGTATTAATATTGATTCTTGATAGCTGCACTAAGCACTGAGTATTAATATATTCATGTATTCACCAGGAGTGACGTCACAGGTCGCTGGCGTGGGAAACTGCCAGAGTGAAGAAGTAGCCATGTAGTAAACACCACCCTGTAAATAAAGCTGTTATTTTTAACTCTCTGTGCTTCCTAGCATCAATGGTGCATGCGAGCCACCCAGGAAGAGGAAAATTACCGAAAATGTCAGGAAAAGATTTAGAAGAGAAGTTCTTTGCATACATTCTGGACATATCAGGCAAGGTGGACATGAGTAACGATCCTCCGCAGAGCAATAAGACAGCTGGGTGTGTTTAGAAAGAGGCTGAAATCAGTTGTTAACTTGTTTAAAAGAAAAAGAGTCAAGGTAGCTACAGGAAACATGTTGTAAAGTGTGCATATGGGAAACCTCCGTTAGTAAGAAATTGGCCGGTGTTTTTGGCATCATGGGACCCTTTGATGAAAATGTGGAGCGATGGAGCTCCTCTGCAGACCGCTTTGACTATTTTGTGCAGGCAAACAAACTAGCAGAAGATATTGGGGTGCCCACATTCCTGAGTGTGAGGAGGAGGTGGGGGTGGGGGGAGGGGGGAAGAGAGATAATGCTTAATCTCTTCAGAAGCTAAGTGCAACAGGAGAAGCCAGGCACTAAAAAATATGAAGTCATAGATATTTTGCAAGCACATTTTTCACCAAAGCCTTTGGTGATTGCAAAGTGCTTCAGATTGCACTAAAGAAATCAAGAAGAAAGGAGTCAAGTGTTGTCCATGTCTTGTTCCATATGTACACAGACTGCTTCAGTATCTAGAAAGTCGCGAATGGTGCTGAACGTTGAGCAATCATCAGTGAAGATCCCACCTTTGGCCTTATGATGATCATCGATAAAGCAGCTGGAGATAGTCGGGCCTGGGACACTACCTTGAGGAACGACTGCAGCGATGTCCTGGGACTGAGATAATTTGCCTCCGACAACCACAACCATCTTCTTTTGTGCTAAGTATGACTTCAACTGGTGGAGAGTTCCCCCACTTCCCCGATTCCTATTGACTTCAGTTTTTTAATGGTCCTTGATTCCATGATGCCATATTCAGTCAAATGCTGCTTTGATGTCAAGGGCAGTCAATCTCACCTACCCTCTTAAGCTTAACACTTTTGTCCAAATTTTGATCAAGGCTGTAATGAGGTCAGCAGCCGAATCACCATGGTGGAACACAAACTTTGCCCTGACTGCCCCTTGAGGGCTAGGAAAGAGGACCTGTTTGGGGATTATCAGACATTTGGAACTAAATTAAAGAACAGATCCTCAAGGGTTATAATCGCTGGATTACTATCCGAGCCACATGAGAATTGGCATAGGGATGAGAAAATTAGGGTAGTAAACATGTGGGTAAAGGAGTGGTGCAGGAAAGAGGAGTTCCATTTCATGGGGCACTGGCATCAATATTGGAACAGGAGGGATCTGTACTGTTGGGATAGTCTTCATCTGAACCAATCTGGGACCAGAGCTCTCATAGAAAGTACAAATAAGGTGGTCACAAGGACTTTAAACTAGCAAGTGGAGAAGAAGGGAAGGGTAAAACTATGGGAAGTATAAGGTTAATGGGAAGCAAAGCCGCAGGTTAGTATGTGGCGAGGAGGTTTCAACTACATGGAAAATTATGAAAAAAGTTAAAAGTAAGGAGAACTCAGGAAATATAATTAATGCAGGTGTTAGGATTCAAAAAGTATAAAAACTAGCATAAGGGCATTTTACCTAAATGTTCGTAGCATGTGAAACAAGATAAATGAGTTGACTGAAATAAATCATCAGAATGAGTATGATTTAGTGTCCGTGAAAGAGACATGGTTGCAGGGTGGTCACGACTGGTAGGTAAAGATCCAGGGGAATCAGACCATTCGGAAGGACAGACAGGAAGGTAAGGGAGGTGATGCAGCTCTGATATTTAAGGATGACATCATGGTGGTAGTGGGAGATGATATAGGTTCTATGGAGAGAACGTTTGAATGTATTTGGGTGGAAATTAGAACGGGTAAGGAGAAAAAGTCATTGATAGGCGTAGTCTATAGGCCACCAAACAATAATGTCATGGTGGGGTGAGCAATAAATAAAGAAATAACTGATGCATGCAAAAATGGTATAGCAATTATCATGGGGGATTTTAATTTACATGTCGATTGGTCAAACTAGGTCAGTCAAGGCAGCCTTGAGGAGGAGTTCATTGAATGTATCCGCAATAGTTTCCTTGAATAGTATGTAATAGAACCTATGCGGGAGCAAGCTATCCTAGTTCTGTCCTGTGTAATTAGACAGGAATAATTAATGATCTCACAGTTAGGGATCCTCTTGGAAGAAGCAGTCACAGTATGGTTGAATTTAAAATACAGATGGAGCATGAGAAGATAAAATCCAATACCAGTGTCTTGTGTTAAACAAAGGAGACTACAAAGGGATGAGGGAGGAGTTGGCTAAGGTAGACTGGTAGCAAAAACTTTATGGTGGGACAATTGAGGAACAGTGGAGGACTCTCAAAGTGATTTTTCACAGTGCTCAACAAAAGTATATACCAGTGAAAGGAAGGACTGTAGGAAAAGGGATAATCAGCCATGGATATCTAAGGAAATAAAGGAGGATATCAAATTGAAAGAAAATGCGTACAAAATGGCAAAGATTAGTGGGAAACTAGAGGATTGGGAAATCTTTAAAGATCAACAGAAAGCCACGAAAAAAGCTATAAAGAAAAGTAAGATAGATTATGAGAGTGAACTAGCTCAGAATATAAAAACAGACAGCAAAAATTTCTACAAATAAATAAAATGAAAAAGAGTAGCTAAGGTAAACATTGTTCCATTAGAGGACGAGAAGGGAGATGTAATAACTGGAAATGAGGAAATGGCCGAGGCATTGAACAGGTATTTTGTGTTGGTCTTCACTGCGGAAGACACAAATAACATGCCAAAAATTGATGACAAGGAGGCTATGGCAGGTGAGGACCTAGAAACTATCATTATCACTAAAGAAGTAGTATTGGGCAAGCTAATGGGGCAAAAGATAGACAAGTCTCCTGGCCCCGATGGAATGCATCCCACGGTACTAAAAGAGATGGCCTGGGAAGTAGCAAATGCACTAGTGGTAATTTACCAAAATTTGGTGGACTCTGGCGCAGTTCCGGCAGATTGGAAAAGAGCAAATGTGAAGCCACTGTTTAAAAAAGGAGATAGACAAAAGGTGGGTAACTATTGGCTGGTTAGCTTAACTGCTGGAGTAGAGAAAATGCTTGAATCTATCATCAAGAAAGAAATAGCGAGACATCTGGATAGAAATTGTCCCATTGGGCAGATGCAGCATGGGTTCATGAAGGGCAGGTCATGTTTAACTAATTTACTGGAATTCTTTGAGGACATTACAAGTGTAGTGGACAATGGGGAACCAGTGGATGTGGAGTATCTGGATTTTCAGAAGGCATTCAACAAGGTGCCACACAAAAGGCTGCTGCATAAGATAAAGTTGCATGGAGTTACGGTAATGTATTAGCATGGATAGAGGATTGGTTAATGAACAGAAAGCAAAGAGTGGGGATAAATGAGTGTTTTTCTGGTTGGCAATCAGTGACTAGCGGTGTGCCTTAGGGATCAGTGTTGGGACCGCAATTGTTTACAATTTACATCGATGATTTGGAGTTGGGGATCAAGTGTAGTGTGTCAAAATTCACAGATGACACTAAGATGAGTGGTAGGGCAATGTGTACAGAGGACACAAAGTCTACAGAGGGATATAGATAGTTTAAGTGAGTGGGCAAGGGTCTGGCAGATGGGGTACAATGTTGGTAAATGTGAGGTCATCCATTCTGGTAGGAATAACAGCAAAATGGACTATTATTTAAATGGCAAAAAATTGCAGCATGCTGTTGTGCAGAGGGACCTGGGTGTCCTTGTGCATGAATTGCAAAAAGGTGGTTTGCAGGTGCAGCACGTAATTAAGGCGGCAAATGGAATTTTGTCCTTCATTGCTAGAGGGATGGAGTTTAAGAACAGGAGATTCACTAATTGATTCCGGAGTTAAGAGGGTTGGCTTATGAGGAGAGACTGAGTAGACTGGGACTATACCGATTGGAATTTCGAAGAATGAGGGGGGATCTTATGGAAACATATAAAATTCTGAAGGGAATAGATACGATAGAAGCAGGGAGGCTGTTTCCACTGGCGGGTGCAACTAGAACTAGGGGGCATAGCCTCAAAATAAGGGGGATCAGATTTAGGACTGAGTTGAGGAGGAACTTCTTCACACAAAGGATTGTGAATCTGTGGAATTTCCTGCCCAGTGAAGCAGTTGAGGCTACCTTTTTGAACAGTAAAGGAATTAAGGGTTATGTTGAGCGGGAAGGTAAGTGGAGCTGAGTCCACAAAAAGATCAGCCATGATTTTATTGAATGGCAGAGCAGGCTCGAGGGGCCAGATGGCCTACTCCTGCTCCTAGTTTTTACGTTCTTATGTTCTCCCTCAGCTCCTCTATTGCTGAAGCCATGTCTTCAGCCATGTCTTTTTATTCAAAACTTGGCTATTATGAAATATGTCCTGGAATGGGACTCAAACCCAGAGCTTCTGGATCAGAGACTATCCACTGTATCATAAGACCTCATTGACTATAATTTGGCATTCTATAAAAATACAAGTTGTTGCTGTTTTATTTTTTTCTTTTGGTGAGGTTGATTAAAAGTCATTAGCAAATGTTAGCTATTGAAAGAGCACTTACACTATTAATTACTAGACTTTACTTTCTGTGGCAAGTTTAATGATTAATGTACAAAATATAACAGGTTAATTAAAATCATGGAGAGATTCAGGGTAAGATGATGTTTCCATGAAGCTAACATCTGAACAGTGCAACTGATCAATAACTTATGGTGATTCATAATTGAACTGTATCTCTTCCTTGTAACAAGCTACTGGACAAATTGCAAATTAGTAATGGCTTACATCATTCAAACTGTTAGATTTCCAGCAAAATCCTGCCCAAATCTTTTTCACGTCAGCAATTAAAGCCTGTTACTTACATCTGATAGAAAATTGAAAGCACAAAGACTTTGCATAAGTCATTGAAGGTTTTCTAGAAACAATGCTGTCCTCTGCAGGCCATTTGTAAATTGACAAGTTTGTAAGACTATCAGAATGATTACTGAGGGCAAAATGTTGATGCCTCTCGCAACTTTTTGGAACCCAAAATGAGCATCACAAAGTTAAATACAGCAGCGCAGTGTTGCATGTTGGAAGGACACTGGAAGTGCGCGCAACTTCACAAAGTGAAGTGTGTGGTGATCCATTTTGGCAGATCCAATGGGATGAAGCAGCAGTATAATATGAAGGGTACCATTCTTAGCAGTGTAGAGGATCAGAAGGACCTTGGGGTCCGGGTCCATAGGACTCTTAAATCGGCCTCGCAGGTGGAGGATGCGGTCAAGAAGGCGTACGGCGTACTGGCCTTCATTAATCGAGGGATTGAGTTTAGGAGTCGGGAGATAATGCTGCAGCTTTATAGGACCCTGGTTAGACCCCACTTGGAGTACTGCGCGCAGTTCTGGTCACCTCATTACAGGAAAGATGTTGAAGCCATTGAAAGGGTGCAGAGGAGATTTACAAGGATGTTGCCTGGATTGGGGGGCATGCCTTATGAGGATAGGTTGAGGGAGCTTGGTCTCTTCTCCCTGGAGAGACGAAGGATGAGAGGTGACCTGATAGAGGTTTACAAGATGTTGAGAGGTCTGGATAGGGTAGACTCTCAGAGGCTATTTCCAAGGGCTGAAATGGTTGCTACGAGAGGACACAGGTTTAAGGTGCTGGGGGGTAGGTACAGAGGAGATGTCAGGGGTAAGTTTTTCACTCAGAGGGTGGTGGGTGAGTGGAATCGGCTGACGTCGGTGGTGGTGGAGGCAAACTCGTTGGGGTCTTTTAAGAGACTTCTGGATGAGTACATGGGATTTAATGGGATTGAGGGCTATAGATAGGCCTAGAGGTGGGGATGTGATCGGCGCAACTTGTGGGCCGAAGGGCCTGTTTGTGCTGTGGCTTTCTATGTTCTATGTTCTATGTTAAAGGGAAAGGCACTCAATAGACAGCCACAACAAGCAAAGCCATTATTTAAATCTGATAATAAGGGTCCCATGCACAAAACATGAGTTTGTGTATAAATATCACTTCCTTCACCCAACCAATAAATCATGGGTGGCTCGGTGGCACAGTGGTTAGCACTGCTGCCTCACAGCACCCAGAGACCCGAGTTTGATTCCCGGCTTGGGATCACTGTCTGTTTGGAGTTCACACATTCTCCCTGTGTCTGCGTGGGTTTCCTCCAGATGCTCCGGTTTCTTCCCACAGTCCAAAGATGTGCAAGTTAGGTGGATTGGCCATACTAAATTAACCTTTAGTGTCAGGGGGATTAGCAGGGTAAATATATGGGGTTACAGGGACAGGGCCTGGGTGGGATCATTGTCGCTGAAGGCTCAATGGGCCGAATGGCCTCCTTCTGCACTGTGGGGATTCTATGGCAGGAACACGCATGACACAAAATTGGGTGGGAGGGTGAGTTGTGAAGAGGTTGCAGAGATGCTTCAGTGTGACTTGGACAGGTTGAGTGAGTGAGCAAACTCATGGCAGCTGCAGTTTAATGTGGATAAATATGAGGTTATCCACTTTGGTAGCAAAAACAGGAAGGCAGATCATTATCTGAAGAGGCATAAATTGAGAGAGGGAAATGTGCAGCAAGGCCTGGGTATCCTCATACAAAGTAAGCATGCAAGTGCAACAGGTGCTTGAAGGAGACAAATGATATGTTGGCCTTCACAGTGAGAGGATTCGAATACAGGAGCAGGGATGTTTTGCTCCAACTATACAGGGCCTTGGTGAGGTTACACTTGGAATATTGTTTTGCTCTCCTTATCTGAGGAAGGATGTTCTTGCTATAGAGGGAGTGCCAGATTGATTCCTGGGATGGCGGGACTGATGTGAGTCGGTTTGGATTATGTTTGCTGGAATCCAGAAGAATGAGGGAGGATCTCATAGAAAGCTATAAAATTCTAACATGACTGGATAGGATTATTGCAGGAAGGATGTTCCTGATGGTGGGGGTGTCCAGGATCAGGGGTCATAGTCTAAGAATACGGGATAAATCTTTTCGGACTAAGGTGAGGAGAAATTTCTTCATCCAGAGAGTGGTGAATCTCTGGAATTCACTACCACAGAAAGCAGTTGAGGCTAAAACATGGTATGTTTTCAAGGAGTTAGATATAGTTCTTGGGGATAAAGGGATCACAGGATATGAAGGAAGGGAACGTGGGATGAGGCTATTGAGTTGGATGGTCAGTCATGATCATAATGAATGATAGAGCAGGCTCGCAGGGCCAAATGGCCTACTCCTGCTCCTATTTTCTACGTGATCAGCTTTTACAAACTATATTTAAAGGAATTCTGATCTCCATAAAAGGAGGTTTTCACTTGTTCATTTTAGGCTGCCAGTGTGCTTGTGGGCCATATTTTTGGTTGTTTTGTGTTTCTCTAATACTTCTGTAGAATTTGCAGAGGGCAAGAACTGTTTCACAGAAATTTGCTTGCTCTGAATTACTGCAATGCTACTGGACCGACCCTTGAAACTTCCAGATCAGGAAGAAGAGCAGCATCAAGGAAGTCAGCAACCACCTGCACAGGCTACAAGAAGTGGGTACAGGAGGCATTACAGTACAAAGGTAGTCAGAAACAGAGTATCATACCTGCGCTCAATAAGGGGCAGTGCATAAGATGGCTTTGATTTCGTCGGGACTGTCATGCATCTGTGCAACCTGTTCCATGACAACTGGAGCCCAACACCATGGAACGCACTACACTGCCTGTGGTTCTTAATTGTTATGTCGCTGATGCCTTTAAAAATGCTTCTGGCATCTTCAGTAACATCGAGCCATTTCCTGCAGGTTACTGATGCACTGTTTGTGAGGAAATAACACACTACCTTCCCCATGGAGACTGAGAAGCAGCGAGAGAGAGAGAGCAGTGGTCTCAGCTCTCTCTGCTGGATTCTGGTACAAGGCATCATAGATTGCACATATGTAATCCTGTGTGCTCTCCATCAGGATGCTGGTATTTCTCAACAGGAAGGGTTTCAATGCACTGTACAGTATTTTTAATTTCTTTGTGACCACAGGTAGATTGCAATACAGGCATATGCTGTAAAAATTAGACTGTTTTTTTTTGTTGCCCTAAGAACAGGTGGTGACTTAATCGTGGCTTTCAAGGTGAGAAGTCTTGATAAAATAACTAGAGGAAACGTATTCCTTCTGGTGAGTGTGTCAACAACCAGAAGTCATAGATTTAAAATCATTGGCAAAAGATCTGGAGGGGGGTTGAGAAGAGATTTGTTCACTCAGAACTGTGGTAATTTGGAACACTCTGCCTGAAAAGGTGGTAGAAGCCAATTTGATAATAAGTTGAGTTGAAAAGGTTATTGAGGATTAGGAGCCAATGAGGTTATGAACAAAAGTGGCAATGTAGGAATAAGTATGGCTGCTCTTTTGACGAACCAGCACAGGCACAATGGATTGAATGGTCTCCTTCTATGTTGCAAGTTTCTATGATTCCAGAGATTAATGAGAGATGTGAGTTTGGAGACTCACTTCACCATCCTTCCAAGGTCATAAATATTTTTCAGCATTGCAGATATATCCTGGGGCAATGCCTCTGGCACTCATGCTCTGTTATCTCTGCCCACACTTGTTGGGCAGCTTGCTATATATCTTCCTAATGTCTGATGCGTGGAACATATCAAGGACAATTAGGGATGGGCAGTAAATGATGGCCTAGCCAACAATGCCCATATCCTGTCAACGAATACAAAAATAAAATCTCCCTCCTGTTGTTGATTTCCTCCATTGCATCCTCTGATAGCCAGGGGACTCTTACAGTTTTGACTGTAACCATCATTGTGGTGATCATTACTGCAGTCAAAGTGGTGCTGGCTGCCTTAAAATGGTAAACTTAAAATAACGAGGTTGTTTCTTTTCTTAAGTTGGCAGTGGGGAATGAATGTGTAATCACTTCAACATTCAGAGACATGGACAAATAGCAGAAACCATGTCAACTCCTTAAATTCACAGATCATCTGCGCGCAGTTAAGATGGTCAGAGGGAGGAAAAAATGAAATGAATAATCTAAGGAACAGCCTTTTACAAATGCATCCTTGTTAAGTTTTCACCTAAGAAAACAATTTAAGTATGAAGCACCGCCGTTGCAAAGCAATGTGATGTTATTTTGCTGTTAAATATTCCAAGATGAAGGCTTTAATATTTCCAGGAATCTCCAAATAATTCCACCAAAGCCAATTGTATTTCTTACATGATGGATTGTATTCAGAAATCTATTATCCTTTCTTCATGTTGGAGTATGAAGAACTCCCTTACTATTTCTATCTAAATCCACAGAATTCTGATCAGATGTAAAACCCCCTATGTTTACTAAATTAATCTAATATTTACTAAATTACCAAATGTTAAATTGGAGACAGCATGTTAAAACATACACATTAGCTGTTTTCACTCACAAAGCCCTTAATATCATAATTCTACTTGTCTGCAGGCCCACAATTAACCAATAAAATAAAACTGATGCTGGAATTGGTTCGACGCTGAAAAGGAGACAGTGTAGATTAACAAGAAATGTAGTCATGCAGAAGCAATTTACAGTGATATCAGAGAAAACCAGTTGGAGGATATTGTCACAGACTTAATCCAAATCCTGGCATGAACATTCAGCCTGCAACCTTGTTAGGAACACAGGAACAGTAGGCCCCACTGCCCCTTGAACCGATTCCACCATTCTATTAGATGATGGCTGATTTGCAACTCAATTCCATTTACAGTATTTGTCTTTGTTGCATATCTCTGATAGCATTACCAAAACAAAAATCTAAATCTAAAATTTGAATTGACCCAGCATCCACAGTCTTTTGAGGGAATAAGTTCCATATTTTTCACCCAGCTCTATGTGAAAAAAGTACTCCTAGATTTCACTCCTAAATGACCTGGCCCTGATTATATGATTATGTACTGGATTCTCTGTATTCCCCCTATGAAAACCCCCCATCATTTTCAACACCTCAATCCCCCAAGGGAACAGGATAGTTAGCAGAAACTGAAGCGGGAGAATCCATCAAAGAGAGTCGTGCAATGTTGGTCTGAGGAATCGGATGATCTCTTATGGGGCTGCTTGGAGTCAGTGGACTGGTCAGTATTTAAAAACTCTGTGACAAGCCTGAACGAGTACGCCACTACAGTAACTGACTTCATTAGTAAGTGTGTAAAAGACTATATGCCAAAGAAACAAATCCATGTGTTCCCCAACCGGAAACCATGAATGAACAGGGATATCCGCTGCTTGCTGAAGTCCAGGCCTGTGGCATTCAGGTCAGGTGACACTGACCTATACAAGAAAGCCAGATACAACCTAAGGAGATCCATCAAAGATGCCAAAAGACAATACCAGGACTAAGCTAGAGTCCCAGGCTAGCCACACCGACTCCCGTCAACTATGGCAAGGTCTGCAAGACATAACAGGCTACAAGATGAAGGCATGTAAAATCGCCGGCTCCAATGCACCCCTCCCTGATGAGCTCAATGCATTCTACGCCCGTTTTGAGCAAGAGGTCAGCGAGAGCTTGCCCTCCAACCTGGAAGCCCTGGATGAATCTGTATCTGGGGTCACCATTGCAGATGTCAGAGCAGCTTTCTTGAAGGTCACCCACGGAAAGAAATTGACCTGAATGGGGTACCCAGATGTGCACTCAGATCCTGCGTGGATCAGCTGGCAGAGGTATTCACAGACATCTTCAACCTCTCTTTACAACAATCTGAGGTCCCTATCTGCTTCAAGAAGACAACCATCATCCCGGTACCTAAGAAAAACCAAGCAGTTTGCCTCAATGACTATCAGCCGGTAGCTCTGACATCCATCATTATGAAGTGCTTCGAAAGGTTAGTCATGGCACCAATCAGTTCCAGCCTCCCGGACTACCTGGATCCACTACAGTTTGCCTACCGCCACAACAGGTCTACAGCAGAAGCCATTTCCCTGGCCCTGCACTCAACCCTGGAACACCTGGATAACACGGACACCTATGTCAGACTCCTATTTATTGACTATGGCTCAGCCTTCAACACTATTATTCCCACGAAACTCATCTCCAAACTCCGTGGTCTGGGCCTCGGCACCTCCCTCTGCGACTGGATCCTGAACTTCCTAACTCACAGACCACAATCAGTAAGGATAGGCAACAACACCTCCTCCACAATCATCCTCAACACCGGTGCCCCACAAGGCTGTGTTCTCAGCCCCCTACTATACTCCTTATACACCAATGACTGTGAGGCCAAATTCCCCTCCAATTCGATTTTCAAGTTTGCTGACGACACCACCATAGTGGGTCAGATCTCAGACAATGACAAGACAGAATACAGGAATGAGATAGAGAATCTGGTGAACTGGTGCGGCAACAATAATCTCTCTGAATGTCAACAAAATGAAGGAGATTGTCATCAACTTCAGGAAGTGTAAAGGAGAATATGTCCCTGTCTACATCAAAAGGGACAAAGTAGAAAGGGTCGAGAGCTTGAAGTTTTTAGGTGTCCAGATCACCAACCACCTGTCCTGGTCCCCCCCATGCCAAAACTATCGTTAAGAAAGGCCACCAACGCCTCTACTTTCTCAGAAGACTAAGGAAATTTGGCATGTTAGCTACGACTCTCACCAACTTTTACAGATGCACCACAGAAAGCATTCTTTCTGGTTGTATCACAGCTTGGTATGGCTCCTGCTCTGCCCAAGACCGCAAGGAACTACAAAAGGTCGTGAATGTAGCCCAATCCACCACGCAAACCGGCCTCCCATCCATAGACTCTGTCTCCATTTCTTGCTGCCTCGGCAAAGCAGCCAGCATAATTAAGGACCCCACGCACTCTGGACATTCTCTCTTCCACCTTCTTCCTTCAGGAAAAAGTTACAAAAGTCTGAGGTCACGTACCAACCGACTCATGAACAGCTTCTTCCCTGCTGCTGTCAAACTTTTGAATGGACTTACCTTGCATTAAGTTGATCATTCTCTACACCCCAGCAATGACTGTAACACTACATTCTGCATGTTCTCGCTTCCTTCTCTATGAACGGTGTGTTTTGCCTGAATAGTGCGCAATAAACAATACTTTTCACTGTATGTTAATACATGTGACAATAAAATATCAAATCAAATCAAAGATAGTTAGGGAGACAAACACCCATACTCTGCCGCAGAAAGTATGAATCCTGACAGTTGCATTTGACTACCTGGTAACAGAGTCAAGGAATCTCGTCAGGCTGGAGATGAACTTGAAGTAGGAGGGGAAGAATCCATTTGTCATGATCCATGTAGGTCCCAACAACATGGATACTTCTAAGAAAGAGGGTCTGCTTAGAGGGTACGAGCAGTCCATTAGTGTGTGTACACCATAGAATGGAGGCAGAAGGTCTAAAACTGTAGTAAGAAATCATGTAATTCTGGTATTCAGTGGTTCAGTGGTACAGTGGTTAGCATTGCTGCCTCATAGAACCAGGGACCTGGGTTCAATTCTAGCCTTGGGTGACTGTCTGTGTGGAGTTTGCATGTCCCACCATGGCTGTGTGAGTTTCATCCGAGTGTTCTGGTTTCCTCCTACAGTCCAAAGATGTGCAGGTTAGATGAATTAGCCATGGTAAACGTGTGTGGTTCTGAGGATAGAGCAGGAAGAGGACCTGGGTGAGATATTCTGTCAAAGAGTCAGTGCAAACTCGATGGGCCAAATGGCTTCTTTCTGCAATGTAGGGATTCTATGAAGCTGAGTTTAGGGAACTCGTGTTTGCTCCGAAGTTGAAGTAATAGTGAGTTTAGATTGTAATTTTTGGGTGTTTCAGGGAGAGATACCAGCTGAAGAAAAGCCACAATTGAATGCCCAGAAGTCCACCAGGGAAAAACTGTTTGAAAGTAAGCTAACCCAAGCAAGAACCTTGGTTTTGAGACAGTGGTAAATCTTCACTGGGATTTTGTGCCTGGAAGAGTTGCTGTGATAAAAGGAATAGTGTGCTATCGAATCCTTTTCTGGTATTGGCATTGAAATGTTTCCAAACTTCTTGTCTCCTGTAATCATACGGTGCAGAAGAGGCCATTCGGCCAATCAAGTCTGGACCGACCCGCGAGAAACACCTGAACTCCCACCTAACCCATTTACCAGCACTTGGCCCAGGGCCAATGTTATGATGTGCCAAGTGCTCATCTAGGTACTTATTAAAGGATCTGAGGCAACCTGCCTCTACAACCCTCCCTGGCAGCACATTCCAGACTGTCACTACACTCTGGGTAAAAAGGTTTTTCCTCACATCGCCCCCACACCTCTTGCCTTTCACCCTGAACCTATGTCCCCTCGTGACTGACCCTTTAACTAAGGGGAACAGCTGTTCCTTATCCACTCTGTCCATGCCCCTCATAATCTTGTACACCTCGATCAGGTCTCCCCCCTCAGTCTTCTCTGTTCCAAAGAAAATAACCCAAGCCTACGCAACCTCTCTTCATAACTTAGATGTTCCATCCCAGGCAGCATCCTGGTGAATCTCCTCTGCACCCCCTCCAGTGCAATCACATCCTTTCTATAATGTGCCAACCAGAACTGTACACAGTGCTCTAGCTGTGGCCTCACCAAAGTTCAATACAATTACAACATGTCTTCCCTGTTTTTGTAATTTATGCCTTGACTGATAAAGGCAAGTGTCCCATTTGCCTTTTTCACCACCCTACTAATCTGCTCTCCCATCTTCACAGATCTGTGAACAAACACGCCAAGATTCCTTTGTTCCAGAGTGCTGCCTAGTGTCCTACCATTCATTGAATACTTCCTTGTAAAATTACTCCTTCCAAAGTGTATGACCTCACACTTTTCAGGGTTAAATTCCATCTGCCACATTTGACATTCCGTCTATATCTTCTTGTAGGCCAAGAAACTCCACCTCACTGTTAACCACCCGGCCAATCTTGGTGTCATCTGCAAACTTACAAATCCTACCCTCCACATAGTCATTAATGTAATTTATATAAATGACAAATAATAGGGGACCCAAAACAGATCCCTGTGGTGCACCACTAGACACTGGCTTCCAGTCACAAAAGCAGCCTTCTGTCATCACCTTCTGTCTCCGACAACTGAGCCAATTTTGAATCCACTTTATCAATTACCCTGTATCCCACATGTATTTACCTTTTTTATAAGTCTCCCATGTGGGATCTTGTCAACGGCTTTGTTGAAATCCATATAAACCACATCGACTGCAATATCCTTGTCTACACACCTGGTCACCTCCTCAAAAAATTAATTTAAATTTGTTAGACATGACCTCCCTCTGCTGAAGTCATGCTGACTATCCTTGATCAAGCCTTGCCTCTCCAAGTGGAAATAGATACTCTCCTTCAGAATTTTCTCCAATAGTTTACCACTAACATGAGACTCACTGGTCTGTAGTTCCCTGGTTTATCTCTACAACAATATAGTTCATTATTTTCTTGTTCAATAAATGCTTTATTCATTGTATTAAAAGTACACTGCCAGACTCTTGTGAATATAACTGACCTCCAGAGTTCCTAAAACAAAATAAAGTTAGGATCTACAAGGTCAGGTTTCACTCTGGGATCTAACTTACCCAGTATTGACATCAACTGGGATCATAACAGGGTTAACACATAAAATCCTTATTTGGACTGACTTATCAATTGATGCTTTCTCATTATAAGCCTGATGATAAGCTGAAGCCCGGCAAAGAACTGGAGCACTTTGTGTAGCCAAAAATAACAAGATCGGTCATGCCCTGCAGAGATATTTCCCATCAAGCATTGATGATGCCCATAGTGAAACCTGTGAGCAAGCAACACTGCCCTCACTATATTAATGACCAGAGCCAAATACAGTCAAAAATAAATTAAACAAACACATATAGCTATCTTCAGACTACAAGGTTTAATCAAAAATATATATTTAATTAAATGTAAACAAAAATCTCTGTGGCCTCCAGAGAATATCAGGTTTATAATGCCAAAAATCTCTGACAGTGTTTGCACAGTGAAGACTGCAACCATGCTGAGTATGTTGATTTCATGATTGGGTGAACCAGGACAGGAGAATGTTTTTCCTGGAATACCTGAACCATTTCATATATTTTGTAAAATTACACCACATGCGTCAGTACAGTGAGCATGTGTGGTTTGTCTGATTGGCAGGAGTATATAATATATGATAACATCATGCTAAAATGGGATAACCATCTCTCTCTCTAATAAGGGCATAAAGATTTCTGCAAATTCAATGCTTAGTGCAAATTGGAACATAATGATCAAGTGCTGCAGTCACAAGGATGTTGCTGACTTGAAATTTACACACACGAGAGAAAATAAATTTAATACAATCACAAATGTATTAAGGGGAGATCAGAAAATAATTTATTTTGGACAGACTTCTTTGATCTTGGAATTCTCTGCTACTAAACTGTTGAAGCAAAAAAAAAAATCGATAAATCCTTTTAATAAGAAGTTAGAAATCTAATTTTAAAAGAGTGCCACGGAGGCTAAGAAGGAGTGTGGATTAGACAATGTGACACGTGCTGGAAAACCCTGAGTTGAATAGACTGTTTCTGCTCTTGCCATTCCATAATGTTACAGCCCAACTGTTCTGATAGACGTTATCATAATGGCAATTTTAACTCATGGAAAATTAATGGATTAGCAAAGCCTTAAAATAACATTGATCAGAAAATTTAGGTTTATGAAATTAATACTTGACCTGTGTTCACAGCCCTCTAATATAGTGGGCGGAATTTTCCCAAAAAATGACTAAGAGGGGAATCATATCAAAAATGGCAGTGTTGTTTCAGTGAGAAAACTGGTGTGTTTCTTAGTTTTCTTACCAGATCTTCTGACACTCTGCCACCATGCAGCGGAACAGGGTCTCAACACAGCGGTAAACCCTGGCTATACTGAGATCGGAGCGACATCTTTAAAGATAACAAGAATAAACCTCCCACCAAGCCCACCATGGAGGTCTCAGGGGTTCCCCTCCCTACCCCGATCATAGTTGGCACTTCTCGCCCTGCTGCCCTTCCTCCCTATCATCAGTCCCTTGCCCCACAGTCATAGAAACATAGAAAATAGGTGCAGGAGTAGGCCATTCGGCCCTTCGAGCCTTCACCACCATTCAATATGACCATGGCTGATCATGCACTTTCAGTATCCCACTCCCGCTTTCTCTCCGTACCCCTTGATCCCTTTAACCACGAGGGCCATGTCCAGCTCCCACTTGAACATATCTAACGAACTGGCTCCAACAGCTTTCTGTGGTAGAGAATTCCAGAGGTTCACAACTCTCTGAGTGAAGAAGTTCTTCCTTATCTCAGTCCTGAATGGCTTACCTCTTATTCTTAGACTGTGACCCTTAGTTCTGCACTTCCCCAACATCGGAACATTCTTCCTACATCTGGCCTGTCCAGTCCCATCAGAATTTTATATGTTTCTATGAGATCCCCTTTCATTCTTCTAAATTCCAGTGAGTACAAGCCCAGTCGATCCAGTCTCTCTTCATATGTCAATCCTGCCATTCCAGGAATCAGTCTGGTGAATCATCGCTGGACTCCCTCAATAGCAAGAATGTCTTTCTTCAGACTAGGAGACCAAAACTGTACACAATACACAAGGTGTGGCCTCACCAAGGCCCTTATAACTGCAGCAAGATATCCTTACTCTTGCTCTGAAGGCCAGCATGCCATTAGCTTTCCTCACTGCCTGCTGTACCAGAATGCCATCCCTCAGCAACTGTTCCACCATGGCACCCAGGTCACATTGCACTGCCCCGTTTCCTAAACTGCCACCATTCAGATAATAATCTTCCTTCCTGTTTTTGCCACCAAAGTGGATAACCTCACATTCGTCCACATTATATTGCATTTGCCATGTAATTGCCCACTCAGCCAGCCTGTCCAAGACGCCCTGCAGCCTCTTAGCATCCTCCTCACAGCACACACTGCCACCCAACTTAGTGTCGTCTGCAAATTTGGAGATATTGCATCCAATTCCTTCACCCAAATCATTAATGTATATTGTGAAAAGCTGGGGTCCCAGGACTGAACCCTGCGGTACCCCACTAGTCAGTGCCTGCCACTCTGAAAGGAGCCATTTATTCCCATTCTCTGTTTCCTATCTGCCAACCAGTTCTCCATCCACATCAATACATTACCCCATATCATGAGCTTTAATTTTGCTCACTAATCTCTAGTGTGGGACCTTGTCAAAAGCCTTTTGAAAGTAGAGATACACAACATCCACTGGTTCACTCTTGTTCACTCTAAAGGTCACATCCTCAAAAAATTAGTGAAGCAAGATTTCCCTTTAGTGAATCCATGCTGACTTGGACCTATCCTGTCACTGTTTTCCAAATGCGCAGTTATTGCATCCTTAATAATTGACTCCAGCATTTTCCCCACCATCAATGTCAGGCTAATTGATCTATAATTCCCTGTTTTCTCTCTCCTTCCTTTTTTAAAAAGTGGGGTTACATGAGCTACCCTCCAATCCACTGGAACTCTTCCAGAGGCTATAGAATGCTGGAAAATGATCACCAATGCGTCCACTATTTCTAGGGCCACTTCCTTAAGTACTCTGGGATGCAGAGCATCAGGTCCTGGGGACTTATTGGGTTTTACCCCTAGCAATTTCCCCAATACAATTTCCTAACAATAAGGATTTCCTTCAGTTCCTCCTTCATAATAGACTCTCTGTCCCCAAGTCAGAATCAGCACCCACCCACTGGCCTCTGTCCCCCAACAGCCATCACCGGCATCTCTTGCTCCTCCTTCCACTCCTGGCCCACAACCAAATCTGAATGAATTCCCCCCTCCTCCAGGAATCTCCCACTGGGGCCTGCACCTGGCATAGGTTGGCACTGCCAGGTTGGCATGAGCATGGTGCTATCCTAACATGCCAACCTGTGCCTATGGGCAGTGCCAAGGGGCGGCGAGGGGGGAGGTATTGGAGAGAGAGCTTGCTAAAAATATGCTAATGTATTAAAATAAACTTCCGTTGGGTCCCACGCATATTTCACACCACTCCGTCAGTGAGGGGCCTGGAAGATCAGAACTTGACAACTCGCCAGGGCGAATTATGCTTTCCGGATTTTGAGTGCACGCCGCCATTCCTGCAGACAGAGTGCAGCCTCAAAATCACCACCGAAATGTCATTTCAGGCAAGAAAACCAATGCAATTCACATAGGCATGTCCGGATCACGATCTTCTCACAGTTGATCATTTTTGGGGAGAGAAGCGAGTTTTGCATCGGTTTGTCAAGGGGCAGGGCCTAAACACGCCAGCAAGCCCACCTTCACAGAGATCGGGTGACGCTTTTAAAGGGCGCCTGGATTGCTAAGTGAATTTGAAGACCCCCTCTCCATCTCCCCAGAGGCATTGAGACCACTTCCCCCTCATTGAAGGCATGTTCTTTCCCCCGTCTCCCGAATATCAATCGCCAACCTGATCTCCCCTGGCCCCAAACATAGACCACCTGCAGTGGGGCCCTCCCAGTGGGTTCCCCTTCATGCCCCACCCCTTTATGCCATACCCTTCATGCGCCACCCCATTGTGGCAGTACCAACCTGGCAGTGCCAACTGGGACAGCCAGGGTGTCAGGGAGGCAGTGCCAAGGCACGACCCAGCAATCTTCCTGACTACACAGGAGTCTCAAAGGCCTCCAGGTCTCCTTTTGTGGAGACCAGTAGTGATTCGCACCTGGTTTCCACTGTGCCAGAATGTTGGAAAATCCCAGGAGCAGGGAGAATTTGGCTTGAAATTGATTAAGGACTAAGAACAAACAAAGAACAATACAGCACAGGAACAGGCCCTTCGGCCCTCCAAGCCTGCGCTGCTCATGTGCCCAACTAGACCATTCGTTTGTATCCCTCTATTCCCAGTCTGTTCGTGTGGCTATCTAGATAAGTCTTAAACGATCCCAGCGTGTCCGCCTCAATCACCTTGCTTGGCAGTGCATTCCAGGCCCCCACCACCCTCTGTGTAAAATACGTCCCCCTGACATCTGTGTTGAACCTTGCCCCCTCACCTTGAACCCGTGACCCCTTGTGTTCATCACCTCCGACCTGGGAAAAAGCTTCCCACTGTTCACCCTATCTATGCCCTTCATAATTTTACACACCTCTATTAGGTCGCCCCTCATCCTTCGTCTTTCCAGGAAGAACAACCCCAGTTTACCCAATCTCTCCTCATAGCTAAGACCCTCCATACCAGGCAACATCCTGGTAAACCTTCTCTGTACTCTCTCCAAAGCCTCCACGTCCTTCTGGTAGTGTGGCGACCAGAACTGGACGCAGTTTTCCAAATGTGGTCTAAACAACGTTCTATACAGCTGCAACATCATATGCCAACTTTTATATTCTATGCCCCATCCCATAAAGGCAAGCATGCCATATGCCTTCTTCACCACCCTCTCCACCTAAGCTGCCACCTTTAAGGATCTGTGGACTTGTACACCCAGGTCCCTCTGTGTGTCTATACTCCTGATGGGTCTGCCATTTATTGTATAGCTCCCACTTACATTACATCTACCGAATTGCATCACTTCGCATTTATTTGGATTAAATTCCATCTGCAATTTCTCCGCCCAATGTTCCAGCCTATCTATATCCTGCTGTATTCTCTGACAATGTTCATCACTATCCGCAACTCCAGCAATCTTTGTGTCGTCCGCAAACTTACTGATCACACCAGCTACATCTTCCTCCAAATCATTTATATATATATCACAAACAGCAGAGGTCCCAGTACAGAACCCTGCGGAACACCACTAGTCACAGACCTCCAACCGGAAAAAGACCCCTCCACTGTTACCCTCTGTCTTCTATGGCTCAGCCAGTTCTCTACCCATCTAGCTAGCTCACCTTTTATCCCGTGAGATTTAATTTTTTGCACCAGCAATGTGGGACCTTGTCAAATGCTTTACTAAAATCCATATAGACAACATCCACGGCCCTTCCCTCGTCAATCGTTTTTGTCACTTCCTCAAAAAACTCAACCAAATTTGTGAGGCATGACCTCCCTCGTACAAAACCATGCTGTCTATCGCTAATGAGATTATTCAGTTCTAAATGCGCATATATCCTATCTCTAAGAATCTTCTCCAACAATTTCCCTACCACGGACGTCAAGCTCACTGACCTATAATTGCCTGGGTTATCCTTGCTACCCTTCTTATATAACGGGACCATATTTGCTATCCTCCAATCCTCTGGTACCTCACCTGTGTCCAGTGAAGAGACAAAGATTTCTGTTAGAGGCCCAGCAATTTCATCTCTTGCCTCCCTGAGGAGTCTAGGATAGATGCCATCTGGCCCTGGGGATTTGTCTGTCTTAATGTTTCCTAAAAAACCTAACACTTCCTCCCTTGTAATTGAGGTTTTATCGAACGGGTCAACACATCTCTCTGAGACACTACCAGTCAACATGTCCCTCTCCTTTGTGAATACTGATGCAAAGTATTCGTTTAGGATCTCTCCTACTTCCTTTGGTTCTAAGCATCATTCCCCTCCTTTGTCCCTGAGAGGTCCGATTCTTTCCCTAACAACCCTCTTGTTCCTAACGTATGTATAAAATGCCTTAGGATTCTCCTTAATCCTGTCTGCCAAGGACATTTCGTGACCCCTTTTTGCCCTTCTAACTCCCTGTTTGAGTTCTTTTCTACTTTCTCTGTATTCCTCCAGTGCTCCATCTGTTTTTAGCTGCCTGGACCTCATGTATGCCTCTTTTTTCTTTTTGATTAGACCCACAATTTCACTGGTTATCCACGGCTCCCGAATCCTACCTTTCCTATCCTTGCTCTTTACAGGCACATGCCTGTCCTGCAGTCCTATCAACTGCTCCTTAAAAGACTCCCACATGCCAGATGTGGATTTACCCTCGAACAGCCTCTCCCAATCAACAGCCACCAAATCCTGCCTAATCCGGCTGTAGTTAGCCTTCCCCCAATTCAGCCCCTTACCCATAGGACAACGCTCATCTTTTTCCATTATTATCCTAAAGTTTACAGAATTGTGGTCACTATTTGCCACATGTTCCCCTACTGAAACTTTGATGACCTGACTGGGCTCATTCCCCAGTACTAGGTCCAGTATAGCCCCCTCTCTAGTTGGACTGTCAACATATTGTTCCAAAGAACCTTCCTGTATGCATTTTATAAATTCTTCCCCATCCAGGCCCCCAGCCCTAAGCTAATCTGTTCCTTACCCTCGTTGTACAGGAATCAGATTGCATCCGGGCGCAGGGGCTGGGAGAATCCCAAAGGGATTCTCGGCGGAGGTAAAAGCGCTAGTCCCCTCCTCCGCTATTCTCTGGCCCTGTGACGCCCCTGCGCAATCTGCGCCTGAGCGCACAGGGTCGGAAAATTGTCCCCAATATCTTTGTTTAATGCAACAAAAACAAATTATAACAACATAAGTTGCCAAAGAAATATTTATGGAGTAGAAATTTCTATTTGTTTTATTGTGTGGTAGGGGGGTTTAGATGGGGTTTGGGGGGTTGTCTTATCACCCAGAAGTATGACTCCATAATGCTTTTAACCAAAGATGCTTACTTACGGCAAATATTTACACATTTGGACCTCCACACGAGTTAAGAGCTTTTGTTTTCTTCAACACGGTGGCACAGTGGTTAGCACTGCTGCCTCACCACGCCAGGGTCCCGGGTTCAATTCTGGCCTTGGGTCACTGTCTGTGTGGTATTTGCACTCTCTCCCCTTGTCTGCCTGTGTTTCCTCCAGGTGCTCCGGTTTCCTCCCACAGTCCAAAGATGTGTGGGTTAGGTTGATAGGCCATGCTAAATTGAATCTAGTGTCAGGGGATTCGCAGGGTAAATATGTGGGATTATGGGGATAGGGCCTGGCTGCGATTGTGGTCGGTGCAGACCCGATGGCCCGAATGGCCTCCTTCTTCACTGTAGGGATTCTATGAACACCTCTCTTTCTTCTCAGTCATGTGATCCGACATCACTATTACATCCGCCTCATGTATGTTTCTGATGTTAACCCTTCACAGTGGGTGTAGAAGAGCTACAACACCGACTAAATTTCGCAGTAGCATGGCCTGTGCCCAATCTGCTTGCACATGCAGGCCACTTGAATTTGTCAGACCCATTTTTTAGTCCCAGGCAGCTGCCTAATTCAAGCATTGGCTGCCAGCCGTACATTATGGAGGACTGTTTAAGGACCCCTTTGAAAAATTGGCTTCCGGTGGGTAGAACAGATGATGAGCCTGCCTTGCTCAAGATTCTTCAGTGATCACCAAAGAAAAGTAAGGCTTTTTACATGTTTTTTTTAAACCTTCTTGGGGAGGCAGCAAGAGCAGCAGTGCTCCCAAGCTCTACTGTTATCGCCACCTGCTTCAACCTCCTTCCTGGGACTTGATATCAGCTGGTCTCAGGTCCAATTTCAGGTCAGCCTCAGGCTTTTCATTTGGAGCACATACTGTGACTGTAGCACTCTCGTCTGGGTCTTAAAAGGCACAGATGAGTTTTCACCTCAATAGGAAGTCAATGGAAAAATAAACATTGCAGGGGGTAAAGCAGGTTTTTAGCTGTTAGCTCATTCTGTGCTACAGGTATTGATTAATTTCATTCTTATTTTGTTGCATATATTATTATGTTCTTCCTGTTGCTGATGTGTAGTTATAATGTGAGTTCATGATTATTTTTCCAATCCCAATAATTTTACAAGTGCTGCGTGTATTTCATTGAAAAATTCTGTGAAGGTGATTTTCAAAACTTTATTCTCCCTGTTACATTGAAGAAATCAAAATATCACCCAAAAAATATCCTTTCACTGAAGTAAAGATGAAAAGGTTGAAGAATATACTTCCATTAATTGTCAGTTGGACTTTCATAGTCCATAAATTCTGTTATAGGAACACCATATATCTGTGAATCTTACCTGCAGCTCTGGCTACTGATCCTCATTTATAAAACTCTTAGTGGATCGTATTCACAGAGATTGTAGAAGAGTTTTTTTCAGGTAACAACAGGAGTTAGAAGAAAACAGTGTACTTACCTAAAAAGGAAGAAAGACAGTATTAACTCAAGCCACAAAATTCGCCTGGAGCATGTAAATCAGAACCAAATTAAATTAAAATGTACAACAATAGAAATATGAACTAATTATCAATGAATTATGGCGATGTATTTCAGTGGATTATTAGGACCAGAGTAATTTTGCACTTAAAAAAAATTCTGGAGATATGAGTAGCACTGACAAGGTCAACATTTATTGCTCAAACCTAATTGCCCTGAGAAGTTCATGGCCTTCTACAACTGCTGCCATCCATGGGTGTAGTTACACCTATAGTGCTTTTCATTTTGTACCACTGATACCACTGACTGGCTTCCCAGGCCACTTCAGAGGGAATTTAAGAGTCAGCCGCATTGCTGTGGACCAAGAGTCGCAAGTAAGCCAGAGCAGGTAAGGACAGTAGGTTTCCTTGCCTGAAAGATATTAGTGAACCAGACCCGTTGTCATGACAATCCAATAGTTTTATGATCATTAGTGAGAATAGTTTTTTTGTTCCAGATATCATGTGTCTTTTCTCCAGAGCATTAGTCCAGGCCTTTGGCTTGCCAGTAACATTATCACTATACCACTGCCCCTGAAGACCAAACCAATTCAATCCAGGAGCTAAATCTCCAAAACAGATTCTGAAGGCAAAAAATAGAAGGTGGTGTAGTAGCAAGTAGATTGTTTTCTATTTTTGGGTTTAAATGCTCAAAATACATTTAGTTTGATGAGAATTGTTGAAGGCGATACAGAATTCTATCTTTCAATACAAAAATCGAATTTGGGAGGGAAGCTCTTTCATTTTTGATATTTTTTGTTGTCCTGATTTATTATTCTCTCCCAGAACCACAAAACTTGCATTAAAAAAAAACACCATTCAATCCATCATGTATATGCTTTCACAAAAATAGAAAAATGCTGGAAAATCTCAGCAGGTCTGACAGCATCTGAGGAGAGAGAGTAGAGCCAACATTTCAAGCCATGGTGACCCTTCATCTGAGCTTGAAACGTTGGTTCTATTCTCTCTCCACAGATGCTGTCAGATCTGCTGAGATTTCCCAGCATTTTTCTGTTTTTGTTTCAGATTCCAGCATCCGCAGTATTTTGTGTTTATGTATATGCTGTCCCTTTGCTATAGCAATCAAAAAATAATTCCACGGCCACGCTTACTATCTCATAGTACTCTTTCACTGTTTCAGTATTTATCAAGGTGAACTCTTGGAACAGAATACCTAAAGTAGATTTGCACCAAGAACAATAAGTCAAAGCATGGGTTAGCCCTTTGAATGGTGCTCGTAGGGGAATTCCTGGGGTGGATAAGAATCCAAATTTCATAGAAACCATAGAAACCCTACAGTGCAGAAGGAGGCCATTCGGCCCATCGAGTCTGCACCGACCACAATCCCACCCAGACCCTACCCCCATATCCCCAAATTTGTACTGGTTAGTCCAGTTTATAGCCAGTGTGACCACGTCTGTCCAGTACTGGATGGCTTCATATCTGGTATATTGACCCTTTGTTCACCTAGCTTAATGAATCAGTGGTAGGGTCTGTGCTCATTCTTTTTCCCATTTACAGCAGCCTCAGTGCAATGGGTTGCTGAAGTCAGGTTTGTTTTTAAGTTTTTTAATACTATTTTTACCCTGCACCATTATCTCTCTAACTATGTGAAATCTCCAAAGAGAATGACATCACCTGTACATATGAGGTGATGTCATGTTGTGTGCAATGATTATCACCCAATGTGGGTTGGGAAGGTGTTGGTTTTGGTGACCTCCAGCATTGGCCACTCTAGGAATCCTGGCATTGATTAAGAGAGTGTTAAGAGGACCTACACAGTCAAAAATAGCAGTTTGTGCACCAAGTCAGCAATGTAAGCTCACACAACACCCTTACACTCAGTGTGCCGTGCCACAAGTGGCAAACGTACCGTGGCTGACATTGGAGTTTGAGTTTCCGTAAAACCAAACCCAATATACAAATTTCACAGCCCTGCAGTTTACAATAACATTTGCTGCCTGCAGGCAAACAAATTAGGAAAATAACTCCTAAACTGTTCTCATGACAAACAATAATATGCACCTTGGAGAGATTCCAAGCATGTAACCTAATTTCAAAACTCAAATGACGACTGGAAATTATCAATGCAATTTTTGGCTTTCTGAACTTCAACAGTTACATTGCTGTTTGATCACTCTAATTTCTCCATTGGTTTGCATGTAGCTTCCAACATATAGCAAGCAGACCTGAAATCTTTTTTCTGACTACCTACATTATTGCATGTGCTAAGTCACAAGCTCAGCAAGTCCTCAGTCTCCTGTGTCACCTATTACTATTTCTACTTCGTCAACCAGCGTGGCCAACAACATGCATTAAAAAATTAATTTGCCAGTTACTATGCAGTTCAGTGTTGATAACGTAGGACAAGTGTGCCATGATGTTTAATAACTGGATTAGAAATGTAACAGACTACAAAAGTAGGAATTGGCAAATGTTCATAACAATGGCCTGTTTAAATAATTCATTCCACAATGCAAACCAAACAAACAAAACAGAATTAGTTAATGGGATAAGATGCCTACAGGGGAACATATTTTATATATTAAATAATTCCTCTCTTTATCTCTCATACTTTACTTTCCTACAATTTTTAATTAGCTCCACACTGTGCAGATGACTTTTGCCACAGCCTGCTGACTCAACCAACGTCATAAATGTACCATTATGTAGGTTCCAAGGCCAAAATGGAGATCAGTAAATCTTTAGTTTTGAAGTGGAAAGCAGCGCTAGTACTGCAGTGAAGAAATCCAATTTAAAACGATAATTCAGAAAAGAAAACATTTTGGTTTTCACAACAGGCATACTGGTTGGACTTGTTTTGTTGGGCAACCAATCTTGAGGCCACGAACAGCTTTTCATTAGATTAACCCTCACAAGTGAGAATGAGCTAATAAACAGAAGCTGGGACATGTACATGAACCAAAGTGCCTTTATGGTGAAATTTTGATCCCTTTTTAATGACTTCATCAACAACAAGCTGACAAAATAATAGAAGTCAGCTCATTTAAATATTTTAATATTTCTGTTAATTTGTGGGCGATTATGCTGATGAATCTTATTATCTTATCACCAAAATAATGCAAAACCAGAATATTGGGTTAGCCAAAACTGCCTATAATTTACCTGACAAAATAGATCTTTCATTGCCTGCTGATTTTTAGGATAAACATGAGTGGTCCTGTGGAAAAAGAGGGCTATCATGTCAAGACGATGAGAAGGAGAATGGTAGCATAGTGTTACATTACTGGGCCAGTAATGGGGCGGCATGGTGGCAAAGTGGTTAGCACTTCTGCCACACAATGAACCCGGGTTCGATTCCCGGCTGGGGTCACTGCCTGTGTGGAGTTCGCACATTCTCCCATGTCTGCGTGGGTTTTCTCCGGGTTCTCCAGTTTCCTCCCACATTTTGAAAGACGTGCTGGTTAGATGCATTGACCCAAACAGGCGCCAGAGTATGGCGACTAGGGGAATCTCACAGTAACTTCATTGCAGTATTAATGTAAGCCTACTTGTGACTAATAAATAAACTTGAATCTAGAGACCTAGACTAATGCACCACAGACATGAGTTCAAATTGCATCGTGCTGATGGTGTTTAAAATCAAGAAATAAGTCTGGAATAAAAAGCTAATCCTTTTAATGGATTGTTATAAAAATACACTGGTTCACTAATGTCCCTTTAGGGAAGGAAATCTGTCATCCTTGCCCAATTTGACCTACTTGACTCCAGACCCAGAACAACAATGATGGTCTCCAATTTACATGTAACATCAACATTGAATTGATGAAGGGATGGATAATGAAAAAAATATTTACATGGAATCCATAATAACTTTCAAAAGTGAGGTGGATAAATACTTGAAGAAGGAAAGTTAAAAGGTTATGGGAAAAGGGCTGGAAATGGGAAAAAATGAAAACTGTCATCTGTTGGGGCAGGTACAAAGGACTATATTATGAGCATCTTTGATTGTATGATTCGAAGATATAGATGAAATCTTGTATTGCAACATAAAGGATAAAACTGTTAAAAGAGCAATAAAATGCAAGTTATATTATTCACAGAAAATGCCACTGAACATTTTGTAATATTCTCCCAAGAGAAATACATTAAAGAGTAATGTATTCTGTTGCCTTAACTTATTTGCATCAGCTCTGTGGGTGAGAAAAATAGATGTATCACATTACTTGAGAAGATCTGGTTAATTTTCTTACAATAGTGCATATTCAACATTATAAGTTATATGCAATAAGTGCAGAAAGAAAGAGGATACTCAACGCTGCAGGATTTAGAAAACATAAAACCTGGTGTAATTTTACTGTATAACTGGCAGGTCAGATCCTTGGGGATTTCTTCCTAAAACACCATGAATTCTCATTGTTATTCTGCTCTACTATTTGGGCTGATCTCCTGGGTTTAACCTATTTTGAACCAGAGACTTTTCAGTACTTAGTCACATATATAATCACAAACAACTACACTCAGGAAGGCATGCACTGAATAACTGGATTACCAGAATTTATGGCTACAATGAACTTCACATACTGATCTAAAGGGAATAACTAAACTGTTCGATTGTACAGTTATGAATATTTCTCCTGACCTTATCAAAAACAGTGCAATTCATTTAATTGAAATGAATTTCACACTTCCAGGAACTGTCAGGCAATCAAATCTATTGTTCTACGAGATTGGTCATTACCAGTTCTGCATGAGGACCAGTTTGCACAATTACTCCTGGAGTCTGGAATAAGTGAGACGAGATTCCTGGGACTAGTAAAGGAAGTAGGGGAAGGGAGTGGCCCATGCCTTCAGCAGCTACCTCTGTTGGGCAAGGGGTGCCCAAGAAGATGGGATGCCCCCACAAAGCCACAGGCATATCTACTGGAGTTTATCTAAGGGATTGCCCGCATGGCATGGCCCCCACCTACCAATGGTCAATACCAGCAGAAGTGGGATGAGGACCCACTTCAGGCCTCAATTGGCCACAGGGCAGGAAGGTTGTCCTTGAGCCTTCCCACTCCAGACATAATCCGGGGCTAGGCGGGAAATGATTCAGGAAGGTGAGAAGGCCTCCGATCCTCAACCTTCCCACCCAATTAAATAGGCCCCCTGCCTCTCAGCCTAGTAGGATATCATTCTGTCCTTTATTTCCTTTGAGTTGATCTGGGCTTATGGATTGTGGTTGGAGATTCATTTAAGTTCTGAAACTTGCTGGTAATATTCGCTGGCAATATTCCTCTTGCGAAAAATCAAGTAACTATTTTCAGGGCCAAATTAATTATGAGTGGTTATTTTAAAATAATTAACCAATTATTTGTTTACAATGAGACCAGAAATTACATTTACACCATTTTTATGTGGTAACGTACTCATTGCTAAGTTCACAAATGATGATTATAAAATGTTAAACATTAACACTGGAAGGAGGGATCACTACAGGAATCATCTACAGCATTTATTATGAGCCCTCAAGGCTGCCTTCACAATTCTGTCAAGATATCTGATTAATGACACCATAAGCCGTGTGTTTGAGATAGTAGCTATCGGTAGCCCAGCTTTATCAGCACAATAACAATCTAGCCAAACTGCTTTGCTCACCATGTTCAACGTACTATACATTGTATAATCTGATACAAAGACATTGGTCACAATGTAGTGGCTGGAGTTCTGTATGAACATATAGCACAACACGAGGGTTTTCATCATTTTCCAAATCCAAAGTTAAACAGTGGAAGAATAGGGTGGAGAAAAAAGGATAGATCCGTGCAGTTTCAGACTGATGTTTGCTTTACTGCTGATAAATTATTAATTGAAAATCTTAGAGTGACCTAAATAAGACACAGAAGTATGGTTGTTTAATTCTAATTTCAAAAGTGTTCTCTCCATTTTTAGAAATTTCTGGACAAAATCCAGGGTATCCATCCAGAGGCCAAAAAGTACTCAAAATATTTTGATACCTGGTTCACCAGCACTTTCCTAATTCTGTATGGTCTCAAATAGAATAGGGAGACAATTGAAATGACAAAATGGAATTCATTACAGATCCATAATGACAAAAATGCAAATTTGTTTCCAGAATATCTCTCTATAGTAAAGATGTTGGTTGAAAGAGTCTATCAGAGGTATACTGAATAGGACTGGCTCATGCAATGCTGGAATATTACTGAAACGGGTAGCTTCAGCTGAGTTACTGAGAGGTATGGATGTTAAATAACCGGGGCCTGTTGTGCCAAAGTTGTAAAGTAGAATGATAGGTTCAAGAGCATGAGGACAGCATTTAGAGGCATTTCCACTGATATGTAGATTTTTGAACACAAGCTTTCCCAACAATGTCAAAGCCACTTTCACCTTACAACTGGAATGGAAATATCTCTTGTGTATTAAATTTTGGATATAAACTCAGAATGTCAAAGAAAAGCAGTAGATGGCAACATCAACGCATGACTTATTCCCTATGTTTCATGGAGAAGTTTTTTTGTAGTAGTTATGGGACTTTTAGGGATTAATACACAATTACAGATGCTTGAATGGCCGTAACATTCCAGCCTTAGTTTTTTGGGGGGAAAATTCCATTCTACATTTGCCGACATGGACCTGCCTCAGTAGGAAATGCTGAAGAGAGGCAGCGACAGGATAGAGTTGGGCCTGCTGCCCCAGAAGCAAATCAGGTGTGCCTACAAAGGTGGCAGAGTGTGGAGGAGAGCTGATTAAAAGGCCCACAATTGTTCTCTGAGACTACATCCCAAATGTTTGCTTATATTTTGGGCTGTCTAGTCCTCACGCCTTATCACTCTTTCCTCACATTTCCAATGACACCTCCTTGCTCCAAACTGAATGCCAATCCATGTCCTCACCTACCCCCTCCTTCCCCAGAGCCCCTTAGAGCCCCAGTGTAAACTGCATGCCAACTACTGTCAACTTTCCCACCACCCTTGGCCTTACACCCTACATATCAACTCATCCAGTATCCACGATGGGCAGACCTGAAGAGCAGTATTGAGATGGAAGAAAATAAAAGTCCAAATATTTATTTTAGCCTTTGCCATATTTAAAAACACTCCCATTCATGAAAGTTCAGAACTTTAAAAGCTCCTCACATGCTTAAGCCCTCATAAAAGCAACCAAATTTCTATTCATAATCTCATATCAAAGACAAACAATCCTTTAATAACATCTTTGAGCTATCAATTGAACTGTGAACTTAGAACCCCAACTGAGATAATTATAGTTTATGGAGAGCAGCCAGGCATTGATATTAACACAATGACAGCTCTTGGGGAAATGTCAACTAACAGCTAATTTAACTACTGGAACAGAGTTTTTCGATTCCCAATGACAAATGTAGCCTTTTCATTCAATTTTTAAAGTGCTGGGGATTTAAATAATTTCACGCATGAGAGTTCTATAGATCTTATTTGTCCTTCTAGAGCACTTAAGCCTGCTCCAAAAATATTGCAACTCCCACAATGTGAGTGAAGACCCTTTCTACAGCAAAAGTTGTGTTTGTTTGAAATCTGCACTGGGTTCAAATGGCCCTACTGAGTCTGGGTTCCCAGATGTATCAGTCACAGCTTCCTCCATTTCTCCTACCAGTAAGATTTTAAACGCTTGGAAACAGGGGGGGCTTTGTGCATCTGTTCACCCTTTAGAAGGTCTGCAAAGTCTTCACAACTTTGGAAAAATCTGAGCCTAACAGGCTCTCCACCATCAACACAGTAACTGGTCATCATCTACAAGTGTGAACACCTTGCACCTTCTCCTCAATAAAACAACCTGGACTCTATTTTAGTCTTTAACAGTGAAGCCACATAGGCTTGATGTCAGCAGAATTCAGAACAGGTCACCTGACCTTTCCTTCCTCCAATTCACCTCAATTTAAGGACACAGTGCCAAAACATAACAATTTGTAACAGACACAGTAATTGAACAATGAGTTTGGGTGTTAAAATGTAAATTACATGTGCTGCACGTGGTGTTCTCCATATTGAATTTTTAACAGTTGCGCAGTCTGGAGGGGTATGGGAAAGACAGCAAGTCACTAAGGATTCTTTTCAATCAAGCAACAACGTTTAGAACTTTGGGAAAACTGATGAGAGAGGATAAAACAAGCTGCAAAGATAGAGTAAAACCTAAGAAATAGAATGAAGCTTTACAAAAACACTTACAGTATTTTAATTTCTTAAAGGTTCAATGTTACTATTTCAGTAGACAGAGCACAAGAAAGAAACCAGGTCTGGAGAAATCTATTATTAGAATTTGAAAATGAATGATTGTAATAAATTACTTCGCTGAACTGAACAGATTTAATATACAGTAATTGTTTTATAGGCCACATGGGAAACTATTTATGAACTCCTGGTAATGAGAATGAATACACTCAAAAGACAAATCATGTTCTATGTTGCAAACTAGTCAACACATTTTAATTCAAATTCCATACCATAACTTTAAGAACCTTTAAGAAATTAAAATATTGTAAGTGTTTTTGTAAAGCTTCATTCTATTTCTTAGGTTTTACTCTATCTTTGCAGCTTGTTTTATCCTCTCTCATCAGTTTTCCCGAAGTTCTAAACGTTGTTGCTTGATTGAAAAGAATCCTTAGTGACTTGCTGTCTTTCCCATACCCCTCCAGACTGCGCAACTGTTAAAAATTCAATATGGAGAACACCACATGCAGCACATGTAATTTACATTTTAACACCCAAACTCATTGTTCAATTACTGGAAATCTATTTTTATGTTTTTTTACTTCATTTACAGGATGTAGGCATCGCAGTTAGGCCAGCATATGTTGCCCATCCCTAGCTGCCCTTCAGAAGGTGGTGGTTAGTTGCCTTCTTGAACCACTGCAGTCCATGGTACATCCACAGAGCTGTTAGAGAGGGAATTCCAGGATTTTGAGCCAGCGACGATGAAGGAACTGTGAAATATTTCCAAGTCAGGATAGTGAGTGACTTGGAAGGCAACATCTAGGTGATGATGTTCAACAGGTATCTGCTGCCCTTGTCCTTCTAGATGGTAGTGGTCGTGGGTTTGGAAGGTGCTGCCAATGTAGAATAGAGTTACGCTCAATCTCCAATTTGTCGCACCAGCAGTTTTTATTTCATATAGATACAATAGTATTTTCTGGCTCTTATTTTTGGCATAACTGAAAATAAATGGGTTTCCTTTTCTGTCTAAAACTGCTTGATTTTCTATTCTATCTAATTGAATAGAGTAAGATAGAATTGTTAAATGACTAAATGTATCTAAATCAATAAATAGCAAGACAATCCTCACAATCGCCTAGTCTTTACAGGATCATAAAGTAATTATGGATAAAAAGGCCTTTCAGCCAATTTGATTAATCTGTGAAGAGGGATTCAGACAGTGCCCTCTTGTAACGTCCATTTTTTCTTAAACAAGTTGAGAGTTTTGTCTTCACTGCTCAATTTAGAAGTTTACCTACTTGTTGATTAATCTTCATTTGAAGAAAAAACACTTGATTTTTGTCACAAAAGTACTCTCCCCTGGTTTTTATTTATGTCTCCTGCATCCAATATCATGTGTTGTTTTGTATCATAACCATTAGTTATCAAGGAATATTGAAACTAAGGATTCTGATGGGAGATAAATTAGTGATTTTTTTTGAGTCAAATGGTCTTTCCTTGTTTCATAGTTCTTTCAAGATAATGTACGTGGCTTCCCAAATCATGTATATACAAAAGATATTCATTTTCTTGTTGGGGCATATGGAAAATTTATAACTGGGATATAGTTGGTCAAAAATTAATGGAAAATATTCAAGGTTAGATGTGTACAAAAGGATTAGGAATTATGCTTGTGAGAAATAATTGATATCCAATTTGAATGTGACACAGTTTGTAGCAAATTGGGATGGAGTAGATAATAATTATTACTTTTAGTGGATTTGAGCCAATATCAAAACTCCGTAAGTGACAACAATATGGGTGAAGACATATTCAACTACTTCAGTTCGGCATTCAACCAGAACTGTAATTAACTTCTGCAACAGTGTCAGATACTATTCTAGGTGTATTAGCTGGTGATAAACAGAGAAACAATTTGGTCTGCTGCCAATTGTCAATTTATGCTAAGATACTCATGAACATTTTGTGCATGTTGGGAAGAATAAAAAATTATCTTCAGCATATCATTTCATTATGACTAGTTCAGAAATGCAGCACTGGAACATGTTGAACCTCAAATATTAATTGGTAGTTTTAAGGATTGTGTGTGCAGGATTCTATATTGCACATGTCTATAATAGACATTCTCTACCTGCAACAGCTTCTCCTTATGGTGGTTCCTTGGTAAAGGTACTGGGTGATGTGATTCTTTGCTTCATACAGCTTTTTGAAGTAATGATGGGCATCTAAAACAGATGTTTGATTCCTTGCATATGCTAATGGAGAGTGTAATACCTGTTACGGGACCCATAAGGAAAAAGGGGCAGAGGATCTAGGCTCAGCTTTCTGGGATATGAATTCAGACCAGCTGCTGGTAGCTGCCACCATAAAGGTTAAGTTCAATTATTTCTAACATCAAATGTTTCTGCTCCAGCCTCAGCTTACCTTCTGCTGAAACCCTTTGCCTGCATTACATCTAGTTTTGACTACTCCGATGTTCTCCTGCCGGGTTCCCACTTGCACCCTCAATCAACTTTAGTTCATATAAAATCCTGCTGCCAATCTCTCAACTCACAAAGTCGCAGGCACACATCATCCCTCTGCTTGTTAGCCTACACCACCAATTGGTCCAGGAATATTTCAATATTCAAATTCTTATCCTTGTTTCCTAGCCCCATTCTAGTTTCATGACCTACTTCAATTGCTTAATCCTTTAAGATAGTTCCTTTTCTCCAATTTCTCCATATGGGCAACACGGTGGGACAGTGGTTAGCACTGCTGCCTCACAGCTCCAAGGACCTGGGTTTGATTCCCGGCTTGGGTCACTGTCTGTGTGAAGTTTGCACATTCTCCCCATGTCTGCGTGGGTTTCCTTCAGGTGCTCCAGTTTCCTCCCACTGTCCAAAGATGTGCGGATTAGGTTGATTGGCCATACTAAATTGCCCCTTAACGTAGATGCGTAGATTAGAGGGATTAGTGGGGTAAATATGTGGGGTTACAGGGATAGGGCCTGTGGTGGGATGGTTGTCGGTGCAGACTCGATGGGCTGGATGGCCTCCTTCTGCACTGTAGGAATTCTGTGATTCTATTCTATGATTCTAATTCTAGCCTCTTGCACATCTCAGTTTTCATTGCTCCACCATCATCAACCATGCCTTTAGCTGCCTAAACCCTAAACTCTGGAATTTCCTCCCTAAAATTCTCCAGCTCTAACATGCTCCTCCTCTAAAGCACTCTTTAAAATTTACCAAGCTTTCGTACCCACCTTGTGTCTTCTGGCAGCGAAGGCGGCTCACCAATGGCTGCCTGTGGAAATATAAGCTCAGTAAGAAGTCTCACAACACCAGGTTAAAGTCCAACAGGTTTATTTGGTAGCACAAGCTACTAGCTTTCGGAGCGCTGCTCCTTCATCGGGTAAGTGGGCGTTCTGTTCACAAACAGGGCATATAAAGACACAAACTCAATTTACAAAATAATGGTTGGAATGCGAGTCTTTACAGGTAATCGAGTCTTAAAGGTACAGACAATGTGAGTAGAGAGAGGGTTAAGCACAGGTTAAAGAGATGTGTATTGTCTCCAGACAGGACAGTTAGTGAGATTTTGCAAGCCCAGGCAAGTTGTGGGGGTTACAGATAGTGTGACATGAACCCAAGATCCCGGTTGGGGCCGTCCTCATGTGTGCAGAACTTGGCTATCAGTCTCTGCTCAGCGACTCTGCGTTGTCGTGTGTCGTGAAGGCCACCTTGGAGAATGCTTACCCGAAGATCAGAAGCTGAATGCCCGTGACCGCTGAAATGTTCCCCAACAGGAAGAGAACACTCTTGCCAGGTGATTGTCGAGCGGTGTTCATTCATTATTGTTGGGGAACACTTCAGCAGTCATAGGCATTCGGCCTCTGATCTTCAGGTAAGCGTTCTCCAGGGGGCCTTCATGACACACGACAACGCATTCACTGAGCAGAGACTGATAGCCAAGTTCCGCACACATGAGGACGGCCTCAACCGGGATCTTGGGTTAATGTCACACTATCTGTAACCCCCACGACTTGCCTGGGCTTGCAAAATCTCACTGACTGTCCTGGCTGGAGACAATACACATTTCTTTAACCTGTGCTTAACCCTCTCTCCACTCACATTGTCTGTACCTTTAAGACTTGATTACCTGTAAAGACTCGCATTCCAACCATTATCTTGTAAATTGAGTTTGTGTCTTTATATGCCCTGTTTGTGAACAGAACTCCCACTTACCTGATGAAAGAGCAGCGTTCCGAAAGCTAGTGGCTTGTGCTACCAAATAAACCGGTTGGACTTTAACCTGGTGTTGTGAGACTTCTTACTGTGTTTACCCCAGTCCAACGCCGGCATCTCCACATCATGAAATATAAGCTGCCAGAGGGGCAGAAAATCCCACCACAGTTTTTACTTCTTTTAACACAGTCTTTCAAGATAAAACATGCTTGATCCATTAAGGAAGTGCTCTTTACAATAATCTGTACTTACCAAAAATATTATTTGAATGACGAAATCATGGGTAAAACATTAGCAGCACTATGGGAGCAGAGCGAGAGAGAGAGAGAGCAAGAACGTGAGAGAGGAGGGAGAATGGGATGAGCAGATTCCAGAGCAGGAGCAAGGAGAGAATACTAGAGGAGCCCAGGGAAGATCAGATACACCCGGAGGAACACAGCGCCTTTCCGGCCACCACTCTTGACCACAGTGCCCAGGGTGGTTGCCCACATTGCAAATTTGTAAGGCCATCCCCTGCTTTGTTGTCACACTGCAAGGTCTCTGCAGAATCCAAAGGTTAGAGGACCCCAATTTGAGAACTAATCTGTGGATGGCTTCAGATGATGTTGAAAATTGGCAAATGAGAAAGAGGAGCTTGCCAGAACAGGTCCTTGGTGCATTTCAGAGTTCATAGTGTGGAATGGGAAGAGTATCATTCAGTGAGTTCAAAAATTCTTAAATGTTGGCACTTAAATGTTGGCACTGTGCCATTGCTGATAAAACTTCTCATGATTTAAATGCGCAATGTCACCTGATCATCAAGGCAAGGCACACTAGTACCACATAACACAATCTCAGTCATCATACTATTGGTACAGTACAAGAATTGGGTTATACTATGGCAAAAAGGCCAAAGAAGAATTAACCCACAATTGGAATACTCTAAGCCTTGCAACTTGGAGGTAATATGGGTGAAATGTGTAGTCAGGGACTGCCGTCAATATAGTGTGGTGTGAAGTTGCTGTATTTGGTCGTTAGAAATGAATTAAACTCATCACCAAAAGTAATATCTTGTCATTTCAATTCTAGTTACTCTTTTTATCCATCTGTTAAGTGTTGATTACTGTCAACAGCCTCTCTAGAAATGACAATGAACCATTGTGATGAAGCCCAGTTCTTCAGGAAATTAATTGTTGTGATGGATTTTAAAATGTCAAATATTAAGCTTTCTTTAAAACCTTTCTATATCTTTTTGTTCTTATTCCAATCTTTCTTTCCCTTTCTTTGTTTCTCCTTCATTACCTAACTGGACATTGAATTTATCAACTCTAAGTTACATTTCTTTTTCAGATTTTGAACAGTTCATTTCAAAATCCTTTAATTTGATTGGTGAAGTAGATATGCAGTTGTTTAATCTTGTCACTCAGGTTCCGGATGTCCTGATTCACTCATTGTGCTGTTATCATCTTGCACTTTTAGCGACTTACCATACAAATAAAGGGCAAATCTAACTAATGGCAGATATGATCAGCTCCCTGCTATAGCACATTAGGGCCCATTCGAAGTTACACTAATTTCAGTCTGAAGCCTGTTGCTGACATTGACATCTACTATGCAAGTTTGTGGATGTGAATTTCCTCTGGTGTATTTTTTTCTATTTTCACAATGATTGCAATAGAATTCAGCAATCAAAAGTAATTACTGAGAAAAATCATTGCAGTTACGTACATTAGCTGCTTACTGCCATTGTTCTAGGCAATAGGTCTTCTCTCAGATATTTTCTCAGGTAGAGCGATGCTAACCTCTGTTGACTGCAGCACAACGGTCTCACATTTAGGGATGTGTCTGTCCTTTTCTCAAGATCTAACCATGCAGTGTGACAATAACACTTCTTTGTGATGTGAACTGGATTTCACATGTGCTTCTGCAATCTTTCCAAAGGTTGATCAAAAAGAATTAAGGCTGAATACAAATTATTAGACTACATTATTTCATAGAGTCGTAAGCAACAATTAAGATGAGATTAACTTCATTCAACAGTACAACTTGTATTCATGTAATATAACAATGAATTTTCTACCTGTCCCGACAGCAGTTGGTAATTTTGTTTGACTTCAAAAAAACTTGTAATTACCCTTCTGAGTCGAGCAAAAGCTTGCCTTACCAGCTTTTGCTTAAAACTTGTATAACTTTGCAGTATTGCCTGGAACTGACTGCCTTTGCATTGTTCTTTTTTTTAAATGACTGAATTCCTGTGTCTGTATCTCTGGATTCTTTCTATCTCTATTCACTAAGAAAACCAAAAGCCTGCCAGACATTCCTTGTCAACAAAATGGGACAAGATACACCCCGAAACAAGAGACATGAGGTATTTATGAGACAAGCAGTGTTTTTATCTCAAAAATACTCATTGGGCCCGATTTTACCATCGACTTGCGCCTGTTTTCGGGCGCGAAAACTTGGTAAAGTCGGGCGTGAGGTGAGTAGCCCAATCCATGCCCGCCTTGCATGCATTTAAATTGACTTAATGGGCTGCACGCCCAACCTTACCCGCATTTCCCCCTTTACCACTGCATTTGCCCATCCAGAATCGGTGTGAAACAGACATGCTCTACAGAAGTCTAATTCGGGCTCTCCAGTTAGTGAGGAGATAAGTGCTGAGCATCCTATAGCTCTCTGCTTGAGATCGGTGGGGGGTAGGGGGGGGGGGGGGGGGGGGCGGGGAAGGTGGGGTCTGCTACCACTCTGCCTGAGATCTGAGAGGGGGAAGGTGGGGTCCGCTGCCCCTCTGCCTGAGATCAATGAGGGGGAAGGTGGGGTCCGCTGCCACTCTGCCTGAGATCAATGAGGGGGAAGGTGGGGTCCGCTGCCACTCTGCCTGAGATCAGTGGAGGGGAAGGGGGGGTCCGCTGCCACTCTGCCTGAGATCAGTGGAGGGGAAGGGGGGGTCCGCTGCCACTCTGCCTGAGATGAGTGAGGGGAGTAAGGGGGATCCGCTGCCACTCTGCCTGAGATCAGTGGAGGGGAAGGGGGTCCACAGCCACTCTGCCTGGGATCAGTGGAGGGGAAGGGGAGTCCGCTGCCACTCTGCCTGGGATCAGTGGAGGGGAAGGGGGGGTCCGCTGCCACTCTGCCTGGGATCAGTGGAGGGGAAGGGGGGGGTCCGCTGCCACTCTGCCTGGGATCAGTGGAGAGGAAGGGGGGTTTGCTACCACTCTGCCTGAGATCAGTGAGGAGGAAGGGCAGAAGGGGCCCGCAATCAGTCCGGGTGGTGGAAGGGGTGGGAGAATAAAGGGGTCAGTAATGTTGTGGGGGTGGGGCAATGTTTGTGGGGGACAGGGGGAGACATTATCCGGCCCGGGAGCAATGCGGCAGGGGAGCTGCATTCTATTATTTTTTTTCTACGCATGCACAGTTGGAGGTGCCGACTGGAGCTGCAGCGATTCGGGCATGTTAAGGCTTCTGCAGCGCGATTCAGAATCGCTGATATTTTTTTAGGCAGTGCGTATGGGGGCAACTCACAACGGGTCTAAAAGTCGGATCTGAAACACTCCCAGTTTCAAGTCCACCCAGCACTTAGAATCAAAATGGTAAAATAGGACCCTTTGTTAACAGACTTTAAGGAAAATTACTTCTGATAGCATATTAGCTATCTTGCATCTTGACTTCTTCTAACTTGTATGATTACACTTCTTGAAAGACTCAACATTTCAAAGCAACTGGACAAATAGACAAAAACTCCTGATAATTGACTAATATTTATAAAATAACTATAAACCCGTGTCTTACATGTGTCGAGGAATACATTAACATCTGTCAAAGAAACTGTCTAGATGATAATTTCTCTAGTCAAAAAGACCATAAGACATAGGAGCCAAAGTGGGCCATTCGGCCCATCAGTCTGCTCCGCCATTCAATGAGATCATAACTGATCTGATAAAATAATCCTCAACTCAAATTAGTTTTTCCCAAATTATCCTCATAATCCTTGATTCCCTTACTGACTAAAATTCTGTCAATCTCAGCTTTGAACATACTTCATGACCCAGTCTCTACAGCCCTCTGTAGTAAAGAATTCCACTGATTCACTAACCTCAAGAAGAAATTTTCCCTCACCTCCATCTTAAATAGGTAACCCCTTACTCTCAGATCATGCTCTCTGGTCCTAGATTCTCCCACAAGGGAAAAACAACCTCTCAGCATTTATTGAACATTGAAAAATTGCCTCAAGTACAAACTGGAATTGGTTTTTCTCCAGTAACACCAAAGTATGTGAGAATAGCATTTTAGTTCATCCATTATGGTCTCCATGGTTAAACTGCCTGCCAGCACACACTATTTCGGATCACACAATGTGGGCTTGCCCAAGTGAATTGTCTTCAAAGAGTGGCCGGCTCGCACTGAACTACTCCCCACAAAGAGTCAGCGTCTTCAAGTGAGGGGTGAAAACAAAGGGAGAAAATTCAACAAAAAAAGCACTGCTTCAGATCACATAGTGCATATTTGTCAAAACCAGTTAACTGCAATAAAAAGATACAGGCAAACAAAAAGAATTCTATGGTACATTGTAAACTTTTGGGCCATTTTCCAGGCCTGCATTTTTTTCATACCATTCATCTCTCTGAAATAATCCCCAAATTCCTTTCATAGTCCTGTTTCTGCTTCTTGAGTTAGCATCACAAGAGAATGCATCAAATATCATTATTATTATTAAGTGTTGAAATCTTGTGGAATTTTCCAAAGGTATCCAAAAGCCAGTGATTTTTCTCAATATTACCAGTAATAATTTTCTTAGCAATGTCCAAGGAATGGTTGAGGAACAGTACAACTCGCATTTTCATTGGACTTCTCATGCATTTAGCGCACTTCAGATTGGAGAGGGAAAAATACAGTGGACACAAATCAAAAGAAAAACAAGAGGGATAAGGGGCATAGAAAGAGAATGATTTGATGAGGTTTTGAAAATGGAAGGAGCTGACAAAGGAAGTGTAGTTCTGCGTGTTCCAGTATATCAACGACTGGTAATATTCCATCCAGGGTTCCACTGCCCATCAATGTGAGCTCACGACTCACTTTCCATCTCGGTGACAAGACAATCTTGGATTTAAGGAAGCTCTGGTCCACCTTTTTGACCAAGCTTTGGTCAACCTTTCAAGTTGATTCCTAATGTTCCTGTGAAGCTGTCTGAAATGTTTTACAATGTTGAAGGTGCTATATAAATACATTGTTGCATTGCTTCTATCCAAGTACTCTTTCCTACGCCACTTCCCTTAGAGTCTAGCTCTCCATTTCC
Organism: Mustelus asterias; assembly: GCF_964213995.1. Classification (NCBI taxonomy): domain Eukaryota; kingdom Metazoa; phylum Chordata; class Chondrichthyes; order Carcharhiniformes; family Triakidae; genus Mustelus; species Mustelus asterias. Next base: position 128,766,159 of record NC_135801.1, on the reverse strand, counting down.
TTTCCTCTTGCTTACTCCTTTTCAGCTGTAGAATGACTAGCTCGGTTAAAGTGCCCTCTAACAATCCTTCTCCCAAAGTGTTTAAACTCAGTAATCTGAATGAATTCAGCTGGAGAAACCTCTTACACTTGTTCTTGAACTCATGGTTTCTAGAAAGCTTCCAGGCCATGTTGATTCTCTTATCCTACAATGTGAAATAGACTCCAGCAAATCAATTAATTCAAAACAACTACACTTCAGTGACAAATTCCATATAGGGCCAAACTCTCTTTACTCATACAGCTGCTATTTCAAAATATTGGTTTATAACAATCTTATTCTGTCCTGCTTGTGTAATCTATTAAAATGATACAGTCAATGCAGGGCATAAAATGCACTCTGGGTGGAGCATTTCAATGCCCACCACCAAGACTGACTCAGTAACACCATTACTGACCAAGCTGGCCATGCCCTAAAGGTCACACCTGTCGGAACTGCAGCATGTGGTGAAGGAAAGAGGGAAAAATCTGCTCGCCTTCACCCTCAGTAATCCACCAATTTAAAGCTTATTCCTAAGAAGGCTGACATTAACACTAATTAAGTTACTGTGAAAATCCCCTAGTTGCCACATTCCGGCACCTGTTTGGTGGGACCAAGAATTTAGCATGGCCAGTGCACCTAACCAGCACATCTTTCGGACTCTGGGAGGAAACCAGAGCACCTGGAGAAACCCACGCAGACACGGGGAGAACGTGCAGACTCGCATAGACAGTGATCCAAGATGGGAATTGAACCCGGGTCACTGGAGCTTTGAAGCAGCAGTGCTATGCCACCTTGCCACCGGTTGCAGGTATGACCACAACAGAATGCTCGTGGAGGCAATCAAGTCCGGTCTTCACGATTGTGCTTTATGGCACAATCTAAACTGAATAGATTTCAGAAAGGATGTAGCAGCTCCAAACTGAGCATCCAGGAGTGATGTTGGAGGCCAGCAATAGCAGAATTGTACTTTATTTATAGGTGCGTGGTCACCTACGTGGCTGCTTCTTCTCTGTCCATTTCCTACGCTAGGGACTTACGACATCACTTCTGGTGAATCCATGAATACAACAGAGCTTCAGTAAGCTAATACATTTAATACAAATATATATAACAGGGGCAAAAATCTTTTGGTGTCAGCATATCACCTATGTACTGGATTTCAGGCATATTCAATTGCAATTTTTTCTTGTTCAGCTTCTCCAGCAGTGGTATTAGCTTCTGATCATGTTCTACTGTGGATCCTTCCATTGTGTCTCCACATCTATAGACAAGCAAATCGTCCACTTTGGCTACCTCATGTTGTCTGCGTTGATATTCTTCTGGAGCTGTGGAAATGCCAAACGGCATGCGCAACTACCTGTATCTCCCGAACGGCATCCAGAATGTCATTACAATGCTGCTCATCCAGCTTCACTTACCAGTGACCATCATTCACACCAGAGTAGTAAAGATCTTTGCCTTGACAAGTTGTGACAAATTCCTTCAATGGTTGCAAAGTGTAGTGTGATCTCTTCAGTGCTTTACTTAGATTCTTTGGATCTAAGCATTCTCTTAGCTTTCTAGGTTGGTTCACTGCTACCCTGCTGTTAATCCAGTCCATAGGAGTTATTACTTTCTTGATTACTTCCTTGTTTTTCAGCTTTTCTGTCTTTAAAGTGTATTTATTAGTCACAAGTAGGCTTACATTAACAATGAAATGAAGTTACTGTGAAAATCCCCTCGTCGCCACGCTCCGGTGCCTGTTCGGGTACACTGAGGGAGAATTTAACATGGCCAATTCACCTAACCTGCACATCTTTGGATTGTGGGAGAAAACTGGAGCACCCGGAGGAAACCCACGCAGACACGGGGAGAATGTGCAAACTCCACATAGACAGTGATACAAGCCGGGAATTGAACCTGGGTCCCTGGCACTGTGAGGCAGCAGTGTTAACCACTGTGCCATCAGACTGGACTCGAGGATAGCTGGGACTCTTCTCAGTAGATGTGGAATTGGTCTTACACTCCCACTGGAGGTATTCACCAGTGGCAGAGCTAACACCAGGAGAAAATCCCCTGCTGCCATTTATTGCTAATTACCATTCATTCTGTTATGTACCAGACAGTGTGAATTTCAGTATATCTGGCTTCATCCTGCTACCCAATGCTTTTAGATCCAGTATTCGACATCACAACACTGAATGGCAAAACATCAGCATTAAAAAAGCGCACAAAAACCACTCCATAAATATTTAAATAATAATAATTTGAAATATGAAAGTCATAGGACGGGATTTTATGGCCTCACTTGAGCGAGACAGGAAATTCCTGCCCAAGGTCAACAGAGATTTCCATTGTCGGACCCTCACCCACTCTGATTCTGTGGTGGGCGAGATGGTAGTTATCCAGCCATAATGTAAACAGAATAGTTACCAGAAATGCAAAGAAGTTCTGGTTATTGTACTTATAACCCATCATTCACCAAAACAGCTTTGATTTGTGGGCATGGAGTGTAGCAAGGTAAGGCTTGAACTCCAGTCAGTGAACTAATAACCAAATAACTATGCACGTTACAGAACAGGGAAAAGGGTCTTAACTCCACAGTGGCCCAAAAACTTTGACTCCTGGTACAAGCCCAGGCAAGTCTGAGTGAGTCCCCAACTTTACTTCTGATTGGACCAGTGGCTCACATGATCCTTTCAAGGAAATGTCCCTTAAAGGGCTACTACAGGGCAGGAGTCTGAAACTCTGGGAGAGTGCTCAGTTGGCCATCCTGCAGCGAGTCATTCACAGACATGTGTGGCCTCCTTTTGTGCCTTAAATCTTCCAGTGTTTCAGTGTTGGGTGTTCGTCCCTAATGATCTGAAACAAACCAAATTTCAAGAGGGAACTCTGTTTGTTTTTATTCAGAATGATAACTTACACAACACAAATGAAATGCTGAAAGAGAAAGCTGATAAGTGCCAAGTTAGAAACAGGTTCTAATCCAAATGATACACAAAGAACATGTGATCTCACACAGCCTGGAGCAGTCACAGAACACTGATGTTAATGCTCATCTGCTCAGATCAGCTGCACTGACAGCATTGTGAATCTCATGAGCCTTCTGAGAATCCTGTGTTTCTTTATAACATTTTTCTTGACATAATGCCACGTCAGCAGGTTGAAAGAACCAATAAGGACACTTGCAAGTTTCCAAGGATTTTTCAGATTGGCGAGCTTTCACTAAACGTAATGAATTCTCGTCAAATTATTTTCATTTCTGTTCAATGTTCGGTGTCTCTGCAAGGAATCTAATCTTAATTTTCAGGGGTGTATTGGGCTTGATTGTCTGTATTTCTGGAAATTACTTCAAATAGGTGTACAGGCAATATTTACTCTGACATCCAATCAGATGTTAAGCCACCTGCTCCTGGTTTGCTGCGTGTGTTTCCTAGGAAACGGGATTTTTCTGATTGCTTTTTCAGCATCCTATGTGCCATTGATAAATGGAAAATAAGGTTTCCCTGATGGAAATTGAAACGAAAGTTGGTCTCCACAAAGTTAAATTAATAATGGCAATATCCAATAAAATGCACACAAAGAGAAGTTTGCCTTTCAGTTCTAAATGATAAAATGCCAGAATATCTGCCAACTTCATTAAAAAATCTGCTTTGAATTAGACTTGTGTTGTACAAGTAAGTAGTTACTCACCACTTATTTAGTCTAAACCTGACCATTGCCCAGGTCTTGTTGCATATGGACTGAACTACTCAGTATCTGAAGGGTCGTGAATGGTGCTGAATATTGTGCAATCATCTGTGAACATCCCCACTTCTGACTTTATGATGAGGGAAGGTCATTGATGAAACAGCTGAAGATGTCTGGACGTAGGACACTGCCCCGAGGAACTCCTGTGTCAATGTCTTGGGATTGAGATGATTGCTCTCCAACAACCAGAACCATCTTCTTTTGTGCTAAGTATGAACTCTGACTCATGTGTACTCAAGGCAATTGCAATCTGTGTTCATAATCCAACCTCTTTAGCTCTGCTATCATTTTGTTGAATCTGAACTGCACTGCATCCAAAGTAAACATGTCCATTCTGAGCTGTTGCTGAACTCAATGCAGTATTCCAGATGCTATCAAAGTAGAATTTTATCTAACTTCCTGCCTTTATATTAAGGAGCTCTTGAGGGAAAGGTCGAACATTCTATTAGACTTTTAATTACTTTCTATACCTGACCATTAGTTTTTGGTGATTTCCGTACATGGAGCCCCAAAATCTCTTGTCCTCCACAGTTTCTAGTTTCTCATAATTTAGAAAACATTGTTTTATTTTACTTGGGCCCAGAGTAAATGAACTTGCATTCCCCTACATTACTCTCTATTTGCCACAGTTTTGCCTTTTCACTTCACCGAGCAATGTTCTCTTGTAACCGTCTTCGAGCAAACAATAAAAAGTTAAAAACCATAAGGCAACAAGAACTTGCAGTTATGTAACACCTTTAAAAATAAAAAAAATCCCATGTACAAAGACAGGTCAGAGGACTGAACAAAATATAAGTAATAACAAAGAATGACTAAAACATTAATGAAGAGGGAAAATTAAAGTAACATCCCAGAAATAGCTGGAAATCAGGAAATGGAAGGGAGGGAAGAACTCAGGAAAACTGAGAGTAAATTGTTGGAGCTATGGGCTGACAAGTGCCCAGGTCCTGATGGACTTCATCCTAGGGTCTAAAGAAGTGTCAAGTGAGATAGTTGATGAATTGATGTTAATTTTCCAAAACACGAGAGTTGGAGAAGATCCATTAGATTGTAAGATAGCAAATGTAGCTCTAATATTCAGAAAAAGGAGAAAGACAAATGTGGGATGCTACAGGCCAGTTAGTTTAGCATCTGTCATGGAGAAAAAGTTAGAAGCTATTAAAGATGTTATAGCAGGGCAATTTGATAAGCTCAAAGTAATTGGGCAGAATCAACATGGTTTTATGAAAGGGAAATCATTTTAACCAACTTATTGGAATTCTTTGAAGAAGTAACATGTGCTGTGGGTAAAGGAGAACCAGTGGGCACACTGTACCTAAGATTCCCAAAAGGCATTTCTTAAGGTGCCATATCAAATGTTATTGTGAAAAATAAAAGTTCACGGTGTAGGGAATAACATATTGGCATGGGTAGAAGACTGACTGGCTAACAGGAAGCAGAGAGTAAGTATAAATGAGTTATTTTCAGGTTGACTTGTGGTGTACCAGAGGGATCATCGCTGGTTACAAATTATATAAATGACTTGGGTGGAGGGATGGATTAGATGGTTGCCAAATTTGCTGATGACTCAAATATAGGTAGGAAAGCAAGTCATGAAAAGGACTTAAGGAGGCTATAAAAAGATGCAGATAGGTTAAATTAGTGGACACATATCTGGCAAATGGAGTATAATGTGGAAAAATGTGAAATTATCCATTTTGGAAGGAAGGATAATAGAGACTACATTATCTAAATGGTGAGAGATTGCAGAGCTCTGAGGTGAAGAGAGATCTGGATTTCTTAGATCATGAATTGCAAAAGGCTAGAATGCAGCCACAACAAGTAATTAGAAAGCTAATAGAATGTTATCATTTATTGCGAGAGGGATTAAATACAAAAGTAGGGAGGTTATGTTTCAGTTATACAGAGTACTGCGTACAATATAAATCACCTTATTTAAGACATGATGCATTGGAAGCAGTTCCGTTTGGGAGCTCCATCGCACCAACACCAGTATTAACACAACACAGATGGGAGGTTCTCCATGTTCGGAGCACGAGAAGAAAACACTGCTAAGATTGCTTATGGGCTACTGGTGCGGGGACCTTATCCAAAAGCATCAGTGCCTGATCGAAGGACCCAGCATTGGGAAGGGGGGAGCACTGAAAGCCATCTCTTTGCCTTTGCTCCTGACCTTCCTCCATCCCGTGACCACCACCTCCCGATGCCCTTTCCACCATCACTTGCCTGCGCCTGGGTCCCTCCTTGATCTGAGGCCTCAGGTAGGTGTATCACTAGCTGGGACCTGCTCTGGCGCCGCCACAAGACTCTGTCCTTCATCTTAATCTACTGCAGTCAGTATGGTGAAGGTGAGATTGCTGTGAGATAGGGAGCTCCAAGATTCTAATCCAGCGATAGTGAAGGAACAGCAATACAACTTGGAGGAGGAATTGGATGAAGTAGTGTTTGTATTGATCTGCTGCCCTTATCCTTACTGTTGTTGAAGTGTATAGTTTGGGAGGAGCTGCTGAAGTAGCCTTGGCAAGTTGCAGTGCATCCTGTGGCTAGTACATACAGAAGGCATGTCAGAAAACATTTTACACACCGCAGAGGAGCTCGCTTCAAGTGGTGGTGGTGGGGGGACGGGGACTCATACTGAGGTTGGTTTCCCACGTTTCTATTTCTGAAGGATGCGCTTTGCAGATTAGGAGACAGTCCCCCGAAGATAGAACCCCCCTTTCCTCTAGATTAGAGGATTTGAGTTGAGGAAAGATTGAATAGGCTGTTTGTGCTTTTCTTGGAATCTAGAAAACTGAGGCGTGACCTAATTAAAGTGTACAAAATTACAAAGGATCTCAGAGGTAGAAAGGATAAGAGGTAAAAAGCCCAGAGGGGACTCAGGTGGATTTATTTTCTACCCTGAGGGTGGAGATGATCTGAAACCCATTTGTGAAATGGTGGTAAAGGCAGAAACTCTCATTACATTTAAATATGCACTTGAAGTGCTGTAATCTACAAAGTTACGGACCAAAAGCTGGGAAGTGAGGTTAGACCAGATGGCTACTTATAGCCCAGCGCAGACATGAATGGTCGAATGATCTTCTTCTGTGCTGTAAATGTCCATGATTTCTATGGAATTAATTGACACTTGGAAAAATAAATGAAAACTAGCACAGATTTGTTAAATACAAATCATATTTAACCACCTTAGTTTAGTTTTGTGAACTAATGGAGAGGATGGAAGAGGGTGCCATACAAAAGGCACTGACTAAAGTCTCACATACAGATTTGCTACCGTGGGATAGAAGGAGCAGTAGAGATTTACTTGAATTGTCCTGGGGATGAAATGCTTCAGTTACATGGACAGGCTAAAGAAAATAGCATTGCTCTTTTACGGCAGAGAAAGTTAAAGGGAGATTTAAGAGAAGTATTCAAAATGTTGTCGGGTATTGAGTAAGTATAGAGAGAAACTGAGCGAGATTTTCCATGCAACTTGCCGCGTGTTTCGCGGTGATGGAGGTGACCCACCATTGGCCAGATCTTCTGGTCCTGCCGTTGTCAACAAGATTTCCCCTTGAATGCACCTCTCATCACCGGGAAACCCACAACAGAGGTGCGTGGTCGGTGGGACTGGAAGATCCCGACAGCTGAAAAATTCTTGCCACTGTTTCCAGTGGCGGTAGGATCGGTTAACTGAGGTCACAGATTTAAGATAGTTTCCAAAAGAACCAGAGGCAAGATGAGAAAAACAAAATAGGTAGAAAAGTGGTACAGTCTGGAATGCAATGCCTGAAAGGATGATAGAAGAATATTCAATAAAAACTTTCAAAGGGGAATTAGATAAATAGTTGAAAGGCAAATTTTACCAGGTTGTGAGGAAAGAGCTGGATAGTGGGGCTCTTTGGAAGAACCAGCACAGTCACAATGGGCCAAATAGCCCCCATTTGTGCCATCATTCTCCGCTAATGACAGCTATTATTGTCATTTTTTTGTTGCTTGGTACTTTAATCAGCTGAGCACCTTGAAGCTCAGAAGAATTTTGAATGGAAAATCTATTGAAAAATGACAAAAGAAAATGTTGAGTTAATGTCCCAGATTGTTGACCTTTCATCACAACTGAAAAGTGAACAATTTTGGGCAATGAAAGAATGCTGATGCACTGCTCGGTCATTTTTCTTCAATGGAAATTGAAAGTCAAGGTTCAGATGTTTAAATAAATTACAAAGGCCACAAAAAAACACTCTGATTATAACAAACAGATAACGCACAGAATGTTTAAAGCTTGAATTACTTCAGATTTAAAACATAGAGACTGATTATATCTATGGAAGCAAGTATTTTCATTTTAATAATTTATAAATTAGTTGATCAAAACCTACAAACGGCCATGTCACAGAAACACAGAATCAAAGAATACTACAGTGCAGAAGAGGCCCTTCGGCCCATCGAGTCTGCACCGACGCATGAAATGCCCTGATCTGTCCACCTAATTCCACTTGCCAGCACTTGGCCCATAGCCTTGAATGTTATGGCATGCCAAGCATTCATCCAGGTACTTTTTAAAGGATGTGAGGCATCCCGCCTCCACCACCCTCCCAGGCAGTGCATTCCAGGCCATCACCACCCTCTGAGTAAAAAAGTGAATTGAAATGCAGAAATTTGCTGCTTGGCTTTAAGTTTGCCAATCTCCAGAACTGCATTAAAATTTCTGACTTGCTTGAGTAGTTAAGTGGCTATTAAGCTGCTTAAGAGCATGGTATGAGTAGTATTTCAGGCAAGTTCAGATTTCTGCTGCTAAGGCTGAACTTACCCAACCGAAAATTGAATCAATTAGCATTTCTTTCATTAAAATAAACAGAAAATAGTGAGATTAAGGCTGTGGTTTAGAAAAACAGAAAACACTTCCCTTCAAAACAATTTAATAAAATATAAACTATTTGAAAATTGGCCTAAGTAACAAATGAACTGATAAAAATCTGTTTGTGTCGACAGTATAGAAGCAAAAATCTGATATTGTGGTCCCAGCAGGGAACCTCATCCATTAAAGTGATTTTGTTCACATTGGATCAAGTGGTGTCACTTTCCAATTTTTAATCAAAATGATTAGAATACCATGGCCACGATTCTCCCATCCCACTGTGCTAATTTATTAGCACAACTGGCCGGGAGATTCTCGCATCAGCCAATTTGCGGGGTTCGTGCGCGCGTGCGCCTGATTTTCAGCAGCGTCTGCTCCGCGCCGGAAATCGGCGGGGAGGCACAAAGACCATTTACATGTCATTGTAACAGAACTGGAATACGATTAGCAGGCCCGGGGCTGAACTCTCCAGGCCCACTAGCATCTCCCACCCTGCCAGAGTATTTCACTCCAGTGGGGGCATTACTGTCGGGGGGGGGGGACTGCTGGGAATCGCAGCAGGCTGGGAAGAGGGGGCGGAAAGGGGGCGGAAAGGGGGGGGGGGGGGGGTGTCAGGGCTGGGCCCGGGAATGGTCGGGGGGCTAGCGATCAGGCCTTGGGGGGGCGGAGAGTCAGCATTGCAGGGGTTGCGGGGTTGGCTAGTGATCAAAGTGGCCAGCAATCAGGGGGCCATCAGTGCAGGGCCACTGCACATGCGCCGATCTCGGCACTGATAGATTGATGCATGAGGAGTGGCCCGCTCAGCGCACTGATTTCAGCCTATCCAGCTGGAATAGGCCCCGCCCCCTGAAATTTAATGATATTCATGCTGGTGGGTCTCTGCAGTGCACAGAATGTGAGAGATTCTTCTCTGAACTCCCACTGACAAAAACGTGAATTACTCCAGTTTTCACGTGAATTTGACCCTTAATATGTTACTCAGGACAAATTTCTGATGCATAGCCCTGGCAGGACAACAATGTTGGAAAATTACCCCTTTTCCGGGAAAACTTTGCAATGAAATAAAAAAGAAATTCAGAATGTCAAGAGTAAAATTAAAGCATCTGAGCCAAATAATTTGAGATAATTTGCTATAAATAAGCTAAATTCAAAAGATTGATTGTAGTTGGAATGTTACAAGGAAAAACTTGACAGGTAGTTTGTATTTCCTATTGATAATTACTTTTCTCGGTTAACCTTATGGAATTAAATTACTTTGTTGAGAATTTATCCGTTAAGCACCAGACTGTTAGGTTAATGTCACATTGTTGCTTGCCTGACCTTACTGTGCACCAATTGGCTGCCACACCATCCTACATTCCAACAGTGATTACATTTCCAAAGTATTTCATCAACTGCAAAGTATTTTAGGATGACTGAGGCTAAGGGGCATGCTAACGCCTGCAATGGTAGTTTGCCTAAGCTAAGGTAGAGTAAAGGATCAGGGTAGCCAATGAGGTTAAACCGAGGCTTTACCTGATGCAATTCTCAAAGCCATCTTGGCCGTTTGGCTAAGAACTCAATTTTCAAGTTTGCTGACGACACCACCGTAATGGGTTGGATCTCAATCAATGACGAGACGGAGTACAGGAAAGAGATAGAAAATCTGGTGAACTGGTGTGACAACAATAATCTCTCCCTCAACGTCAACAAAATGTAGGAGACTGTCATCAACTTCAGGAAGCATGTTGGAGGACATGCCCCTGTCTACATCAATGGGGGTGAAATAGAAATGGTCGAGAGCTTCAAGTTTTTAGATGTCCAGCTCACCAACAACCCATCTGGTCCCCCCATGCTGACACTATAGTTAAGAAAGCCCACCAACGTCTACTTTCTCAGAAGACTCAGGAAATTTTTCATGTCAGCTACGACTCTCACCAACTTTTACAGATGCACCATAGAAAGCATTCTTTCGTGTTATATCACAGCTTGCTATGGCTCCTACTCTGTCCAAGACTGCAAGGTACTACAAAGAGTCGTGAACGAAGCTGAGTCCATCACTCAAACCAGCCTCCCACCCACTGACTCTGTCTACACTTCCCGCTGCCTTGGAAAAGCAGCCAGCATAATTAAGGACACAACACACCTTGGACATACTCTCTTCCATCAGGAAAAAGATAGAAAAGTCTGAGATCACATACCAACTCTTCTTCCCTGCTGCCATCAGACTTTTGAATGGACCTACCTCACACGAAATTGATCTTTCTCTACACCCTAGCTATGAATGTAACACTACATTTTGTACTCTCCCCTTTCCTTCTCTATGAACAGTATGCTTTGTCTGTATAGTGTGCAAGAAACAATACTTTTCACTGTATACCAATACATGTGACAATAATAAATCAAATCAAATCAAAGATGAAGCATTAGATCAAGCCTGGGAGCGGATGTAGTGTCTCATACTGTCAGCTTAGATCTTGTTTGATTGAGCCCAAGATGGGTTGCAATGTCTTGTCAGCTTGAATCTTGTTTGTCCGTCATGTGGGGACCATGATTGAACTTAATTTGAATTGGCTTTTTTGATTATAGTACCGAAAGGTACCAAAAAAGGTAGTATAATAATGCAAGCACTGCTTTATTTAGAGCAAGGGAGGATTGTTGAGATGAGTAATAATGATATGAACACAACACTGAAGAACCAAAAAAAATGGAGTATTGAAGAACTCCCTCCCTAACAGCACCATAGGTGTACCTACACCACATGGACTGCAGCAGTTCAAGAAGGCAGCTCACCACCATCTTCGCAAAGTAATTAGGGATGGGCAATAAATATTGGCCTACCCAATAACACTTACATCCCATAAATAAGAAAAGAATTGCGTTTCAGAATTCTCTCTGGAATCTCACCACATCACCGTTCTCTGATGGCGAATGCAGACGGAAGGTTGCCTCCAATATGATAACTGCATCGACCGCTTTTATTTTGGAAATCTCCTTTCTTTCCAATATCTCTTTCATACTCGCAAGATCGATCCTCAACCTCTTTTCCATGATACTCTTTGTGGAATGTTCATTGTCCCAGAGAGAACAGTTATCCATATAACATTCTACAGGCAAATTTTCCCCAGGTCACTCCGTATATAGGAGATCTCAAGCACTCAAATATAGCGCCGTATTCGATCCTTCTGCCAGCACTGCAGCTAAGGTGCTTTCAATGACTGGAATTCTCCAATCAGCCAAATCTCCATTCACTGCAGTGGGACCAGAGAATCTAAGTGACAGGCAAGGTCAGAGAATTCCGACCAGTTGTTCTTCTTTTTGTTTCCCAGGTTAATGGACAACATTTATTGTTTCTTCCCACTAAAAATATAATGAATTCTGCTGTACTCGAATAAACATTGGGGAGTTTAGTGTACGAGGTGCCAGTAAAATGACTAATTTCATCTCTTATTGGTCACCCAGGACTGGAATTCTGAAATTCTTTAATGTCTTATTTGCTTTTTGCACTTCCTCCAACAGTAACACATTTAATTGTGCTTAATTCTAATGCATCATAGCATACATCTGGTCTAGTTGGTATGCACAACTAGTTTAATTGCCCAATTAGGCTTCTTAATTGATCTGTTTCTTCCTTGGTTGTGGAGTTCACCTGGGCAGATTTATCGGGGTGCTATTAACATTCTCACAGTAAGACCACTGATTCAGTTATTCCCAATGTCCAACCCTTCATACTAAAATTCTCCAGGAGCCCCACTTCCAATTTTGAATTCCTTTATCCATCACAAAGTTCTCAAATGCCATAGAAGCATCACCAGCCCCCAACCCCCCATCCCTCCCACCCCTGTCTCGGCCAACCCTCCTACCCCAACCCCCAGGAAATGATCCAAGTGCATTAAGAAAATGCCTGCTAGTTTTTCTGCATGGTTCCAGTAAAACTTTTAGGTTATCTTCAGCTTTTAGCACTTCTTACATAGAAACTTAGAAGATAGGAGCAAGAGGAGACCATTTGGTCCTTTGAGCCTGCTCCGCCATTCATTACAAACATAGCTGATCATCCAGCTCAATAGCCTAATCCTGCTTTTTCCCCATAACCTTTAATCCCATTCGCCCCAAGTTCTTCAACCTCCATGATCTCCCCTCTTGAGCTCCAGCCTCTTTTAAGAATACTTTTCTTTTGAAATTATTCCTCTTGCAAGAATGCTGCTTTGAGGTCAATGGATTTACACTCCCATGAGTATGTTTTCAAAAGTGCTCGGAAAATCCTCAAGCACGGCTGTTAGGAGTCTAATCCAAGTTCATGGTTTCTCAGTTGTTCCCCAAGTCCAAACTACAAGTCAAGCTTTAGCTTTATACATATGCCATCAGAAAGACCTTTCAAAAGTAGGTAAATTGCAAATCTACAGATCAAAGAACAAAGAAAATTACAGCACGGGAACAGGCCCTTCGGCCCTCCAAGCCTGCACCGACCACGCTGCCCGACTGAACTAAAACCCCCTACCCTTCCGGGGATCATATCCCTCTATTCCCATCCTATTCATGTATTTGTCAAGACACCCCTTAAAAGTCACTACCGTATCCGCTTCCACTACCTCCCGACAACGAGTTCCAGGCACCCACTACTCTGTGTAAAACATCTGCCTCGTACATCTCCTTTAAACCTTGCCCCTCGCACCTTAAACCTGTGCCCCCTAGTAATTGACTCTTCCACCCTGGGAAAAAGCTTCTGACTATCCACTCTGTCCATGCCTCTCATAATCTTGTAGACTTCTATCAGGTCATCTCTCAACCTCCGTCATTCCAGTGAGAACAAACCAAGTTTCTCCAACTTCTCCTCATAGCTAATGTCCTCCATACCAGGCAACAACATCCTGGTAAATCTTTTCTGTACCTTCTCCAAAGCCTCCATATCCTTCTGGTAGTGTGGCAACCAGAATTGAATACTATATTCCAAGTGCAGCCTAACTAAGGTTCTATAAAGCTGCAACATGACTTGCCAATTTTTAAACTCAATACCCCGGCCGATGAAGGCAAGCATGCCGTATGCCTTCTTGACTACCTTCTCCACCTGCATTGCCACTTTCAGTGACCTGTGTACCTGTACACCCAGATCCCTTTGCCTATCAATACTCTTAAGGGTTCTGCCATATTTCCTATCTGCATTTGGCCTTCCAAAATACATTACCTCACATTTGTCCGGATTAAACTCCATCTGCCATCTCTCCACCCAAGTCGCCAACTGATCTATATCCTGCTGTATCCTCTGATGATCCTCATCGCTATCAGCAAATCCACCAACCTTTGTGTTGTCCGCAAACTTACTAATCAATCCAGTTACATTTTCCTCCAAATCATTTATATATATTACAAACAGCAAAGGTCTCAGCACTGATCCCTGAGGAACGCCACTTGTCACATCCCTCCATTCAGAAACGCACCCTTCCACTGCTACTTCTGTCTTCTTTGACCGAGCCAGTTTTGTATCCACCTTGCCAGCTTACCTCTGATCCCATGCGACTTCACCTTCTGCACCAGTCTACCATGAGATCTTCCAAAACCAATCACTTTATCATACCCAACTTCATTTGGGCCTTTTTCATTGAACAGTAAAAAGTATTTCACTTGATAAAATGATTTAATAAATGATTTACCCCTGCAATTTTACATGGAATCATTATTTTTTAAATTCATTTTACAGGATGTGGGCGTCGCTGGCTGGGCCCAGCATTTATTGCCCATTCCTAATTGCCCCCATTTCAAAGGGCATTTGAGAGTCAACCATAGCTGTGGGTCTGGAGTCACATGTAGGCCAGACCGGGTATGGATGGTAGGTTCCCTTCCTGAAGGATATTCGTGAACCAGATACATTGTTACGACAATGATTTTACGGTCATGATTAGAATTTTAATTCCAGATTTTTACTGAATTCAAATTTCACCATCTGCCATGGTGGTATTGGAACCCAGAGCATTACCCTGGGTCTCTGGATTCTAGTCCAATGGTTTCAATGTGGTACCGTCATCAAACCTGAAACAAGTAATACTGTCAAATCCTTTGACAGTGGTGAAAGTGGTTGAAAATCAAGCTCTTGTCGTCTTTTACCTGATTTTAATCATCTTTCATCAAAGAGTCTTCTCTCAAATAAAATTAACTTGCCCCCGAAATAAATCTTAGTTTTCAATCTTAACTTTCAGGCAACCTTCCTCTGCTCCCAATGTAACAGAAACTCCCAAGTCTGGTTGTGAAGAGGACACTGACACGAGGATGCTTTAGTAAGAATGTTTATTCCTGCCACAAACCTTACTTCTCCACTCTGATGCCTCCCTCAGTGCTTTTAATATTCACATATGAACGTAATTAACCAATAAATACCCAAGACTTGGTCATCTTATTACCTTAAATGACTAGGTTTAACATCCATCAACTAATAGCTGTCCACATATTGACAGAATAAACATACTTCAGTAATTTATTTCAATAAATCCATTGCCTCAACAGTAAGGCTTTATTTTCCTTTTTAAATTAGTTTTAACATGTAAAAGCTTGTTTTCATTATTGACAAAAATGTGCATCAGACTGAAACAATGATTTCCTCAATTAATCAATACAAAAATTATTATTTTTTTAAATCTTTGCAATGCTATGTTGTAAACACACTGAACAGATGATGACCCAGCATAGTACATTAATCGCTTCTGTTAAATTCAACTAAGCCTGAGATGTGCAATAGAAATTTTTTTCACTGCTCCTGGGAATAGATTTTTGCTGAAATAGTTCTATTCCTGTTTAATAAGGTCTTGGTTTTCTAGGAAATGATGATTTGCTGGAACACACCCTGTTTTTTTTCTTCCCATTACTGCATGGTTTGTGTTATAAAATCCAGAAACACTGCTGCACTCTGTGACGTCTGCTCGGGTTTGACAAACTGCGTCACCATTTCTCATTAACGAGAATGACAAGTCAACTGAGGTTTCTTTCACATACCCTCAGAGGACTTGGAATTATCAGCTGTAGCGAGAACTGAACTCTCACTGTAGCTTTCTTTACAGCTTAAAGCAGAAACTTCGTCACAACTACACAAAAAAGTCATAATTTCACACCACTGTGGAACAGTTTTTCTGTCCTGCATTTTATGTGCAGGTTTGTGCCAGTACAATTAAATGCAATCACATTAGACATTTGCAGACATAAATGAAATTAAGGCCATGCATGTTCATTAAGCGCAATTATAAGCAATATAACAGAAAGCAGGCTTTGAGCACTTGTTTCCCACCTCGGGAGACACATTTGAGTCAATTTATTTGCATTGTGGTTTTAAAAATGTTTTTAGCAACTATGAGGTATTTTATAAATAAGAAAAAAAATTGCTTTCTAATGCATTTTGATATTGACATATCATAGAATCCCTACAGTGCAGAAGGAGGCCATTTGGCCCATCAAGCCTGCACCGACAACAATCCCACCCAGCCCCATGTATTTACCCTGCTAATCCCCCTGATACTAAGGGGCAATTTAGCATGGCCATGCACATCTTTGTAGTGTGGGAGGAAACCGGAGCACCTGGAGGAAACCCACGCAGACCCAGGGAGAATGTGCAAACTCCACACAGACAGCCATCGATTGATTAGTTAATAGGATTCATTCTCACATTCTGTCAGTGACAATCTAACCGAATGTGTCTTCAAAGTCTACTTGACAGAGAATCATGGGAAAAAAGTCAAATTAAAAAGCTTAGCTTGCTTATTAGATTTACATTACATATAACCAGTAAATGTAAATAAGCAAATTCTGATCATTAATATCCTAATTGTGTTCTTCTTCTATTGTAGCATTAGTAAACAATGGAGTTACAAAGTCAATAATACCTACATTCCATGGCCAATAATTCATGAAATAATGAATCAATACCAATGATAAAAACTGCAGCTGAACATGATTATACCTACATATTCCATAATTGGCAGACCAGAAGACCAAGCAATTTACTGGACAAGTCCATTATTCTGCAATGCAAGGTCTGCACTGAGGAAAACAGCAGTGGATTCAAATTGCATACTACTCCTCCTTCATTGTTGAATATTAAAGCGTAGCATTATGTGGGAGGAAGTTCTGCTCTGACTGTTTACCAGTAAATTAGTAATAATGGGTTACAAACGAAAGTACATGACAGAACTTTCAGAATCATTGAAAACTGAACCAGCATTTGGCACTATCACATTTTAACTTGTGTGGTCATGACTCACTGATGGTTCATTTTGTAGTTAGCTACCAATTCTGTCATTATCTGAGTATACCAATTGATATACATCTTACAATTTTGAAGGGTTTACCCACTGCCATATAATTTGTAAAGCTGTTTAATGGAAGTAAAAACTGGAAATTACTCCATGATATAGAACCATAGCACATTACAGCACAGAAACAGGCCTTTTGGCCCTTCTTTGCTGTGCCGAACCATTTTTCTGCCTAGTCCCACTGACCTGCACCTGACCTCCACACCCCTCTCATCTATGTACCTGTCCAAGTTTTTCTTAAATGTTAAAAGTGAGCCCACATTCACCACTTCATCTGGCAGCTCATTCCACACTCTCACCACTCTCTGTGTGAAGAAGCCCCCCCTAATATTCCCTTTAAACTTTTCCCCCTTCACCCTTAACCCATGTCCTCTACTTTCTTTCTCCCCTAGCCTCAGTGGAAAAAGCCTGCTTGCATTCACTCTATCTATACCCATCAAAATCTTATACACCTCTATCAAATCTCCCCTCATTCTTCTACGCTCCAGGGAATAAAGTCCTAACCTATTCAACCTTTCTCTGTAACTCAGTTTCTCAAGTCCCGGCAACATCCTTGTAAACCTTCTCTGGACTCTTTCAACCTTATTAATATCCTTCCTGTAATTAGGTGACCAAAACTGCACACAATACTCTAAATTCGGCCTCACCAATGTCTTATACAACCTCACCATAACATTCCAACTCTTATACTCAATACTTTGATTTATAAAGGCCAATGTACCAAAAGCACTCTTTACGACCCTATCTACCTGTGACGCCACTTTTAGGGAATTATGTATCTGTATTCCCAGATCCCTCTGTTCTACTGCACTCTTCAGTGTCCTACCATTTACCTTGTATGTTCTACCTTTGTTTATCCTTCCAAAGTGCAATACCTCACACTTGTCTGCATTAAACTCCATCTGCCTTTTTCAGCCCATTTTTCTAGCTGGTCCAAATCCCTCTGCAAGCTTTGAAAACATTCCTCATTGTCCACTACACCTCCAATCCTTGTATCATCAGCAAATTTGCTGATCCAATTTACCACATTATCATCCAGATCATTGATATAGATGACAAACAACAATGGACCCAGCACTGATCCCCATGGCACACCACTAGTCACAGGCCTCCACTCAGAGAGGCAATCCTCCACTACCACTCTCTGGCTTCTTCCATTGAGTAACAGTTTTAACAACACCAGGTTAAAGTCCAACAGGTTTATTTGGTAGCAAATACCATTAGCTTTCGGAGCGCTGCTCCTTCGTCAGATGGAGTGGAAATGTTCCAGTTCTTCCATTGAGCCAATGTCTAATCCAATTTACTACCTCTCCATGTATACCTAGCGACTGAACCTTCCTGACTAACCTCCCATGCGGGACCTTGTTAAAGGCCTTACTGAAGTCCATGTAGACAACATCCACCGCCTTCCCTTCATCCACTTTCCTGGTAACCTACTCGAAAAACTCTAATAGATTGGTTAAACATGACCTACCATGCACAAAGCCATGTTGACTCTCCCTAATAAGTCCCTGTCTATCCAAATATTTGTAGATCCTATCTCTTAATACTCATTCCAATAATTTACCTACTACTGATGTCAAACTTACCGGCCTATAATTTCCCGCATTACTTTTTCAGCCTTTTTTAAACAACAGAACAACATGAACTATCCTCCAATCATCCGGCACCTCACCCGTGGATACCGACATTTTAAATATATCTGCCAGGGCCCCTGCAATTTCAACACTAGTCTCCTTCAAGGTCCGAGGGAATACCCTGTCCGGTCCTGGGGATTTATCTACTCTGATTTGCCTCAAGACAGCAAGCACCTCCTCCCCTTTAATCTGTATAGGTTCCATGATCTCCCTACTTTGTTTGTCTTATTTCCATAGACTCCATGCCAGTTTCCTTAGTAAATACGGATGCAAAAAACCCATTTAATATCTCACCCATTTCTTTTGGTTCCATACATAGCCGACCACTCTGATCTTCAAGAGGACCAATTTTATCCCTTACTATCCTTTTGCTCTTAATATACCTGTAGAAGCTCTTCGGATTATCCTTCACCTTGTCTGCCAAAGCAACCTCATGTCTTCTTTTAGCCCTCCTGATTTCTTTCTTAAGTAGTTTCTTGCATTTTTATACTCCTCAAGCATCTTATTTGCTCCCTGTTGCCTATACATGTCATACATCTCTCTCTTCTTCTTTATCAGAGTTCCAATATCCCTCGAGAACCAAGGTTCCTTATTCTTATTCACTTTCCCTTTAATCCTGACAGGAACATACAAACTCTGCACTCTCAAAATTTCTCCATTGAAGGCCTCCCACTTACCAATCACATCCTTGCCAGAGAACAGCCTGTCCCAATCCACGCTTTTTAGATCCTTTCTCATTTCTTCAAATTTGGTCTTTTTCCAGTTTAGAACCTCAACCCGAGGACCAGATCTATCTTTATCTGTGATCAAATTGAAACTAATGGCGTTATGATCACTGGAACCAAAGTGTTCCCCGACACACACTTCCGTCACTTGTCCTAACTCGTTTCCTAATAGGAGATCTAATATTGCATCCTCTCTAGTTGGTACCTCTATGATTTTTTTAATGTTTCCATCATGGAAAGTGCACATCACCGGCAAGGCCAGTATTTATTCCCCACAATTAATTCTTCTCTAAGGTGGTAGTAATCGCCTTCTTGAACCGTTGCAGTTAGTGTGGTGCTGGTATACACATCATGCTATTAGGCACAGTGTTCTATGATTTTGACCAGGGTCAACGAAGAAACAGCAATATATCCAAATCAGGATGGTGTGTGACTTCATAGAATCCCTACAGTACAGGAGGATGGAGAACCTGCAGATGGTGTTGTTCTCATGAACCTGCTGCCTTCATTCTTCAAGGTGGTAGAGGTCAAGAGTTTCAAAGGGTGGAGAAGTCTTAGCAAGTTGCTACAGTACATCTTCCAGATGGTACACATTGCAGCTATGGCACACCAGTCGTGACTGGGATGCCAATCAAACAGACTGGTTTATCATGGAATTCATGAGTTTGTTAAAGCTCCATTCAACCAGAAAATGCAGGGTATTTCACCAGACTTGGCATAGATGTATCTGCCTGACAGTGTTGATAGGAGTGACTAATGCATAGTTCTTGTGGAGGCAAAGTCACATCTTCACATTAAGGATATCCTCATCGTACCATGAAAAATGAGATAGATTTTGAACAACCAGCAACTCAAAACTGGGCACCCATGATCACTGTGGGCCATCAGCAGCAGCAGAATTGTACTCAACCACAATCTGTAACCTCATGGTTAACATATCCTCCACTCTACCATTCCCATCAAGTCAAAGGATCAACCGTGGTCCAATGAAGAGTGTAGGACGGCATGCCAGGAGCAGCAACACACACCTAAAAATGAGGTACCAACTTGGTGAAACTAGAACAAAAGAACAAAGAACAGCACAGGATCAGGCCCTTCGGCCCTCCAAGCCTGCACCAACCATGCTGCCCGACTAAACTAAAATCCTCTATTCCTATCCTATTCATGTATTTGTCAAAATGCCCCTTAAAAGTCACTATCGTATCTGCTTCCACTACCTCCCCCGGCAGCGAGTTCCAGGCACCCACCACCCTCTGTGTAAAAATACTTGCCTCGTACATGTCCTTTAAACATCGCCCCTCGCACTTTAAACCTATGCCCCCTAGTAATTGACTCTTCCACCCTGGGAAAAAGCTTCTGACTATCCACTCGATCCATGCCCCTCATAATCTTGTAGATTTCTATCAGGTCACCCCTCAACCTCCATCGTTCTAGTGAGAACGAACCAAGTTTCTCCAACTTCTCCTCATAGCTAATGCCCTCCATACCAGACAACATCCCGGTAAATCTTTTCTGAACCCTCTCCAAAGCCTTCACATCCTTCTGGTAGTGTGGCAACCAGAATTGAACACTGTATTCCAAGTGCGGCCTAACTAAGGTTCTATAAAGCTACAACATGACTTGCCAATTTTTAAATGCAATGCTCCAGCCGATGAAAGCAAGCATGCCGTATGCCTTCTTGGCTACCTTCTCCACCAGTGTTGCCACTTTCAATGACCTGTCTACCTGTACACCCATATCCCTCTGCCTAACAATACTCTTAAGGGTTCTGCCATTTACTGTATATTTCCTATCTGTATTAGACTTTCCAAAATGCATTACCTCACGTTTGTCCGGATTAAATTCCATCTGCCATCTCTCCACCCAAGTCTCCAACCGATCTATAACCTGCTGCATCCTCTGACGGTCCTCATCGCTATCCGCAAATCCATCAACCTTTGTGTTGTCCACAAACTTACGAAACAAACCAGTTACATTTTCCTCCAAATCATTTATATATATTACAAACAGCAAAGGTCCCAGCACTGATTCCTGAGGAATGTCACTTGTCACAGGTCTCTATTCAGAAGCACACCATTCCACTGCTACCCTCTGTCTTCTATGACCGAGCCTGTTCTGTATCCATCTTGCCAGCTCACCTCTGATCCCATGTGACTTCACCTTCTGTACCAGTCTGTCATGAGGGACCTCGTCAAAGGCCTTACCGAAGTTCATATGGACAACATCCACCGCCATACCCTCATCAATCATCTTCGTCACTTACTCGAAAAACTCGATCAAGGTAGTGAGACACGACCTCCCCTTCACAAAACCATGTTGCCTCTCACTAATATGTTCACTTATTTCAAAATGGCAGAAAATCCTGCCACGAAGAATCCTCTCCAATAATTTCCCTACCACTGACATAAGGCTCACCGGCCAGTAATTACCTGGATTATCCTTGCTACCTTTTTTAAACAAAGGAACAACATTGGCTATTCTCCAATCCTCTGGGACCTCCCCTACAGCAAGTGAGGATACAAAGATTCCTCTCAAGGCCCTGGCAATTTCTCCCCTTGCCTCTCTCAGTATTTTGGGTCAGGCCCTGGGGACTTGTCTACCTTAATGTTTCTCAGGAACCCCAATACCTCCTCCTTTTTGATCTCAACATGACCCAAACTATCGACACACCCTTCCCCAGACTCATCATCCACCAAGTCCTTCTCTTTGGTGAATACTAACTCAAAAGTATTCATTTAATACAGCACCTATTTCCTCTGGCTCCATGCATAGATTCCCTCCCCAGTCCTTGAGTGGGCCAACCCTCTGCCTGGCTACCCTCTTGCTCTTTATATATGTATAAAGAGCCTTGTGATTTTCCTTAATCCGACTGACCAATTACTTTTTGTGACCCCTTTTAACCCTCCCTACTCTTTGCTTAAGTTTCTTTCTACTTTACTTGTATTCCACACTTGCTTCATGTATTCCCAGCTCCTAGCCTTGACAAATGCTTCCTTTTTCTCTTTGACTAGGCTCACAATATCTCTTATTATCCAAGGTTCCCAAAACTTGCCATACTTATCCTTCATCCTTACAGGAATATGCCAGTCCTGAATTCCTATCAACTTACACTTGAAAGCCTCCCACATGCCAGATGTTGATTTGCCCTCAAATATCTGCCCCCAATCTACATTCTTCAGTTCCTGCCTAATATTGTTATAATACTGGATATTTGCATTCCAAAGCAGCAAGTAA
This sequence comes from Mustelus asterias, assembly GCF_964213995.1. Taxonomy (NCBI): domain Eukaryota; kingdom Metazoa; phylum Chordata; class Chondrichthyes; order Carcharhiniformes; family Triakidae; genus Mustelus; species Mustelus asterias. The sequence goes on along the minus strand of NC_135801.1, from coordinate 128,743,706 downwards.
TAGACAGAGCTAAGCGGTTCCACAAGAACAAATGAGACATAAGCTCTGCAGTCCTGCCTCATCCAGTTGTGAATGGTGGTGGACAATTAAATGCCTAACTGGAGGAGAAGGATACACCCATCCTCAATGATCAGAGAGCCCAGCACATCAGCGCAGAAGATAAGACTGAAGCATTTTCAGCCATCTTTAGCTATAAGTGCCAAGTGGAGGATTCGTTTTGGCCTCCTCCTGAGGTCCCCAGCATCATAGAGACTAATCTTCAGCCAATTTGAGTCACATCATTTGATGAGAAGAAACATCTAATGCAGCTAACGCTCTGGGCCCTGACAACATTCTGGCAATAATACTGAAAACTTGTGCTCCAGAACTAGCCATGTGCCTAGCCATTCTGTTCCAGTAAAGCTACAAGTCTGACATTTGCCCCACAATGTGGAAAATTATTTGATAATATCCTATCTACATAAACCAGGGCACATTCAATCTGGCCAATTACTGCCCCATCAGTCTGCTCTCGATCTTCAAAAAAGTGATGGGAATTGTAATTGACAGTGCTATCCAATGGCACTTATTCAGTAATGATCTGCTCATGACACTCAGTTTGGGATCTGCCAGGGCCACTCAGCTCCTGACTTCACTACAGTCTCAATTCAAACATAGACAAAAGAACTGAACTCTGAGAGTAACTGCCTTTAACATCAAAGCATAATTTGATCGCGTGTAGCATTAAAGAGCCTAGCAAAGCTTCAGTCAATGGGAATCATGGGAAACCTCTCCACTGGTTGCAGTCATTTCCAACATTATGGAAGATGCTTGTGACTGCTAGAGGTTTATCATCTTGAGAATTCACTGCAGAAGGTCCTCAGGGTAGTGTCCTCGATCCAACCATCTTTACTGTTTCATTAATGATCTTCCCTCCATCATAAAGTCAGAATTGGGGATGTTCACTGGTGACTGCATGATCCACGACCCCCAAGTCCATATCCATATAAAAGTGCAAGGTAATAACCAAGAGAGACACTAACCAAGTCCTCTTGACAGTCAACGGCATTATCATTGCTGAATCCCCTATTATCAACATCCTTGGAGGTGACCATTGACCAGAAACTGAACTGGACCAGCATATAAATACTGTAGTTTTAAGAGCAACTCAATGCCAGGGAATTCTGTGGAGATCCCCAAAGCCTAACCACCATCTACAAAGCACGAGTCAGGACTTTACTGGAATACTCACCACTTGACTGAATGAGTATGTCTCCAACAACACTCTAGAAGCTCAACGCCATCCAGGAGAATGCAGCTGCTTGACACACATTCCACCCACCACCTTCAACATCCACTGTCCCCACTACTAATGCTCAGCGGCAGCAGTTTGTGCCATCTACAATGTGCGCTACAGGAACTCACCAATGTTTCTTTGACAGCACCTTCCAAATCCACAACCTCTAACACCTAAAGGTAGACCACCACTTGCAAGTTCCCCTTCAAGTGGGCTGACGAATGGCAGATGGAGTTTAATTTAAACAAATGCGAGGTAATGTGTTGTGGTAGATTGAACCAGGGCAGGACCTACTCAGTTAATGATAGGGCATTGGGGAGAGTTACAGAACAAAGAGATCTACGGGTACATGTTCATAGCTCATTGAAAGTGGAGTCACAGATGGACAGAGTGGTGAAGAAGGCATTCGGCATGCTTGGTTTCATCAGTCAGAACATTGAACACAGGAGTTGGGACATCTTGTTGAAGTTGTACAAGACATTGGTAAGGCCACACTTGGAATACTGCGTGCAATTCTGGTCACCCTATTATAGAAAAGATATTATTAAACTATTAAATTATTAAATTATTAAACTAGAAAGTGTGCAGAAAAGATTTACTAGGATGTTACCGGGACTTGATGGAGTGAGTTATAAGGAGAGGCTGAATAGACTGGGACTTTTTTCTTTGGAGTGTAGGAGGCTGAGGGGTGACCTTATAGAGGTCTATAAAATAATGAGGGGCATAGACAAGGTAGATAGTTAATATCTTTTCCCAAAGGTAGGGGAGTCTAAAACTGGAGGGCATAGGTTTAAAGTGAGAGGGGAGAGATACAAAAGTGTCCAGAGGGGCAATTTTTTCACACAGAGGGTGGTGAGTGTCTGGAACAAGCTCCCAGAGGTAGTAGTAGAGGCAGGTACAATTTTGTCTTTTAAAAAGCATTTAGACAGTTACATGGGTACGATGGGTAAAGAGGGATATGGGCCAAATGCGGGCAATTGGGATTAGTTTAGGGGTTTTTAAAAAAAAGGGCGGTATGGACAAGTTGGGCCGAAGGGCCTGTTTCTATGCTGTAAACCTCTATGACTCTAAGTTCCCCTTCAAGTCACACACCATCCTGAGTTGCAACTGTATCGCTGCTCCTTCACTGTCGCTGGATCTAAATCCTGGAACTCTCTCCCTAACAGTACTTTGGATGCACCTACATCACATGGAAGATACTTTGAATATTCCATTAATACTAAAAAATATGGAGGAGGAATTAAGTACCATCATCATCACTAGAGAAGTAGTATTAGGAAAACTAATGGGGTGGATTGGTGGCACAGTGGTTAACACTGCTACTTCACAGCACTAGGGACCTGGTTCAATTCCAGCCTTGGGTGACTGTGTGGAGTTTGCACGTTCTCCCCATGTTTGCCTGGATTTCCTCCAGGTGCTCCCTCTAGTTCCCTCCCACAATCCAAAGACGTGCCAGTTAGGTGGATTGGCCATGCTAAATTGCCCCTTAGCATCCCAAAGATGTGTAGGTTAGGGGGAATAGGGCTTGGTTAGGATGCTCTGCTGGAGAGTCGCTGCCCACTGGATGGGCCAAATGGCCTCCTTCTGCACTGTAGAGATTCTATGATTCTAAAGGACACAAGTCCCCTGGCCCTGATGGTTTTTATCCTAGGATCCTAAAAGAAGCAGCTACAGAGATAGTGGATGCAATTGAGGAAGGAAGGGAATGGGTGACCACCAGACAGTCCAATAGATGTAGGCAGGTAGTTCATGAGTCCCCTGGGGTCCTGTTCGCAAATCGGTATTCCATTTTGGAGGCGGATGAGGGCACTGGTTCCTCCAGGGAGTGCAGACAAAGCCAATCTTCTGGCAGCACAAGCAGCCTGTCTGTACAGGAGAGGGGGAAGAGAGGCAGGGCAATAGTAATAGGGGATTCAATAGTCAGGGGTACAGATAGGCACTACTGTGGCCATCAACATGACTCCAGGATGGTATGTTGCTTCCCTGGTGCTAGGTCCGGGATGTCACGGAATGGCTGCAGGGCATTCTGAAGGGGGAGGGTGATAAGGCAAAGGTCATGATATATGTTGGTACCAATCACATAGATAGAAAGAGGGACGAAGTTTTGCATCAAGAATTCAGAGAGTAAGGCAGTAGACCAACAAGCAAGACCTCTCAGGTTGCAATCTCGGGGATTACTCCCAGTGTCATGTGTTAGCGAGCACAGATATAGGAGGATAGTGCAGAAGAATGCATGGCTTAAGAGTTGGTACAGGAGGGAGGGTTTCAGATTCTTGGATCACTGGGACAATTTCTGGGGAAGGTGGGACCTGGGCAAAGGGGAAAGTCTACATCTGAACCAGAACGGGACTAACATCCTTGCGGGATGTTTTGCTAGTGCTGTTGGGAGGAGTTTAAACTAATTTGGCAGGGGGAGGGGACACAGACTGTTAGCAGAATAAGGGCATGGAATCATACAGCAAAACAAACAAGTTGGAGGGGGTGCAGCTGTATTAAATTTCAAGGGAGTAAGGCCAAGCTGGATGGCCTCTATTTTAACGCCAGGAGTATTGCAGGTAAAACGGATGAGTTGAGGGTAATGTTTGATACGTGGAAGTGTGATATAGTAGCCAGAGAGACACGGTTGAAGGAAGGATATGATTGGCAACTCAACTTTCAAGGATATAGAATCGTCAGGTGAGACGGGGAGGAGGTAAAAGAGGAGGAGGCACTGCATTATTAGTTAAAGGAGTCAGTTACTGCAGTAGGAGAGATGACATATTGGAGGAGGCATCAAATGAAGCTTTGTGAGTAGAGCTTAGGAATGAAAAAGAGGCAGCCACATTGTTAGGTGTTTATTATAGACCCCCAGATAGTCAAAGGGATATTGAGGAGCAAATATGTGCTCAATTTTGTGTCAAAACAATAACAATGAAGTTATTATATTCGGTAATTTCAACTTTCCCAACAGTAATTGGGATATACATCGTGCTAAGGGCTAGAGTGGAGTAGATTTCTTGAAAAGTGCACAGGAGAACCTTTTAAATCAATATGTGGAGGGTCCAACAAGGGAGGGAGCTGTGTTGGACCTGATTTTGAGGAATGAAATCGGATAGATGGTTGAGGTGGTGGCGCAGGAGTATTTTAGTGATAGCGGTCACAACATGGTACAATTTAAGCTTGTTACGGACAAGGAAATAGACAACCTGCAAAAAAAAAAGTTTTGGATTGGCAGAGAACGGATTTTAGTAAAATAAGACAGGATCTGGCCAAGGTCGACTGGGAACAGCCACTAATGGGAAAATCTGCAGAAGAGCTGTGTGGGTCATTCAGAAAGGAAATGGGGTGGGTTCAAGCCCAGCATGTTCCCTCTAGGGTAACAGGTAGGAATAACAAGCCCAGAGAACCATGGATGACTAGAGATATTCAAGTTACAATGAGAAGGAAAAGAAAGGCTTACAAGGGGAGCAAATCAGTGGTGCATTAGTGAGGTATAGAAAGTGCAGGGTGGAGCTTAAGAAAGGAATTAGGAATTCAAAGGGGGGATATGAGAAAGCTCTGGCTGATAAAAGTAGGAAAAATTCCAAGATATTCTATAAGTATATCAATGGGAAGAGGATAACCAGGGAAAGGGTAGGGCCCACCAGGGACCAACGGGGCAATCTGTGGGTGGAGCTAGAGGACATTGATAGAGTGTTGAGTGAATACTTCACATCTGTCTTCACCCAAGAGAATAAGGATGATGGTATGGAATTCAGGCAGAGAGACTGTGAGGGTCTTGAGCAAATTGACACAGGGAAGGACAAGGCATTAGAGGTGTTGGCAGCCTTAAAAATGGATAAATCTCCAGGTCCAGAGTGCCCTAGGCTGCTATGGGAGACAAGGGAGGAGATGGCAGGGGCTCTGACCCAAATTTTCAATTCCTCTCTGGCCACAGGGGAGGTGCCAGATGACTGGAGAACAGCTAATGCGGTTCCGCTATTTAAGAAGGGTTGTAGAGATAAACCAGGGAACTACAGACCAGTGAGTCTCACATCAGTGGTAGGGAAACTATTGGAGAAACTTCTGAAGGAGAGCATCTATCTCCACTTGGAGATGCAAAGCTTGATCAGAGATAGTCAGTGTGGCTTCGTCAGAGGGAGTTCATCCTAAAAAGTTTGATTGAATTTTTTGAGGAGGTGACCAGGTGTGTAGACGAGGGTAGTGCAGTCGATGTAGTTTATATGGGTTTCAGCAAAGCTTTTGACAAGGTCCCACATGGGAGACTTGTAAAGAAGATAAATTCACATGGGATACAGGGTAATTTGATAAAGTGGATTCAAAATTGGCTCAGTTGTAGGAGACAGAGGGTGGTGACAGAAGGCTGCTTTAGTGACTGGAAGCCAGTGTCCAGTGGCGTACCACAGGAATCTGTGTTGGGTCACTTATTATTCATCATTTCTATAAATGACATTGATGATTACGTGAAGGGTAGGATTTGTAAGTTTGCAGATGACACAAAGATTGGATGGGTGGTTAACAGTGAGATGGAGTTTCTTGGGCTACAATAAGTTATAGACGGAATGGTCAAATGGACAGATAAGTGGCAGATAGAATTTAACCCTGAAAAGTGTGAGGTGATACACTTTGGAAGGAGTAATTTGACAAGAAAATATTCAATGAACGATAGGACACTCGTAAGTTCTGTGGAACAAACAGACCCTGGCGTGTTTGTCCACAGATCTCTGAAAGCAGAAGAGCATGTTAGTAGGGTGATGAAAAAGGCATATGGGATATTTGCCTTTATCAATCGAGGCATAGATTACAAAAGCAGGGAAGTCATGTTGGAGTTGTATAGAACTTTGGTGAGGCCACAACTGGAGTACCGTGTGCAGTCCTGGTTGCCACATTATCGGAAGGATGTGATTGCACTGGAGGGGGTGCAGAGGAGATTCACCAGGATGCTGCCTGGGATAGAACATTTAAGTTATGAAGAGAGGTTGTGTAGGCTTGGGTTGTTTTCACTGTAGCACAGAAGACTGAGGGGCGTACCGATCAAGGTGTACAAGATTATGTGAGACATGGACAGTGTGGATAAGGAACAGCTGTTCCTCTTAGTTGAAGGGTCAGTCATGAGGGGACATAGGTTCAAGGTGAGGCGCAGGAGGTTTAGGGGGATGTGAGGAATAACCATTTTAACCAGAGGATGGCGACGGTCTGGAAGGCGCTGCCTGAGAGGGTGGTGGAGGCGTGCCTGGATGAGCACTTGGCACGCCATAACATTCAGGGCTATGGGCCAAGTGCTGGCAGTTGGGATTAAGTGGGAGTTCAGGTGTTTCTGTGTCGGTGCAGACCCGATGGGCTGAAGCGCCTCTTCTGTGCTTTACGATTCTATGATTGGTTTCAACCTTCCAAAAGTTCTTGGATTCTGGAGAAGTACCGGTGGATTGGAAAACTGCCAATGTGATACCCCGATTTAAAAAGGGAGGGAAGCAAAAAGCAAATGTTGGAATCAATTATTAAGGACGTAACTGCAGCACAAATGGAAAATCATAATTTAATCAAGCAGGGTCTGCATGACAAAGGGAAATCGTGTCTGACTGATTTATTAGAGTTTCTGAGAGAGTCTCAAGCAGAGTGGATAGAGAGAAACCAGCAGATGTGTTGTATTTGGATTTCCAGATGGTGTTCGATAAGGTACCTCACGAAAGATAAGTCATAAAATAAAAACCCATAGTCATAAAATAAAAATAATATATTGGCATAGATAGAGAATTGGCTAATGGGCATGAAACAGTGAGTGGGGGGATAAGGGTTCTTATTCAGGTTGGCAACTTGTAACCAGTGGGGTCCTATAGGACTGAAACTGTTTACAATATATATTGATGACTTGGAAGAAGGAAGCGAATGTATTGCAGCCAAATTTGCAGATGACACAAAAACAGGTGGAAAGACAAGTTGTGTGATGGGTACAAACAATTAAGAAAGAGATACTGATAGGTTAAGTAAGTGGGCAAAATGTTGGCAAATGGAGTATAATATGGGAAAATGTGAAGTTGTTCATTTTGGGAGGGAGAACAAAAGAACAGAGTATTATTTAAATGGAGAAGAACTGCAGAAAACTGCAACAAAGGGACTTGGGGATACATATGCATGGAGCACAGAAAGCTAGCACACAGGTGCAGCACGTAATCTGAAAGACTAATGGAATGTTGGCCCGTATTTCAATGGGTTGGAGTATAAGAATAGGCAAGTCTTACTGCAACTATACAAGGTACTGGTGAGACCACATCTGGAGTACTATGAGCAATTTTGGTCCCCTTATTTAAGGGAGGAAAATTTTTTTTGGAGGCAGTTCAGAGAAGGTTCACTAGGATGGTCCCTGGTATGAGGAACAGTAAAGCAGATCAGACTTATTGGAATTTAGAAGAATGAGAGGCGATGTCATTGAAACATTTGGATTCTTAAGAAGATTGACAGGGTGAATGCGAAGAGGATGTTCCCCTCATGGAAAAGTCTCAGACCAGAGGACATAATCTCAGAATAATGGGTCACCAATTTAAGACTGAGATGAAGAGAAATTTCTTCTCTAAGAGGACCCAGTTGTCGTGGTCCCCATAGCTACCAACAATTTATACAGCACAAAGAAGGAAAGTCCTACAGAGTCAGTACGAGGAGCTTGGCACTAAATTAAGAAACAGAACCTCAAAGATCATTGTCTCTGGATTATTACCCGAGCCACGTGCAAATTGGCATAGGACAAAACAAATTAAAGAGATGAAAGCTTGACTCAAGCACAATCGGCCTTTTACAAATCCATGTTGGCTATCCTTAATTAACTCAAATCTCTCCCAAGTGCCCGTTGACTTCTTTCCCTGATTATTGTTTCTAAAACCTTACCCATCACTGATGTCAAACTAACCTAACTTATAGTTACTAAAGCTGTCCTGACATCTTGAATAAAGGTGTGACACAGGCCAGTCTCCAATCCTCTGGCACCTCATGTATATCTAGGGAAGATTGAAAAATTATGACACCACTGTTTTAATGCAGATGTTCATTTGTTTGTTTTGAATGAGTTATCATCGATTACTTTGACTTCTGAATATGTATTTCAATAAGTTTAAGGGAAGCAATTAAAGCTTATTTATTGCTATTCAATGGCAATTTTGTGCCATATCAGCCCAATATCGAAAAATGAGATGGGCACTGAATGGAAGAAACAATGAATGTAATGGAGCTATTTTTTGTAGTGGTGACATGCTATTTAACTTAATTTCACTGTGGCAGCAAGGTTTTGTCAAAAAGTGTAAGTGAAATAACACTGTTGGATACATTTGGAATATTAACAAAGGTATGAACTTATTTAGTAAAATGCATTTGCATTTAATTCATGCATTTCATTCCCTCAGGACATAATGAAGTGCTTTCAATTTATTACTTTTGAATTGCTGTTCTGTGCACATAAACGGTAACCACTTTTCACAAATATTTCTATAAATGGCAATCGGTTAAGTGACCACTTAATCTACTTTGGTGGTATAAAATGAGAGATTATTTGTGAGGATACCACCCAAGCTGCCCTGTTGCTTGACTAGTGTAATAGACTCTTCTATATCCATCTGACTAAGCAGAAGGAGCCTTGGTTACAAGAGTAATCTGAAAAAGATGAACTCCAGCAGTGCAGTACTCCCGCAACACTGCTTAATTGTTCGCATAGATTATGTGCACAATTAATGGAAACGTTGCTTGGACACAAAATTGCCTCGGAGACTAAAAGAGTGGGAAACAAAATTTCAGACAAATGCCACAATCATTTGTTCCAGAGTATGTTATTACCATCTGATTCATGCCCACCTACATCAACGGGGATGAACTGGAAATGGTCGAGAACTTCAAGTTTCTATATGTCCAGATCACCAACAACCAGCCCTGGTCCCTCCACGCCGACACTATAGTTAAGAAAGCCTCCACTTCCTCTGGAGGCTAAGGAAATTTGGCATGACCACTACGACTCTCACCAACTTTAACATATGCACCATAGAAAGCATTCCTTCTGGGTGTATCACAGCTTGGTATGGCTCCGGCTCTGTCCAAGACCGCAAGGAACTACAAAAGGTCGTAAATGTAGCCCAATCCATCACGCAAACCAGCCTCCCATCCATTGACTGTATCTAAACTTCCCACTGCTTCGGAAAAGCAACCAACATAATCAAGGACCCCACACACCCCAGGCATTCTCTCTTCCACCTTCTTCCACTGGGAAAAAGATACAAAAGTCTGAGGTCACGTACCAACCGACTCAAGAACAGCTTCTTCCCAGCTGCCATCAGGCTTTGAATGGACTACCTCATATTAAGTTAACCTTTTTCTACACCCGAGCTATGACTGTAACACTACATTCTGCATCCTCTCTTTTCCTTCTCTATGAACGGTATGCTTTATCTGTGTAGCGTGCAAGAAACAATACTTTTCACTGTATACTAATACGTGTGACAATAATAAATTAAATCAAATCAAATCAAACTTTCAGGGCCAGTGACCCTTCCTACATTTTACTGATGTAAATAATTTATCAGATGGAAACTCGTGAGCAGTTTTGCATTTAAGGACTGACACTGAATTGCTATGTATGAGCTCATGCAATTGGCACTTCCTGATCTGGCCACTTAAATGGTGTCCTGCCATGATTTTGCTACATTTATTTGGAACATGTATTAAGACATTTTTTGAGAGGAGCCACAGACAGAGAAAGAGAGGGGGTGAGAAATTGGGAACAGATCCACTATTAGCAAGCAGAGAATTAAGGCTCGCCTTTATGATCAAACTGAAGAACAAAACCAGGTTTTTGCTGTAGGGTTTTCAATGTGCCTCAGCTGGAATGAAGTCAGGGAAACCTTTTGCTGCAAGTAGGAGGCCATGGCGAATCCAGCATTAGAAATTTCCAACCTCCATTTCTTCAGTAAACCAAAAGGAGAGACTGCATCGCAGGACAATCCGCAGTGACAGTGAAATTATTGGTCTTAAGACCCAAGTGCATGCCACCTCTTCTGTAATCACTTTCCCTTGTCTGTCTGTGTGCGTGTGTGGGGGTGCAGTTGTGAACACATTTAGATGCTGAGGAATAAACATTTATCCTTTTCTTTTAAACTTGTTAGGAAACCTGTTGTTTGTTTGTTCTTGAAACTCACAGCACTTAAGGGGTTAAAAGTTTCACTCTTTTAAAACACTTCTCTCTGTGGTCCAGCGAGAGGTGGAAGAGGGGAGAACCATCCTATCATCCCATCCCACACAGATTTTGGAAGTGATAATATTCCCACCATATCAGAGATTCTGATTCAGTGTTGATAAAGGAACAGTGATGTATTGAAAGGTTCCTTGACTTTGTTGTTTTTACCTTCTCAGCTGGAGGTCGTATGGGCATCATGTGCTGTCAAAATAGCTTTTGTGGGTTGCTACAGCGGATGCTGTAGATCAGAGGTTCCCAGACTGAGGGTCGTGATCCTCAACAGGTCATATCTGGGGCTGTGAGCTCCCCCTCCCCTGAGGTACCAATAGTGACTGTGGAGAGGAGATGACCTTGTCTGGGGACTCTGATGGGATAGTCCTGGATTCTCTGGATTGATACAGCGAAACAGCATGAGAGGGATATTGAGCACAATGTGCTTTTTACTTCAGAAACCACTTTTAGCAGGGAGTTTGAGTGGACCCAGGGTCTTTGTGCACTGACTTGATGCAGACAGAGGCTCGCAAGTATAACTCAGCATGGGAAAAGAGTTCACATGGTCGAGCCAGGAAGATGAGTGGTGACTTTGAACTTTTAATTTTTGCTCCTGTCTGCCTGTTGTACTTGCTCCTTATCCTATAGCAAAGATGTGCAGGTTAGGATGATTGGCCATGGTAAATTGTCCCAAAATATGTAGGTTAGGGTAAATACACAGGGTTATGAGAATAGGGCCTGGGTGGGATGATCTGTTGGAAAGTCGGTGCAGACCTGGTGGGCTGAATGGCCTCCTTCTGCACTATAGCGATTCTATGAACTGTTTCACAGGCACAGGAAACTAGATCAAAATGGAAAAAGGGAAGGGGGATAGGGAAGTTGCGGGTTTGGGGGGGGGGGGTTGCTGGGATGGGGAGATGGTGAGTGGGAAGAGGGGCTGTTGAGTGTGTGTGTAGGGGGACGGGGTTTGACTAACAAAGGAAATTAAGGATGGCATCAAATTAGAAGAAAAGGTGTACGTAAAGGGATATAGATAAGTAAGTGGGCAAAAATTTGGAAGATCGAGTATAATATGGGAAAATGAAAGTTTGTACACTTTGGCAGGAAGAGTAAAATAAACAGAACATTCTTTAAATGGAGGAAGACTGCAGGATACTGTAGTGCAAAGATATCGGAGTATCATCGTACATGAATCACAAAATATTAGCATGCAGATACTGCAAGTAATTGGGAAGATAAATGAAATGTTGACTTTTATTGCAAGGGTAGAAAAGTTGGAAAGTCTTGGTCTTGAGAATTGGTGAGATTACAGCTAGAGAAGCATGTCCAGCTTTTATCTCCTCACTTAACGAGGGATGTACTTGTATTGGAAGCAGTTGAAACAAGGTTCACTTGGCTGATTCCTGGAATGAAGACGTTGGGCCCTATTTTACCATTTTGATTCTAACTGTTGAATCTGGGCGTGATTCAAATCCGACTTGTAAAACTGTTCTCAGGTGCCCCCATAAGCACTCAGCCTGAGAAAAAAGTCACGAGTCTGAATGGGGCTGTGGGTGGGGGTTACTGCGCCCAAAATGCTGCTGCTCCAATCAGAGCCTTCAACTGCACACGCACAGAAAACAAATTTGAAAAACACTCCCCTGCCACATCGGACCCGGGCCGCAAAAAGCGGCCCGGGAGCAATGGCCCCCACAGACATCACCCCACCTCTACAACATAACTGTCCCCATTATACACCCCCCCTGCTACTCAGACCGATTGCGACCCCCTGCCCCACTTCCCCCTCACCGATCGCCCGCAGAGTGGCAGCAGACCCGCTCCTTCCCCCCCCCCCACCGATCGCCTGCAGAGTGGCAGCAGACACCCCACTGCTCCTGCCCTCCCCCCCCACCAGAGAATGATCTAACCTCCCTCCTCCTCCACCCCCCCCCACCAGAGAACGATCGGGCCTCCCTCCGCCTCCCCCCCCCCACCAGAGAACAATCTGGCCCGCCTCTCTCCCCCTTTGCCCCCCAACCAGTGAACTATCTGGCCTCCCTCCTCCTCCCCCCCCACCAGAGAACTATCTGGCCTCCCTCCTCTACCCCCCCCCCCCCCAACCAGAGAATCATCCGGCCCACATCCCCCACCAGAGATACATCTGGCCCTCCTCCTACACCCCCCACCCGAGAACGATTTGGCCTCCCTCCTCCTCCCCTCCCTCCACCAGAGAATGATCTAGCCCGCCCTCCCCCCCCCCCCCACCTCACACTCATTAAATGCATGTAAATGCATTTAAATTGACGTCACGCCCATTTTGGGCGCGGTGCCGATCGTGGCCATTTTCGGGCCTTGGTAAAGGGGGAACCGGCACGGACGTGGGTGCGGATCGCGCTATTCGCCTCACGCCCAACTTTACCAAGTTTTCGTGCCTGAAACGCAATGGTAAAATCGGGCCCATTGTGTTTTGAGGAAAGGGTGAGCAGTTTGGGCCATTATTCTGTGGCATTTATAACAATGAGATTTGATCTGATTGAAAAAATTTAGGATTCTGAGGGGGCTTGACAGGGTCAATGCTTGAGAGGATGTTTTCCCTTGTGGAGGAATCTAGAACTAGAATCTAGAATACAATGGGGATTTAAAGGAGATTAGGAGGAATTTCTTCTTTCAGACGGTTGTTAGTCTATGAAATTAGTCTTTAGAATTCTCTTCCACAGGGAGCAGTGGAGGCACGGTTAGGCTGAGATGAGGCAGATTTCCGATCTACAGAGGAGTCGAGGGTTATGGGGAACAGACAGGAAAGTGAAATTAAGGCCACAATCAGATCAGCAATGCTCTTATTCAATGACAGAACAAACTCAATGGGCTGATTTCTCCTATTGATTATAATCTTACAAAGAGGGATTGCCTTCCGTAAGGAAAGTGGAGACCTATAGGTGTACATAAAATAACATTTTTACAAATTACTTTGAAACTCTGATTTTCATATTCTATGATATATTACCTCCATACTGAATGTTACTATGCTACTTTATTGCTCTTTGGTTTTAACTGGTGGCTGAGTTCACATTATTTTTCAAATGTTAAAATGGAATCACATTGGAAGATAATTTGAAGAGCATTGCTATACATTGTATGTAGTGGAGTCAGTGCATTGAAAGAGCGGTGCCTGGGCATGACCCCTCTACCCCCTAGCGCTGTACTTAACCAGTGGAGTCCGTTCGCCAGGTTCCTGTTTCAGCAGGGGGGGGATATCCTAACATTGGGGTATAATCGAACGGAAAAGACCGCTAATGATGTTAAAAAATTTGGTAATGGGGTTCCCATCGTTGCATGGCGGGAATTATGTTACGACATGGGCGAGTATAATCCAGCGAGGAAATCCCACAGGCATGAAAGCCGTTTTGGGATTCCCACTGGGTTTTCCGCGCGCACCCCCCCCCCCCCCCCATTTGCCATTCCCGCCCACTGAAAACAGGGGCGGAAAATCCTGCCCTTAGTTTTTACATGTACATTGATGACACATCATCACCACCTTTATTGACTCCTCCACTGTTGCTAAATACTCAGGCTGCTAATCTGACATCCAGTACTGAATGATCAGGGATTACCTCCAACTAACTATTTGGAGACTGAAACTATTGTTTTTGGTCCCCAGCTGCAGAATTTGTCTCTCACCCTAGAAACAGTCTGAGATTAAGCCAATCTATTCACATCTTGGTGTTACATTTGATCCTGAGATGAGTTTCTGACCTCAGGTGCATTCCATCACTAAGACTTTAGTTCCTCCACCTCCATAATTTCACCCCACCCTTGTCTCAGTTTATCTGCTACTGAAACTCTCACCCATGCTTTTGTTAGCTCCAGACTTGATTATTCCAAAGCACCCCTGGTTGATGTTCCACACTCTACCCTCTGTATACTTCAGGTCATCCAACACTCTGTTGCCCATGTCTTAACTCCACGGTTCACAAACTGAGGTCTACAAAATCCCAGTGAGACGCCTCCAGGGTTTCGTGGAATCTCCAGCAGCCACGTGACAAAAAGGCAGAATTTTATTTTAAATCTGTATAAATAAAACACAAACTAAAATGCGCACATTAGTCAGCTGAAGAAGCAAAGATTGAGGGTAAAAGGAATGGCCTAAAATCAAAAGAAGCTGTAAATCAAATTTATCAATCAGAGCCCGCCCTCTGTGAGCATCAGCTCACCAGTCAGTCTCTCAGAAGCTAATCAGTAGTAAATGCTCAGAGAGGCAGGGCTCTGATTGGCCAATTTGATTTCTTGTTTTCTCTGTTGCTGGGCAGAATAGTGGCTGAGCGAGTGGAGCAATGGCCTATGTGGTTAAGAAGTGGCAGCTGCAGTGAAGATAAGTACTCTTTCTCAGTAAGATGAATTGTCACTTTGGCAGTGTCAACCACGTCCTGAGAATGCATTGTTTAAAAAATGTAAATCCTGGCAAATAAACTAAATGCTATTTTTGCGGGGGAGGGGGTGGGGTGGGTATCAAAGGGGATTCACGAAGGAGCCTCGACAAGAAATTTATGTGGAGCGGCATTGGGAGGAGATTCATGGGAAGAGGCTTTGAGGATGGTATTTGTGTGGGGGCTTTGGGAGACGACTCACAAGCAGACTTTGGCAGGGGATTAATGGGGATGTTTGGGAGGAGACCCATGGGGTGGAGATTCATGAGGTGGAGCTTTGGCAGTGGATTTGTGTGGAGGTTTGGCAAGGAGATTCATTGGGGGGCTTTAGGAAGAGATTCATGGGAGGGGCCTTGGCAGGGGATTCACTGGGGGCTTTGGGAGGGGATTCATCGAGGGCTTTGGGTGGGGATTCATGGGGGGGATTTAGCAGGGGATTCAATCCATGTCCTGCGATGAAACAGGCCATTCAGCCTAACAAGTCCATGCAAGTGTTTATGCTCCAATTGATCTATAGGATGCTTCATAAAACTATCAGCATAACTCACTATCCCCTTTTCCCTTATCTGCTTTTCTTCACCTTACATGCCACTGATCATCTTAGCTATTACCTGTGATAGCAAATTCCATATTCTCACCAATTCATGAGCAAAAATGTTTCTTCTGCATTCCCTCTTTAAAGCTTTGGTAACTACTTGCGTTGATATCCTCTAGTTTTGCTCTACCCCATAAGTCACCAATGAAGCAGTCCTTTCTAGGGAAAACATGCCAAGCATGCGAGCTCTAATCAAGTAAAGAAGGCTTTGTTGGCTTGGGCATGTGGCTGCCTCCCCAAAGGTACAATATAAAGAGAGGTACCCATGCCAAGAAAACAGCAGGGCACCCATAGCTCTAACTCACGGATGCTGTCAAAAGAAACATGAAAGCCCTCAACATTAATCATGATGAATAGGAAACTTTAGCTGATGACTTATGCAGCTGTGGTCCGGAGTTCGTCACCACAATGTCATGTGTCTTAGAAGCTTTAGAGCAGGCACCAGCCCCACAAATAAGACATTGACTGAGAATATCCCCCACCACTGACAGGGCACAACTTCATGTGTGGCACTCATGGCAGACTCAGCCTTTCCACAATTGGCTCGTTCAGCCATCAAGAGAAGTGCAATCAAATTTCTGCGGCTCATTCCCATATTTTAAATTAATGGAAGGATGCCAATCACAAATGGAAACACTCTCTCTGCCTAAGTGCTATCAAATCCTTTCCTAATTTTGAAGATCTTTATTAGGCCACCGCTCAAGAGAAAAGAGACCCAGTCTGTTCTTCCTTTCAAAGAACAAAGAAAATTACAGCACAGGAGCAGCCCCTTCGGCCCTCCAAGCCTGCACCGACCATGCTGCCCGACTTAACTAAAACCCCCTACCCTTCTGGGGACCAAAAGAACAAAGAAAATTGCAAATTTATATTTCATGATAGGTAAAACCCTGCAGTTCTCACATTATCCTTGTAACTCTTGACTATCACATTGACCATCAGGAGGAGGTCCAGAGGGGAAAGTTACTCCATCTACATCTACAAAATGATGAAGCAGGTTCACCCCAACACCAGCATCTCCTCCAAGGCCACGAGCATCATGAACTCCTTCGTCAACGACATTTTCAAGCGCATCGCAGGCGAGGCTTCCCATCTGGCCCATTACAACAGGCGACAGACCATCAGCTCCCGGGAGATCCACTGCTGCTGCCCAGGGAACTGGAAAAGCATGCCGTGTTGGAGGGGACAAAGGCGATGACCGAGTGCACCAGCTCCAAGTGAAACTGTACAATGCACTAAAAAAAATACACATTGCCCATCGGCAGTGAGAAATGCAGGCAATGGATTGCAATGCCTGGAGATGCCAATTCAGAAGCGCTACAGACACCTTTGAGACTGAGCAACGGGCCAGCATAAATAAGCATGAGAAGGGTAGAACTAATTGCCCCCAGCAGCAACTAGACCTTCACTTGCACCTACTGTGGGAGAATCTACCAGATGCAGATAGACCTGACTAGCCACAAAGGGCCTGCAGCCGATGAGAAGAAAACCTTCTAAAAATCTTCATCTGCAAAGAAATACCAAAAGTTTTAAATTCTATTACTCCAGCATTGTGCTAGCAAGGTTTAGTGTTTTTATAAATTTAATTACAAGTATTTCACCAAATGAAAGCCTTTGGAAAGGTTCGAAAAAACCATTTTAGTGAGGTTTTCATTATGAATTAGTGGACAGTGTTACCATACTGTAGGGTCAAAAGATAAAGTATTAGTGCAGGAATATGAAATTAAAAGAGTTATTTCTCTATAAACTCACAGAAAAGTGTCATTCCAATTAACATAAGCTAAAACCAGCTTACAAAGATGTGATCAGCTTAACACCCTTTACAACAATGTAAATTTGCTGAGAAAGAATACAGCAAAAATCAGCACTATACATTACATCCTCTTACAAGAGCAAGTAAACATAAAGAGCAGCCCTTGGTAACTAAAACTATAATCAGATAGAAGAACCTTAGGTCCCAATTCTCGTTATCTCACTTGAAACCATCCTATAGCTCAGGGAGAACATTGACCAACATGACAATTACCTAGGCCTTGCCCTTAAGAACAGCTCCTGGAAACAAATTACCTAGGCCTTGCCCTTAGGAACAGTTCCTGGAAATGAACTGATACCCCAGTTTTTTTCACCAATTATGGAAATTTAAAAGCAGTGTTCTCATTACAATTAAAGAAACACCTACCTCCATAAAAAAAATTATAAAACCTCCAAATGTACGACAAATATTTGTAGCCAATCAGATAAATTTAGATTTGTTTCATGAATTGAACAAGTCTCACTCAGGGATTAAGGTCATTTTACTTTAATTTTTGATGGATATCCTTTTTGAAATATTATTTGTTAACAATTAGAGTATATCTTAAGATTCCACATTAGAAATGAGAGCTAGCTATTTTCTCACTTCATAGATCTATTTAATGCCCTGAATTATGCTTGCCATTTAAACATTGCATGTTTACTTCTTTTAATAAATGTGTATTTTAAAATTCATATCATCTCACGGTGTTTTGTATTAATAGCTAAAAGAACCCAACTCCATATCCTCTTCTGGTGGGAGATACTTAACTGAGGAGTTTCCACCCAGACCCTTATGATATCTGGGAAAATGACAATCTAGTTAAAACTTATTAAAAATAAAGGACAATCAGGAAGAAGGTAACAATCTCGACAATTTCTAACAGGGAGAGGTTGATCAGACACTGCAGGCCCAGTTGAATGTTCTTGAAATCTGATGCTCGCTATCTGAGGTTGAAGTAGGTTAATCGGTAGGTATGTCTGATCTCAAATAGTCCCTAAAAGGGGCTCGGATTGAAATACACCATGATGCAATGTACAATTATTTTTAATAATCTAAGAGCTCTCCTGTATGGGAGATTTGCAGGCACTCCCCATTTTACGCACAGATTTTCAAGGCAGTACTGCTTTCTAAAATGACACTGGCTGATGTAATTCTTCCTGAGGTTGGTGTCAGCTCTCATTCCATTTAAGCCTTGGCCCCTCACCCGGGAGCAATTTTTATTCAGAAGTATTCTGCACTTTCACTGGTGAATGTGTTTGTGTACTTTGGGCTTAAGATAGTGTTGCCTCGTTTATAATGAACACATTCAAAATTTTCTTGCACAGAGTGCACGAAGGTACCTCTCCCGTTGTTGGGTCAGAGTGCAAGTCTGTATGTTAAATCTGAGTCCTGTGAGTGTTTGATAATATTAGGTGCAAAACATTGAGAAGTATTCAGTTCCCCATCACTAATATTCCGCAATTAGCTGAAATACAACAAAGGTTCTCACTTGCTTGTTTTAATTTTATCACAACATACACTCCAATTCAATATACATACAAGTTTCACCACAAACAAGGATATGCAATGGCTAACACAAATAGTAGGAATATAGTTTGGCCCTGGATGTTTATTTGCATCTTGAAGTCTTAAATGTTTAAATAAGATGTTACCTAATTTGCAGCTCTCAAATTTTAAACAAATCACACAACAGAGACAAGCAGGAGTCAGATAATTCCACGTCATGGAAACTGAAGAGCAGCTGGGTAAGATGCAATTAGAGATAAGACGTGTTCAGACAAGGCTGCATATGTAATTTTAACATCCTGCCACAAATATAAGGAAATATGTTGGCTTCAGCCATTTATCCAAGTTCAAATATCAGTCCAATGTTAGGGCATTTTTCAAATACTTAGGTACTTAAAACAAAAATGCACACCACAAATTGCAGATAGTTCACAGGCTATTATGCTTTATACCAGATAGTTTTCAAATTTTCAAAAGGCAGACTTTTAACGTTGTTGATTTCATGAAGAAAAAAAGAGAAATAACTTGCATTTCTTTTGCACATTTTATGCCCTCAAATTGTCTCAAAGTTCTCCAAAGTCAAAGATTTACTTTTATGGCTATGTGGTTGTGTAGTTAAATATGACAGCCAATTTGCATACAGCAAAATCCTACCAACAACACTGAGATAAATGATTGCCGAATCCTGTGTGATTGAGGATCAAACGTTGACAAGGATACTGGCAGAAATTCCAAGTTCTCTTTCACATAAGTTTAGAGGAGATGTGCGAGGGTGGTAAATGTCTAGAATGCGCTGCCTGGGGAGGTGGTGGGAGCAGGTACGATTGCGACATTTAAGGGGCAGCTAGACGAATACATGAAAAGGACGGGAATGAAAGAATACGGACTCCGTAACTGCATGCAGTTTTAGTTTAGGCAGGCATCATGATTGGCACAGGCTTGGAGGGCCAATCCTGGCCATAGTTTTATGTTCCTGTGCTGTATTTTTCTTTGTTCTTTGTCATGGGATAAGAACATAAGAACATAAGAAATAGGAGCAGGAGTAGGCCATCTGGCCCTTCGAGCCTGCCCCGCCATTCAACAAGATCATGACTGATCTGAAGCGAATCAGTTCCACTTTCCCGCCTGCTCCCCATAACCCCTAATTCCCTTATCGATCAGAAAACTATCTACCTGTGATTTAAACATATTCAACGAGGAAGCCTCCACCACTTCAATGGGCAGAGAATTCCAGAGATTCACTACCCTCTGAGAGAAGAAGTTCCCCCTCAACTCTGTTCTGAACCGGCCCCCCCTTATTTTGAGGCTGTGCCCTCTAGTTCTGGTTTCCCTTCTAAGTGGGATGATCCTGTTCTTATGATGAGCAGGGCCAAACCACCATCTTTCAACATATGAGGTGATGAATAGGAAGTGAAATGAAAAAATCAATCTGTACTGATTCTCAACGCTTAATGGAGACACCAATTTGCATTTGGTAATCATGACAAGTAACTGAACCAGTCAGTAGTACCCTGGTTTGATTCCTAGTTTGTCCTGTTAATTGATCTCATTTAGAATTGTGGCCCTCTTGGAAATGTTTTTGTTTTAATGAACAGTAATTGTAATGAACACAACATAATCTGTGACCCAGAGATAGTGCAGTCAGGAAAAAATTGTAATTTTGTTAAAATGACTCGGGAGTCTGTGATTATTTTTAAGAATGTTTGAAAAGGACTTTTAAGACTTTGCATCAAATGTAAAGGGATCAATTTTTTTTGTATGATAAGAATACTAGTCCAAGTGACCCTTTGACCTGGAGGCAGCACCAACAAGATGGAAGTTAAGATATAAAAAACATTGTGATCAGACACTGAGAAGACAGATAAAAGAATGCTACTGGAGAAAGAAAGAGATCGGCACACAGAAGCAGACACTGTGTGAATGACCTAAAAATGTCTAAAAACCTGGAAGGCTTTGTGTATAGCTTGGAGATGCTAAAGAGCTGGGCGTTTTGCCAGCTGTTTGCCAGAAGTAGCCAAACTGTGAACCGGGGTATTACTGGTTAGTCGGTTAAAAAAGGAATTCATCAGGACCATCAGGACTCAAGGAAGAGAAGGTTCTTGGAAGTGTGCATAGTTGATGATAATCACAGCCATGAAACCCGAAGGTGAAAGCTGTTGTTGGATATGACTCCTGACCGAACCTGCATGAATAAAGAACACCATATTGTGGAACTGTGTAGTACCACTTGCAGGGAGTAATCCAGGGGTTTGTGGTTATGAAAGACGTATCTTTGTTGTATTGAATATGTGAAGTGAAATTTGCCTTTTTATTGGAAGTATCATTTGTCTGTTAATTGATGTTTACTTTGCATTGGTTTTAATCCGGGATCAAGTAAAAGATATAGCATGTGAAATATCGTTGGTAATTTCTTCATTTTGCAGTCCTTTGGCATATTTAGTTACTTTTCATTACATCATGCTAAAATCATTTTTCTCTTGCAATGATTTACATCAGAGTTACTATCCTGTTTTTGTTAGCCAAGGTGCTTTGCAAATTAAAATTGGTCTAAGTGGAAATGCGTTTAATAGGTCTAAAGCATTTTCTTATTTAAGTTCTTTGTAATTAAATCTCTCGAACGGTTCCTCATGACAACAATTAATTTAAAAATTAATGGTCTCTGTAAGTATTTTCAATTCATGTATTTGGGGTACCAATTACCAGGGGTGGGAATGTGGAGTGTTCCCCCCTGCAGAGGCCAGCAGGAGATCACACCAAATCTTCCAGCTCCGACCTCATTAATTTTGCAACCAGCCTGCCAATGTGAGAATTGACCTGTTTATTCCTACTCTCCATTTTCTGCCTAATAACCAAACCTTTATCGACATCAGCATATTACCTCCTATCCCATCCTATTCTCTCATAAAGGCAACAGTAGGCTGTTGATTGCAAAATGTTCAGTACAATTTGCAACTCCTCAGACACCGAAGCAGTCTCAGTCCATAAACAGCAAGAACTGGACAACATTCAGTTTGGGCTGATAAGTGACATGTAACATAAGCATCACACAATTGACTGACAATGAGCATCTCCAACAAAATGGTATTGAATAATCTCCCCTTGACATTCAATGGCAGTAGCAACATTGAATCCCCACCATCAACATCCTGGGGTTATCACTGATCTGAAACTGAACTGGATCCACCCATGTAAATACCGTGGCAACAAGAATAGGTCAGAGCCTTGGAACTCTGCGGTGAGTAACTCACCCCCTAATTCTCCAAAGTCTGTTCACTATCTGCAAGGCACGTCAACAGTGTCATGAAATTCTCTCCACTTACACAAATGGGTGACACTCCAACTACACTCAGGAAGTTCAACATCATCCAGGTCAAAGCAGTCTGCTTGACTGGCACCCCATCCACTGATCGAAACATTCACTCCCTCAACCACCAACTCAGAGTGGCAGCAGTGTGTACTTTCTACAAGGTGGCAGCTCACCAAGGCTCCTTCGCCCGCACATTCCAAACCTGCAACCTCTACCACCTGGAAGGTCAAGGGCAGCAGATGCACAGGAACATCTCCGTCTGGAAGTTCCTGTCCAAGACACAAATCATTCCAACCTGGAACTGTATCGCCGTTCCTTCATTGTATCGGGATCAAAATCCTGGAACGCCCTTCCTAACAGCACTGTGAGTGTACCTACGTCACGTGGAGTGCAGCAGTTTAAAAAGGTGGCTGGTCACCACCTTCCCAAGGTCAGGGTCGGTTACGGATGAACAACAGACCAGAAATTTGATCATTAAAAATAAATTGAAATTGCCCCATTTTCACTTATAAACCAATTACAATGATAGGCCAGGATTTTGCAGCCCCCACCCTCTGGGCGGGATATTATGGTCCCAACAAAGTAAACAGCAGTTTAAATGACCCACCACATCTGCCAGGGATAGACATGCCATGGTAGGGATGTAAAATCCTGGCCATAGTTTTATGGATTAAGTATGTATTAAAATGTTAAAAGATTAGATAGGGTAGATTCAGAAAGAATGTTCCTGATGGTGGGGAGTCCAGAACTAGGGGTCATAGTTTGAGAATTTAGGTAAGGAGAAATTTTTTCACCCAGAGGGTGGTGAATGTGTGGAATTCACTACCACAGAAAGCAGTTGAGGCCAAAACATTGTGTGATTTCAAGACGGAATTAGATATAGCTCTTGGAGCTAAAGGGATCAAGGGATATGGGGGAATGCAGGATCAGGTTATTGAATTTGATAATCAGCCATGATCAAAATGAATGGCGGGGCAAGCTAAAAGTTCCGAATGGCCTATTCCTGCTTCTATTTTCTAATGTTTCTAAGTTGGAATAGTAGAGGCACTGAGTCAAGTGACGTAAAATTCATTATACTTTATTTGAAATTACTCTAGCACGTAGTAGTATGTGCATTACCAGCATTTCTGTTAATCCACAAGTATGATGGTATATCTGGTTATTCCCACAAATATAAAGATCACGGTGATGATTCTGATCAGCGGGGGTAGGGGTCCCGCTGCCACTCTGCAGTCAGGATCGGTGGGGGAAAGAAGGGGGCTAGCAATCAGGGTAGGCTGGGGGAGTTGGGGGTCAGTCGGGGTGGTGGTCAGCCTGCTTGCTGAGTTAGAACTAGGGGCAGGGAGGGAGAGGGGGGGGTTCAGGACTGCCTGGGAGGGTTACTGTTTGGGGGGGGGGGGGGCGGTGAGGCCAGCGTTATGGGACTGGCCAGCGATCGAGCTGGCCAGCGATTGGGTGGTCATCAGTGCAGGGCCACTGTGCAGGCGCCAATCTCGGCACTGACAGATCGGTGCATACGCACTGGCCCGCTCAACCCGCTGATTTCAAGCCTCTCTAGTGGGAATAGCACCCCCCAACCCCCGAAATTTAATGATATACGCTGGTGACCTCTGCAGTGCACAGAGTGTGGGAGATTCTTCACTGAACTCCCACTGAAAAGACCAGCATGAATTACTCCAATTTTAACACTAATTCGAATTTTTTTGGGAGAGTTCCGACCCACGTCTTTTGTCATAGTAATCACCATCATAGTAAGATCCATGCAATACAATAGGCATTCATTGCAAGTGAGGAAAAGACTGCTCGTATATTCACCCATAAAACCTGTATGGATGGATTTGCCCCCAGTGATTTTATAAAACATGCTGTAGCTAACAGATTTTGCAAATGGAACCTTGGCTGTAACTGCGATAATAAAACATTCTATAAATTAATTGTCTTAAAATTACATGGAGTGAAAGGTCAATTGCCAAACTAATGTAATGAAGAGCCTGTTATTCATGGTGTTGCAATTAATCAACTGCAATCTAAAAATACTTGTGTTCTTCAGAAATTAGTTTTGCATGATAGCCCTAAGGTAATAAGGCCGGAATCTTCTGTTCAGCGCCAGAACCTGTGTTCCCAAACCTGATTAGACAAAAAGAAATACACCCTTACCTTCCTCTGATTTTTCAACGCAATCTTCCAATGGAGGACCTTGCATAACTCAGTCAGTGCAGGTAACCGCAGAGGGAGTAGCGGAGAGAATCCGCACAGAGACCATGCCTCCTTTTTATGGCACTAGCTGCCGTATTCTGATAAGTAGACAATTTAAATGTCCCAAAGATTAATTGTAAAGTTATGGAGAGAAGGTAATTGTAAGGGGTAGGGTGAGTAACCTAAGTCGTCAAGAGGTTAGAGTGCGTAAGGGGATAAGGTGGGTGAGGGGCTTGGTGGTAAGCTCCTAAATTCTGTTTGCAAGCAAATCTGTAATAAGCAGTGCAAAGTGCTTCCCATGTGTACACTTAAATCGTCATTTACTCTGAATGTTTCAGGGTTAATGTAGACCATTTGACAGGGAATGGTACAATACAAAGGATACTGATAACTTTTCACTCAAGCAAGTTGTTTCAAACAGCAATCATACATGTTATGGAAATTAAAGGGCTGCATTTTAACTTAGTGTAGAATGGTGTACGTGATTGCTAATCCAGAGATCTAGGGGAATGCTCTGGGGACTTGGGTTCGAATCCCCACCATGGCAAATGGTGAAATTTGAATTCAATAAAAATCTGGTATTAAAAGTCTAATGATGACCGTGAAACCATTGTCGATTGTCAGGAAAACCCATCTGGTTCACTTACGCCCTTTAGGGAAGGAAATCTGCTTACATATGACTCCAGATCCACAGCAATGTTTTTGACTTTTAAATGCCCTCTGGAATGACTTCAGTTCAAGGGCAATGGCCGCAGTTCAAGGCCAATAAATGCTGGACCTACCTGCAAAGCCCACATCCTATGAATGATTTTATTTAAGAAACAGTAACATGGGTAATTAAGCAATGTTTTCTCTCAGGCTCAGGTGTTTTCAAACTCCGGTGGATGTTTAGGCTCAGAATACATAATGAGAATTGTCTTACCTGAACCCCAGAGAAAACATTGCTTGATGGACAACTCTGTCTCTCTGATCTCTGCTGTCAACTCCACCATGCCTATTTACAAATGATGAAGAGTTTTCAAATACTTGAAGTTTCAGCTATTGAAACTTCAATGGGTCTGGGTTACTGACACTTTTATTACCCGGAGTAAAAGATCTTAATTTTTAACATAGTGAAAAGTTATGAATGAATTACTTTTTAAATCACATTCTTACACAACCTATTGTCACTGTCAAATTCATTCGTTCCATACATTATATAATGAGCAAATGTGCATTGAAATGCCACATCCAGGCATGGGAAATGGTGAGGGCTGGGCACGAGGACCTTTTGAACTTATCTTTTCAAAAGTCCCCTCATGTGGACTATGGGTCATGGCATCTCACACTCTGAAAAACTGACCTGACTCCATGAAAATTGTGGAGAAGTGGGTCATTCTGTTCCCACAATGGAGTTGGCCAAGTTAGGAGTGCAGGGTGTAAGCTTTTAGTATAAACCAGCTCACACTCTCAAAAGGCACTTCTGAAAATCAGGAACCCCAGAAATGAGGTTGAGAATTCTAAAACTGGATTCTGAGTCATCCCAACTCGATGAAAATTCAACCCAAAGAATGCATAGTAGTTTTGATACCATAATAAATTCACTTCTACATCACTACAATATTATAAGAAAGTTCCTGTCTCTTGTACCTATTTGAGATACCACAGGGATTAGTGCTGCGACCCCAACTATTCACTATATATATTAAGGATTTAGATGAGGGAACTAAATGTAATATCTTCAAATTTGCAGTTGACACAAAGCTGGGTGGGAGAGTGAGCTGTGAGAATGATGCAGAGATGTTTCAGTGTGATTTGGATAAGTTGCGTGGGTGGAAAAATGAATGGCAGATGCAGTTATCCACTTCAGTAGCAAAAACAGGAAGGCAGATTACTCTCTGAATGGCCATAAATTAGGAGAGGGGAAAGTGCAAACAAGACCTGGGTGTCCTCATACACCAGTCACTGAAGGTAACATGCAGTGCAACGAGCAGTAAAAAAGGCCTTCATAGCAAGAGGATTCGAATATAGGAACAGGGATGATTTGATGCAATTGTACAGGGCTTTGCTGAAGCCACACCTGGAATATTGTGTGCAATATTGGTCTCCTCAACTGAGGAAGGATGTCCTTGCTCTTGAGGGAGTGCAGAGAAGGTTTACCAGAATGATTCCTAGGATGGCAGGACTGACATACGAGGAGAGATTGAGTTGGTTAGGATTGTATTCGCTGGAGTTCAAAACAATGAGGGGGGATCTCATATAAACACATAAAATTCTAACAGGACAATAGGGTAGATGCAAGAAGGATCCAGAACTGGGGGTCACAGTCTGAGAATATAGGGTAGACTGTTTAGGACAGAGATGAGGAGAAACTTCTTCACCCAGAGAACCTGTGGAATTCGCTACCTCAAAGTCATTGAGGCCAAAACATTGTATGTTTTCAGGAAGCAGTTAGGTACAGCACTTGAGGCGAAGGGGATTAAAGAATATGGGGAGAATGTGGGATCAGGCTATTGAGTTGGATGATCAGCCATAATCATAATGAATAGCGGAGCAGGCTCAAAAGGCCTCCTCCTGCTCCTATTTTCAATGTTTCTATTATAAAGGCTGACAGAAACATGCACTATTGGAGTGATCGCAGGTAGGTAACAACCACCCTCATTTGCACTCTGTATCGCAATAAATACATCAATTTTTAGTGTGGAACAGTGCCAAAACATGGGTAATTCATTGTTTGCATATGATGAAAATGCCATTCATAGGAATTCTGCAACTAGTTAAATTTATTGGGAAGGATTCTCCAGCCATTCAAACCAGTGGGATTCTCTGGTCCCACTGCAGTGAATGGAGATTTGGCTGAGTGCCAAGTTCTCCATCCTCTCGGACAGTGGCAGCAGGGCGTGAACAGCCAGAGAATTCCAACCATGGAGCTTTTAAAAATTATGTCAAATTTGTGGAGGTGAATCTGGCCATGGTGGTATCAGTTTAGTCTGTGAGGTGAAAGCTCAGAGTTTCTTCATTCTTTAATTTCATGGAATATAATTGGTAATTATGTGGAACTCATGATGAAATTAAATCAAAAGATGCATATCACTCTATTCAGAAATATTGCCAGCAGTGACTCCCATTCTTAAAGCAAATGAGTGATCTTATTTAATTAACTATTTTCAAACTACTTTATGTCTTTCTTTTGTATTATTTTAAAAATCAGAACATTTTTGCCCCAACACATCATTTGCTGTTTATATGTTTTTCTTTGATCTAATGCTTCTTTCTGAGCTAATTTACCATTGCTCCAACATAAGTAGGTAAGTTCCATAATCATGCTTAATCAGTTGAGGTATTTAAACAAATTAGGCAATCTGTATAAGCTTCTTCAGTGGGTCAAGACACCTCATGTGCACTGTGAGTGATTTGCCAAACACAATGTAAGCTTTTAATCTGTTTTAAATTCCACAGATGGAAGTTCCCTACTTGACGCAGGTGATATAGGTGACGCAGGATTCATGCGGAAGCAAACAAATCCTACACCCAACTATATTCTGAGCTACAGACATCTAAAGATATGTTAAATAATTAGTTGTGTGCCCATCTGAGTGATGGCACAGTGGTTAGCACTGCTGCCTCACAGTGCTAGGGGCATGGTTCAATTCTAGCCTTGGGTCACTGTCTGTGTGGAGTTTGCACATTCTCCCCATGCCTGCATGGGTTTCCTCCGGGTGCTCCGGTTTCCTCCCATAGTCCAAAGATGTGCAGGTTAGGTTGATTGGCCATGCTAAATTGACCTTTAGGGTCAGGGGATTAGCACGGTAAATATGTGGGGTTACGGGAATAGGGCCTGGGTGGGATTGTGGTCGGTGCGGACTCGATGGGCCTCCTTCTGCATTGTAGGGATTCTATGATTCTCTAACCGTCTTACCTCGAGATTTGAAGACTGTGGTTTCTCTTCAAACCAGGAATTGAAGCCACAATCTAAGTTGAGTGCTGAGTCAATGTTATGCCACTGGAGGCCCCATGCTTTCATTGAGACAACAAATTAAGACCCTGTCCGCCCGTTCTCTGACACTATTCAAGAATAATAAATCCTTGTATTATGTTGGCCAATGATTCTTGCTCTCCTAAAGCCACCTGAAATAAATTAACTGGTAAGTCATCCCTTCTCCCCGCAGTTTGTGGGATTGTACTGTGCACAACGTGGCTGCCTCATTTACTAATGCAATAGGAATAGTCCTTCCTTTTTACATGACGTGTTTGATCTGCTTCTAAGAGATGTGGTAAAGTGCAAAATAAATGCGATTTCCTTTCTCAGAAATGTTTTGGAAATCAGGAGCAAAATTGTCAACGTTCAGTTTCAAAAGAGCTGGACTTGCTATGAAATAATTTCACTCAATTATCATTATTAAGTCAACTCTGTAATATGGTGAGTCCATCTTAATTTTTTAAGTACACTACATATCAAAACACTGGGCAGTCATTTCCAGTTTTAAGTATATATATCAGCAGATTTATTCAAATCTAGTCAGAACTGAGCAAAAATGACACATTCTGCATGAATTCCCTAACAGTGATGATGACAGGATTAAGGTAAAAGCCCAATTCATCATGTATTACTCTCAGAGGACCATATTCTTTTGTTTTCCCATTTGTTACTCTCTGTGGATTGCGATCAGTCAAAAGACATCAATCCCAATGACGCACAAGTCACAATCATAGGATACTAGGTCATGAAAAAGTAAATATACTGTAATGAATAGTTTATTGGAATATCCGTTATATTCATTTGTACTGGTAAAAAAATAAATACAGATTCTGGATTAAATGGATTAGACCAATATGGCTTAAGGCTAAGGCAGGAAGGACAGTGTCTGAAAATGAAGAAAGCCGGAACAGATCATAACAATTTCTGTTTCACACCTTATTGTCACATCTCTATCAAAGTGCACACATTTAGCACCAATAACACTTGAGAAACTTGACATTATTTAATCATAAATAGCTAACACTTTGCTTTCTCACCATCTATGATTTCATTCGGTGTTCAGGATTTTACGGCCTTGCTTGTTCCGAAACTGTAAAATCCCACCAGAGGTCAATGGACCTTCTTATGGTCTGCCCCTTTCCCCTTGCCCACTCCAATCCCTATGGTGGACGGGGTGGTAAAATTCTGGCCATTGTATTTTAAGAAAAAAGAGGAAACTAAAATCCACTAACAAGTTATCAGTGCTTTAATTTTGTTGTTAAAAAAGGACAAATAAAACTGGAAGCACTCGAGTGGGGGGGGGGGGGGGGGGGGGATCACCAGAGGCAAAATTCAATAACCTCCAAAAATGAGCACAGGATTGGTGATGTGCAATCAATCTGTGCCCATTGCATCATCTCATGCTGCCTGCTAAACTGTGAACAGTTCTGGTCACTCATTATAAAAATGATAGAAAAGCACAATGCTACAATGATACCAGAACCAAGAGTGCATACCTATATAAGAAAATCACTAATAAATCCAATGAAGAATTTAGGAGTAACCTCTGTACCCAGAGAGTGATCAGAATGTGAAACTTCCTATATCACAGTGAGTAGTTGAGGCGCATAGCCTAGATTCATTCAAATGAAAGCTGAATAGGCACAAGGGAGAAATGAATAGAAGGATATGTTAATGGATTTAGATGAAGAGGGTGGGAGGTGGCTCATCTGAAATGTAACCACCGCCATGGGCCTATTGGTCTCAATGGCCAGTTTCTATGCTGTAAATACTTTAGTCAGCTACTGATTTTTCTTTGGTCATCCCTCAGGACATATAGAGTCAAAGAGGTTTACAGCATGGAAACAGGCCCTTCAGGCCAACTTGTCCATGCTACCCAGTTTTTACCATTAAGCTTGTCCCAATTGCCCACGTTTGACCCATATAAATTCAAATAGTTGTCGCTGAGGTTTTTTTCATAATAACATCCCAATCCCCAATCTTCCCCCGGGGAGTTCCTTTTATGCCTTTCAGGCTTCACAACTGTAGGGCTAAAGCTCAGCAATGCAAACAATGCCAGCGACTTAAAAATAACCAATGCCAAAAAAAAGATTTTTTTTTCTTGGGGCAAGCTACTTGCCTTTACTTATTTCTCAGCTGTGGTCACAATTTACACAGCTCTTCTGAATACGTTTTTGTGCAAATATCGTTTTCAATAAAATCTGTTGCAAAATGTATCCATAATTATACTTATAAAATATATGAATTGATGGGTTATGAACAAATTTAGTTGAAAAAAAGTTACAGTTAAATTATTTACTATATTCAACAGTGAAAAGGTTTTCATGGAAAAACCAAAGGAATCTTTCAAAATTCTCTATTTAAATAAGTAAACCATTTCAGCCCCAAATGACAACCTTACTGCTGAATCTGATACAAAGCACTGACGACATAAGAATTTCTAAACAATACAGTGCCTGTTTTCCTGTCTTTGTAAAATGAAAAAAAAAATGCAGTTAAACCCATATAAGTGAAATGCACATGGGAAGCTAGAGTTACCTGATGCTATCTCATTCATGCTTCATTCTGATTTTCCAGATAGTTTTCCCAATTTGATATTAACTATGCTGATAACAAAAAATTTCCCCTAACAAAAGCAGTCAGTTTCAGACACAGTAACCTATTTTCCCTGAGAATCTACAGTGATTATTCAAAATCTGCAAGAGAAAAGGGGAAAGAACTATGTAGGTTGTGGGGGCAGATCTAGAGGATTTCCACACTTCAGGTCAGATTTTCCAGCCCTGCTTGCCCCAGGGATTGTTCAGTCCTGCCAGAAATCAATGGACTTTTGGCTGGGCCACTGGATCTCCTTTGGAGGGTCCCACCAAGACAGGAGCAGAAAATCCCGGCCTTAGGGTGGGATTTTCCAGCCCTTCCTGCCACGGCATTTTCCAGTCACGTCAAAGTTGACCTGCGCATGGGTTTCCCGGCTGCGGGATGGATGAGACATGCAAAATGCCGTGGACTTTAGTGGGTCCAGAACCCCATCTCTAGTCAATGGCAAGCCACCCCTGCCATAGGAAATTCTTAGCAGATTCACCCACATCTTAAGGACTAAATAGTACCAGAGGAGGCTATTGTGGTCTATCCACCCAGTCCCACTGTCATGGAAATTTCATACCCTGCATACTCAAACAATTTTATCTTGCCAGTTCAGATATTTCTCAGAAATGTATAACAATGAGTTAATGACAAATTATCTCGTACGAAATAATAGACCACAGGCATTATTTTCTTCGTCATATTTCTCTGTATGTATTGTACTTGCTTTTATCTTAAATGAAGGTGGATGTACAATTACTGATCATATAGGGATTGGCTGGAGTAGAGACTGTCAGCATTTAGATAGGCACATTCAATATTCAATCTTACCTCAAATCTGTCAATGAAAACATTTTCTTCCAAGTGTTTTTTCTCAGAATTTAACGATAAACCAAAATTTGTGCAATGAGAACAGCAACAACTGGTCTATACTGGAGATAGTCTCTGTAGATACTTCAGAAACCATACAGAATTTTACCTAATTTTCTCAAGAATAATATTTTTTAACTGTACATACCTGTAGTGCCTCAATGTTAACCACCCCCCCCCCCCCAACACCAGGCCATCTGTCTTTTGTCTTTAAAATTGTTACATTTTGTTGCAATCTCTCACAGCCACACTTTAATATCTAACATATTCTCCCTCTCTTAAGTTCTGAGGAAGAGCCAACATGCTCAGAACATGCTGCCAAATCCATTGAGTTTTCCAGCATCCTCTGCTCTTGTTTCAGATTCCAGCATCTGCGGTATTTTGCTTATTTTAGCATGTACTTAATTGAAGTTGTCATTAAATGTGTAACCCTTGGAGTGAGTGTGCGCAGATGAAACACTAATTTTCCAATGGTGTATTTTCAGAAAAAAAACAAGCAAGTACATAACTGAGCTGTCATTAACAAGTGAAAATGATCAGAGCTTTACTATTTTATGATTCATAATGATTAATGCATACCACTGCCTGATGCCAGACAAATTACATATTTGTTTGCATCCAGCATCTGCAGGACAGAGCATTCAAATACCAGATATAAATGATGTTAGCCCAAATGTATTTTGTATGTTCTAACAATATGCTCCAATATGCTCCTTGCAAGTGCTGCTAGGCCAAGGACCTGGGTTCAATTCCGACTTCAGGTGACTGTGTGGAATTTGCAGGTTCTCCCCATGTCTGCATGGGTTTCCTCCGGGTGCTCCGATTTCCTCCCACACTCCAAAGGTGTGCAGGCTAGGTGGATTGGTCATACTAAATTGACCCTTAATGGCAGGATGATTAACAGGGTAAATACATGAGGTTACGGGAATAGGAAGCAGGGGGACTGCAGAAGGACTTGGACAGGTTAGGAGAGTGGGCAAAGAAGTGGCAGATGGAATACAATA
This sequence comes from Mustelus asterias, assembly GCF_964213995.1. Taxonomy (NCBI): domain Eukaryota; kingdom Metazoa; phylum Chordata; class Chondrichthyes; order Carcharhiniformes; family Triakidae; genus Mustelus; species Mustelus asterias. The sequence goes on along the minus strand of NC_135801.1, from coordinate 128,711,041 downwards.
GAAATCATAGAAACCTACAGTACAGAAAGAGGCCATTCGGCCCATTGAGTCTGCACCGACCACAATCCCACCCAGGCCCTACCCCCATATCCCTACATATTTTACCCACTAATCCCTCTAACCTACGCATCTCAGGACGCTTAGGGGAAATTTTAGCATGGGCAATCAACCTAACCCGCACATCTTTGGACTGTGGGAAGAAACCGGAGCACCTGGAGGAAACCCACGCAGACACGAGGAGAATGTGCAAACTCCACGCAGACACTGACCCAAGCCGGGAATCGAACCCAGGTCCCTGGAGCTGTGAAGCAGCAGTGCTAACCACTGTGCTACCGTGCCGCCCTACAATGTGGAAAAGTGTGAGGTTATGCACTTTGAAAGGAGGAATAGAGGCATAGACTATTTTCTAAATGGGGAAATCCTTTGGAAATCAGAAAGGGACTTGGGAGTCATTATTCAAGATTCCCTTAAGGTTAACGTGCAGGTTCAGAAGGGAGTTAGGAAGGCAAATGCAATGTTAGATTTCATGTCGAGAGGGCTAGAACACAAGAGCAGGAATGTATTTCTGAGGCTGTATAAGGCTCTGATCAGACCCCATTTGAAGTATTCAGAGCAGTTTTGGGCCCCATATTTAAGGAAGGATGTGCTGGCCTTGGAAAGGATCCAGAGGAGGTTCACAAGAATGATCCCTGGAATGAAGAGCTTGTCGTATGAGGAATGGTTGAGGACTCTGGGTCTGTACTCGTTGGGAGTTTAGAAGGATGAGGGGGATCTTATTGAAACTTACAGGATACTGTGAGGCCTGGATAGAATGGATGTGGAGACTAGTAGGAAAAACTAGAACCAGAGGGCACAACCTCAGGCTAAAGGGACGATCCTTTGGAACAGAGATGAGGAAGGATTTCTTCAGCCAGAGAGTGGTGAATCTGTGGAACTCTTTGCTGCAGAAGGCTGTGGAGGCCAGGTCATTGAGTGTCTTTAAGACAGAGATAGATAGGTTCTTGATTAATAAGGGGATCAGGGGTTATGGGGAAAAGGCAAGAGAATGGGGATGAGAAAAATATCAGCCATGATTGAATGGCGGAGCAGACTCGATGGGCCAAGTGGCCTAATTCTGCTCCTATGTCTTACGGTCTTATGGTCTAACTAATGCATCAACTATCTCAGTAGCTGCTTCTTTTATGACCCTAGGATGAAGTCCATCAGGACCCAGGGACTTGTCAGCCTGCAGCTTCAACAATTTACTCAGTACCACTTCTCTGATGATTGTAATTTTCCTGATTTCCTCCCTCCCATCCATTTTCTGATTTATAACTATTTCTAGGATGTCGGTGGTGTGGTAGACAGTGAGGAAGGGTGTCATAGTTTGCAGGAAGACTTAGACAGGTTGCAAAGTTGGGCCGAGAGGTGGCGGATGGAGTTTAATGCGGAGAAGTGTGAGGTAATTCACTTTGGTAGGAATAACAGATGTGTTGAGTATAGGGCTAACGGGAGGACTTTGAATAGTGTGGAGGAGCAGAGGGATCTAGGTGTATGTGTGCATAGATCCCTGAAAGTTGGGAATCAAGTAGATAAGGTTGTTAAGAAGGCATATGGTGTCTTGGCGTTTATTGGTAGGGGGATTGAATTTAGGAGTCGTAGCGTTATGTTGCAACTGTACACAACTCTGGTGCGGCCGCACTTGGAGTACTGTGTGCAGTTCTGGTCCCCACATTACAGGAAGGATGTGGAGGCTTTGGAGAGGGTGCAGAGGAGGTTTACCAGGATGTTGCCTGGTATGGAGGGGAGATCCTATGAGGAGAGGCTGAGGGATTTGGGATTGTTTTCGCTGGAAAGGCGGCGGCTAAGAGGGGATCTTATTGAAACATATAAGATGATTAGAGGTTTAGATAGGGTGGATAGTGATAGCCTTTTTCCTCTGATGGAGAAATCCAGCACGAGGGGGCATGGCTTTAAATTGAGGGGGGGTAGTTATAGAACCGATGTCAGGGGTAGGTTCTTTACCCAGAGGGTGGTGAGGGATTGGAATGCCCTGCCAGCATCAGTTGTAAATGCGCCTAGTTTGGGGGCGTTTAAGAGATCCGTAGATAGGTTCATGGACGAAAAGAAATTGGTTTAGGTTGGAGGGTCACAGTTTTTTTTTTAACTGGTCGGTGCAACATCGTGGGCCGAAGGGCCTGTTCTGCGCTGTAATGTTCTATGTTCTATGTTACTTATATCCTCTATAGTGAAGACCGATGCAAAATACCTGCCTCCATCTTTTTATTTTTTATTATTAAGTCTCCAGACTCACTTCCTATTGGACCAACGCTCACTGTTAACTTTTTTCTTTTTTATATATCCATATAAAAGTGAGAAACAGTCAAGAGCACATTGGAATAGTCCAGTCTTGTTGCAAAAAAGGCATGGATGACAGTTTCAGCAGATAAGCTGAGGGAGCTTAGCAAGCAAACACTTGTGCTTATTGTAATAACACATTATGTTATTCTATATAAAATTCTACAAGAACGACAACTAATATTATCAGAAATTTTAGGAAGAATGAAATGTATTACATGATTCTGAGCATATTGTTAATGGACATTATTAACGCTACTGGTAGAGAACGGTAATATATGACATGCTCCCATGACAAAATCAAACAACTTGAACTAAAATAATTAAAGGGTATAAAATCTGGTAGTAGTACTAAAATGGTACAACTGGCGCAATATAAGCATAATATACACCAACCTTCCAATATACTAAACCCCTGGGATTTTCCAGGGATCGTCTTAATAAATTATCCATAGTGGCTTCCCAGTCTTATGCGTCAGTCACTGAGAAAGAGCCTTGCAACATCAGTTAAATGTTAAAGGAATGCACTCACTTAAAAAGGTAAGTGAATGCAGATGGGACAAAATCTGCTGAAGCGTTTACGAAGATTATAAATATTTCATAGTGTATTGCATCAGCCCTTTCAAAGGCTTTTTGTGCAAAAAGTACCTGGCAAAGTAAACATAAAGTCAGGAAATGGAATCTGGCAATCCAGAGCACCCTCCCCAGAAGACTGGGACCAAAGTACAATAATCTCTGGATGAACCCAGCAGTCAGATGTACAATATTCATAGGACCTAGGAATGAATGTGAAAGAAAACAACACCTTTTAAGGAAACTGCAGAGGCAACACTATGCAACTGTACCTTTTACCTGGTAGATGCTATCAGTATGCACGCACATGTTGTTGACCGTTAACCCGTTCCATATTTACTGCAGGCCCACAGTACGCACACCCTACTCTACAAATCACATATTGTTTATCGTGTGTATTCATGTTTCAACAGGGCACACATTCAAGCTTTGGATTACATCTAACATCCTTGCAAAATGGCTTCTTGTTCAGAAAGAACTTGTATTTATATAGCGTTTTTCAGGACTTTAGGTCATCCCACAGGCCAATAAAGTACTTCTGAAGTGTAGTCATTTGTTGTAATGTAGAGAGGGTTTGCGGTGGTTGTGGACTGCCACTTTAAGGACAGCACAGCAGAAGAGAGTCTGAAGGCATGTAAGGCATGTAGTTGGCATATAGGAACTGGTGCACGGTGGGAGGGGAACTGAGGGGTGTGGGGCTTCCCGCCTCTGTACAGTTTTGCTTATTAATAAATACTCTGTGTTCTTGACGAAGTCTGTAGCATAGATCTTTACATTGGCGATGAGGATAAGATGAATTAAGAGGACACTGCCTGTGGCTGAAACATGTGAGTAGAGGCGTTGACATATTGCCAGATCCTGAGGGCAGACGCAGAGCAAACCTGAATTGGCCGATGCAGTCAGAGGTTTGGAAGTGTATGGAACGAAATAAGAGAAAATAGCCCTCAGAAGCAAGAGCTGTGATTTTGAGTTTAAGGAATATCGAACTTGGGTTGAGGAAAAACAAAGAGAGTTGCTACAAGTTCAATTTTTAAAAGAAGAGCATACAGAAAGCAGTGTTTTAAGTGAGGAAGAAGAAATGCCCCTGGGGGCTGGCAGCTAGAATTGTGTTTTCAAATTTAGAGGGGAGGAATTTAGATAGCAACAAGTACAAAAGCCAAAAGAAAACACGGCTAGCACCAGGAAGCAGTGCTGTAGCTTTAAAAGTTAAAAAAATAAAATAACCTGAGACACCTGCAAAGGGAAGCCAACTGTATCTGAGCAATGGCAGCCTTGTAGGGGAAAAAAGAATTGACACAGTCTTAAAGTGGTAATGCATTTAGATAGGTAATACATTTTATGTGCAAAGTATTTGAAGCAGCAACCAAAGAAACAGAGGGCAATGGATGTGAAAATTGGAGAAGATCCCAGGTAGGGAGTACTTCTCAAAAAAAGTCCATAAGCAACAAAGACCTCAGGGAAGAGACAACACCTTCCCTCAGAGACAGAAATGAAGACCTCAGGAAAGAGAGCAATGAAAGACCCCAGAAAGAGGACAATGAAAAACACTAAATGACCAAAGGAAGGGCAACAAGAGAATTGCAGAATAGAAACAATTCAACACTTCGTCAGAGACAGACCCGACCAACAGTGAAGCCAAAAAGGGTTTAGCTGTGGTGAAGACAGAAGAAATGAAGATTCAATTTGTGAAATGTACATATCCTGTAAGAACACGATGGATTCACCTTGTAAAAAATGCAGAAGTTAAAGACTTCAAAAGAAACTAGAAATAACTGAACATAAAGAGGAATCAGCAAAAAGAATTAAAACTCCAGAGATGACATTCGAACAACAAGGTGAAAAGACTCACAGACAGCAAATTTTTTTTTTAAAGTGGCAAAAATTGACAAAATGAAGTTAAGAAGGAGAATTTAATGAGACAATGGAGAAAGCAACCAAGAAATAAGAATATGTCCGATGATGAACTGAATCAGGAGAATAAGGGCTTGAAGAAGGAAGCTTGGGAATGAGAAAGTAATTGAAGAGGTAAAGAGCATTGAAATTGACAGCAGAATCAGCAATTCAGAGTGAAAGAAACAGACGACATGCCAGAACAAGATTGCCAAAATGGGCACACTTAATACAAAAGCACAAGAATTAATATGATAAAATGATCGATGAAAAAGGAAAGAGAAGGAAAGAGAAGAACCTTTATCACATGACCTAAGTACCAGGAACAGAGTACCACAACTATTCCTTCACACGTGACAGACCAAGATTGTGAAAGGACCATCAAGATATAAAGTTGTGTTGTATTGTGATGATATGTGCCTGCATGCATTATAATGTAAGGTGCTCGATAGAGCAAGGGTCAACATGGGATTGGAGAGTGGCACCGCCCACAGTATGATGAATGTATTCACATGGTCAGAGAACAGTCCAGGAAAAAACTCGGTGAGCAGCATGCCTGCATGGAAGAGCTCTACCCAAGACTTTATTTGGAATTGTGCATAGTTAAAGCCTACCAGTAAAAGTGTTCATGTTTGGTCATACCAGCCTCGAGAACTCATCAATGAGCCTTCACCATAGACATAACTGATGTCTCCGTGGAAGGAAGTGGTAATGAACTAACTGTGCCAGAAGGGGTACCCGTTATTTGCAGTTCTGTTCATGTCGATCCGGTCATCGCAGACTACAGAATTACACTATTCTACAAGAAACAGGAAAATGCTCCAAAGAGTCGATTTATAATTGTCCAACTTGTTGAGTTAGATTTGGGACTGAGTAACTTGGTTATTGAAGGTTGTATATTTCTTTTATTATTCATTCATGGGACATGGGCATCACTGGCTGGCCAGCATTTATTGCCCATCCCTAGTTGCCTGTGAGAAGGTGGTGGTGAGCTGCCTTCTTGAAACACTGCAGTCTACATGCTGTGGGTTGACCACAAAGCCATTAGGGAGGGAATTCCAGGATTTTGACTCCAAGTAACTTAAAGGGGGAGGGATGTGGTGTTGTGGTGATTGTCCCTTTAAGGACAACACTGCAGAAGAGCTGGGGGACAAATTAGGACGAGAGTGGGTGATTCCCCCTGGGGATGGAGCTCTCTCTTCGACAGAAGGCATTCTGAAGGCACGTAGGAGACCTATAGGGACTAGGACAGCCAGGGGGCTGCCGGCCTCTGAATAGTTTTTCCTGATTAATTAAATGCTGCATGTGTTTCTTGAGGATGTTTGTAATATGGTTCTTTACAAGGTTCATAACAGCTCTGCTGTGTGTATGTAAATGAGATTGAAGAAAATGACACTGTTCTGATTACATACTTGCTGTAGCTTCTGTTTGTGTTCAATAGATTTCAGGAAATATATTATGATGAGAAAGAGAGAGTTAGACTGACAGACTTAAGATCAAAGAAAAGTACAGCATAGGAACAGACCCTTCGGCCCTCCAAACCTGTGCCGATCATGATGCCCTAACTAAAAAAAAACCTTCTGGCCTTACTTGGTCCATATCCCTCTATTTCCTCCCTTTTCATGTACCCATCCAGATGCCTTTTAAATGTTGCTCATGTGCCTGCTTCCACCACCTCCTCTGGCAGCACGTTCCAGGCACCCACCACGCTCTGCGTGAAAAACTTCCCCCGCACATCTCCATTAAAGTTTCCCCCTCTCACTTGAACCTCTGCCCCCTTGAGATCAGAAAAAGAGGAAGCATGTAAGAGACTGAGTCAGAGGGAGAGAGATGGATGAAATGGGGTAAGAAAACTAAATAGGATCAGAGAATGGACATGTGATAGAGATGATGGGCTGAATTTTCAACTGCCTGTGGCTGAGGCCAGGTGAGGGTGTGCTGTGAAAACAATGCACTTGAACAGTGCGTCAGCCTTCCAGCTTCTCCATCAAGCACTGGAACTGTCAAAAGGAGAGCAGGGTCTGGGGGGAGATGTGAAACCTGCATACCTCCAATTAACTTTTCATTAAGCTCATTAAAGAGATTGTTAACAGTCCAGAGAAAGACAGAATCAACCCTTCAAAATTAATAATGGGAAGAGCAAATGTTCTGGAACACATTACAGTTGAACGTCCGTCAGGAGCACAGCCCGGAGCCATTAGTTATTGAGGCTGCTGATGAAAAGTCTTTTATAATAAAAAATGAATAATCCAAATGAAGTGGAACAAAGTTGCCATCACTTGAGCAGAGCGGCTTGAGTATGAGAGTAGTGAGTTCTTGTGTGGACAGTCAGCGTGGTTGCTGGCCCTCTGTTTCATCTATTCCATTCCACAAGGCAGTAAGTAACAGCTGTAATTTGCCCTGTCACAAGTACCTGCTGCCAGCTCATGCCCAGTGCCACCAAGGTCACCTAGGGACCAATTACAGCATATCCCTTTAGAAATTGTGTTGTGCCACTGATAAGGGATCAGAAACCCAAAATGATCTAGTTGCTGAGGTTCCTAATTCTGACTGGAAAATGCAGTTCTAGAGGTGTGTGTCTAAGAGAAAGAAAGAGAGAGAGAGAGAGCAGGGATGACAGAGGCAACCTGAATGGAAGAGAGGGGGTGCGAGATGAGGTGACTGTGTACATGAATGAGGGTTTGTCAGTCAGTTCTTTTGCTCATTCTAATTTGATTTGTTTGAATATGAATTTAGAATTGTTGGATGTGGTATAGTTGGCAAGGCTGGCATTTTTATGCTCTTCCCTAGTTGCTCTGGAGAAGGTGGCAATGGGTCTTCCTCTGTGTAATTTTTAACAGAACAGACATAAAATATTCTACTTATAGTAAAATGCTACAATATAAGTAACTTGAACAAAGAGCATTATGTACTGTCATGTGAATTGACTAAGTCAAAGATGGGGAGGAGGTGACTGGTCATTCAGGCTCACCAACTGTGGTCTGGACGGCCACAGCACAGCTGCAGCATTTATTTGGCTCTTCAAAGAAGAAATATTGGTTAATAAAATGCGCAATTCTGACAGATTTGTTCACCTAACACATCCACTGGGAACAGTTTCTCTTAAGTTGCTGGACAGAATATAAAAGTCCCCTGTCAGCATATGTTTTGGGATTTGAAAATGACTAAATCCCAATGGGAAATTACTCAACCGGCAGAATTTTTTCTGGTTCAGGCGAGTAGAGCAGTGTGCAGCTCACCGGCTGCGCAGTTGGCTTTTCTCACCGTACAGTCCAGCACTTAGAAGAAAAAAATCCTGGAGGCTTGTCCCTCACTATCACACCAGCAGGGCGGGTTGTAAAAGAGCCGGCAACATCAGCTTAGCAGACTATATAGCACTTGCTATATAGAAGAATACCATGCTCCACTTTTTCTCCTCTGGTGCAATGATTGATAGAGAAGTGATGGAGGAGGATTGAATTATTTGCAATTATTCAAGACCAACACGCAATATTAGTCTCAAATTATATTTCCAATTAGTAGAAAGGGGTTATTTACACCTTCAGTGCAAGGCCATTGCAGGCATTTTGGGCCAGGAGTTCCCACTCCAACACAGGGTCGAATCATGTCAAGTGAGTTTTAGAAATGACAGGATACCTGTCATCATTCCTGCCGCAGACAACTTTCATGGTGTGGTGAAGCGGCAGACTATGAGCCTACATCCAGTTGTCTCACTGTTGATGGCTCCATTGCAAAACTAGGCATTTCAGACTCTCAGCAATTTTCATGGATTCGGGCAGGCTTTTGAAGGTGATGTGGTTCACACCAGCTCAGAGACGTCATGAAATGTGCCTGAACCATGATTTAGAGTCAGGAACCCTATGAAAGTTAAGTTCTAAATGTGTTTCCAACTTTACATGGCATAATAAATTTCTATATATCAAGTTATATACATTTTTAATAAAGTGATTGATGATAAGGCGTTGTTTTGAAAAGGAGGCGATCATTAAATTGAACAGCATAGAACACAAGAAGGAGTTTTCAGATGCATTAGAGTACATTACCCACTAGATAAGAGGTATTCTACCTTCACAATAGTGGAATTCAGGTTTGACCATCCCCATTGATTACATGTAGTTCAGCTCAATCATCCGTTTCGCTGTTTCACAGCTTTGACAGTTCTGAAGGTACTGTTAACACAGTTGTTCAATGGGATTGTATTATGAATGCTTGGCTGATGTCCTGAACCAGTAATGAGACAGAATTGAATTGAGGTGATAAGGATCCTGCCAGCAGACCCAGAAGGGGTCCCTGAATGGATAGGAAGGGGCTGGCCATTCGCGATCACACAGTGGCCGGTCAATTTGGGGAAGTGATGCAAAGAGCCCATCCAACTATGTGGCTGGAACGGACCCTTTTGTAGTTTTGACCTCTCCAGTCATGGTGTCTTTGTTTCCTGCAGACACTTGCCTTGGTGCTGCCTCTCCACCACTCATATGTGCAATAAATTTGAGGTTTACTGGGTTTTGTTTTAACCCTTTTATCAGCTGCTGACCCTGGATTTAAACTGTCAACGTATGCCCCTCAGAAGTTTCATCAGGCCCTTCCCCTCCAATCTATGCCCCTCAGAAAGTAACACCGTGAACTCCTTCTGCCCCTCTCTGGAAGACTGCTACAAAATGGCTGACCTTTCTCCTTGGCGAGACATCTCACTTCAAACTGCCAGCTTTCATTGGCCAGGGATGTAATGTCCATGATTCTAGCTCACAACTGCACGAAAAAACTGTGTTTGATAGTGATTATCAATGTTCAGGTGATACTTCAATACCTGATTAGAAGTTTTAACTGGCTTCCTGCTGCATTCATGCAGATTTGTTGCCTTGTTGCTATTCCCTGCTCATTCATCTTCAACCTTCATCGGTTTCTCGGATTACATGTAGCTAGCTCCCATTTGATTCTATGGCCCCTCCTGCCACAAATCACATTTCAGTGGACTACATTAAATCCTGTCTATAAATTCAGTTCAATAGGGTTTGTTTATATTGATGTGCAATGGTAACTCATTATGAATATTTGGATGATTTCCAATCACATTCAATTCAGCAGGGAATGTTTACAGTTTGGTAACATTTACAGATTTATGAGGCGTTAAGAGGATTTTTTCTTTAACATTAATATTGAAGTAGCGTTTGTTTATTTTGACAGATTTCTGGACTTCTCAAAGATTTTCCAATGCTATCATAGGACTCATGAGTTCTGCATATAGTGGATAATGGGTGAGTGGATATCAGGGTAAGTGAGATAAGGGGAACATGAGGATGAGGGAGGAGGTGAGGGTGAAGGAAAGGTAAGGGGGAGGGGAGTTACAGGGGGCTAAGGATGAGGAGGCCTCACACTCATCTGCAGAACTGAGCTGAATCCTCAAATGATGAAGGTGGACTTTCAATTTGGCCACCTTGACATCAGCCAGCCTCCGATCTCCACCTTGGGCCTGCTGCAAGAGAACATAAGAACATAAGAAATAGGAGCAGGAGTAGGCCATCTAGCCCCTCGAGCCTGCCCCACCATTCAATAAGATCATGGCTGATCTGAAGTAGATCAGTTCCACTTACCCGCCTGATCCCTATAACCCCTAATTCCCTTACCGATTAGGAATCCATCTATCCGTGATTTAAACATATTCAACGAGGTAGCCTCCACCACTTCAGTGGGCAGAGAATTCCAGAGATTCACCACCCTCTGGGAGAAGAAGTTCCTCCTCAACTCTGTCCTAAACTGACCCCCCCAGTCAGGAAGTAGGGTTGTGACATTAGGAAATCCCCTGAACCTTGATTCCTGCATCCAAGATGAAAATCCGGCTACTTGTTTCACTGTTTTCAACTGGATGCAAATCAAGTGGGTTCTACAATGGTGAGTGAATCTGCTCATCCAGATTACCAGTCGATGGTGTGCATGTGAAAATCCAACCCAGACTTCTGCACTTAGATTTCCAGTGGCAAAATAAGTGTTCTTCTCACTTTGTTGCTCTGTTTAACTCTTCTGTACACAGTCTGGAAAGAGATGGCAGGTCCTCTATTTCCTTTATTCTATTTTTTAAATTTCAAGCAGTGCTGGATTGGGCAGGTATGAGACAATAATAGTACGCTGACATAATGAAGTAAATTGCAATTACGTTGGCAGGCAGCAATTAAAATCACCCCACAGACTGCCAATTTAACCTGCTCTCCCGTATATACGAGAAAAATTCCTGCATGGAAATAATGGAGTCATCCTTTAAATGTGCACTTTGGATTCTGATGGCTCATCAAAACACAATTGTTATTCCATCCAGTGGTACATGCATGGAAGCCATCCATTGTGGCCATGCCCACTTGGCCAACCTTCTGCAAACAAAAGCTGGCACCAGAAGAAACAAGTAAATTTAACTTTTATTTACTGTCCATGTGCGACTTAGAGAAGTGAGACTGCAGGCAAAACAATGCAATGTCAGAAGTATGCATCATATGTTGACCTAGTTTCACATTTCCGGCCTTATGCTACTGCCTCAAAATATCCACATGAAACCACAAGACCCTTCAGAACCCCTTCCTTCCCCACACATGTTCCTTTAATCTCATCCCAATACGTGTGGAGAGTTGCGAAACAGATCAACTTTAACTGCTCCCACTAGGTGAGGAACAGGCAGTGTGTGTTGGCTGCTCATTTTGTACGCAATATCATTTACTTTTCATCACAGTCAATTTTCTACCACAAATACAGTTCAGCAACAGGCAACAAATTTTCCAAATCCAGGCTTGCAGCAAACCGGATAGCTCACCATGAACAAGAAATTGGAAAATCTATCCCGAAAAGAAAACTCCCCCTCGTTTACAAAGAACTACAGCCTACGTTGCTGAAGTGGAGAAATGCAGTTTAGAACTTTCATTATTTCCACTGCAGGCAGAACATCGTGTCTAACTTCTCAAAGTGCATTCTGGGAATAATTATTCTGCTGTGCTCTGTGTACATTTTGTTTGATTAACTGGAAGGGACAGTTTCAGGTCATGGTAAAACTGTCGGAGAATTTTTGAGCAAAAAATAAATTCTCAGCTGATTTAGAGTTTTATCTCTGTGGTCACAGCTTAGAATACACTGCATGGAAGACAAGCAAGCACCTTTGTGCTAATGAGGGGAAAAACAATACAAGCTGTCTTCAATCTTTTTTGAAGAACCATGCAACATAAGAGGTACAAACTGCGTGGTCTGATGCTACAGCCTTTTCTTCTTAATAAACATAGAAATCATAGAAACCCTACAGTGCAGAAGGAGGCCATTCGGCCCATCGAGTCTGCACCGACCACAATCCCACCCAGGCCCTACCCCCACATATTTACCCACTAACCTTCTAACCTACACATCCCAGGACTCTAAGGGGCAATTTTTAACCTGGCCAATCAACCTAACCCGCACATCTTTGGACTGTGGGAGGAAACCGGAGCACCCGGAGGAAACCCACGCAGACACGAGGAGAATGTGCAAACTCCACACAGACAGTGACCCGAGCCGGGAATCGAACCCGGGACCCTGGAGCTGTGAAACAGCAGTGCTAACCACTGTGCTACCGTGCCGCCCAGTGTTGATCCAGTGTTGTCCATAAAATCTGATACCTATGTCCTGCCAGATCACTGACATGTTCCTTGGTGGCAATCAATGGTCTCTTTTTTTGGAAAATTACTTCATCAAAATCTCAGACAATAATGGGTTCTAATTTCCTCCTTTTATTAACGTTAATTTTTAAAAAGCCATTGTGGTTATAAAATTGGCTTCTTCTTTATGATGATTTTATCTTGCTTTGTTAACGAAACAAGAAAATATACCTCTATATTTTTAATCAAAAAGGATACAATACAAGGAGCATTGTCCTCAAGTTTATGAATTTTTAAAACTGCAATTGCAAAAATGAAATGATTATAAATTGTTTTTGCAGTTTATTTGAAAATGCTAAGTACATTTTTAAAGTTAAAATAGGTTTCCACGTGCTGAAATAGTTAAGGGAGTCTCAATGACTGAGGTCCTGGAAATTAATATTTGACATTAAAAGGAAACTTATGGAATGATGCCTGATTTTATCCATTTTTAATTGAGCTATTTAATTGTGCGTCATTTCTGCCTGATACAAATGAGAAAAAACCTTTTGCGTTTGCGATACTTGTAGCCTTTCAACATCTTTAACCGTTAGATGTCTAGGAAAGATATCAAGGTATGAATCAGTAACCACAGCGCTGTTTTGCAATATCACAAGCTGTAATTTCCACATACACTGAATTAAATTTATATTTAATGAGGACTCTGAACTCAGGAGAGTAATGCTCCCGCTCTTGAGGACATTTAAACAGAGAACAATGGAATTCCAGCCACCTAAAGCAATGGATACTCACATTGTGGTGGATGCTTTAAGTTGTCACAGATCTACATCTAAATCTAAATGCACAGAGCCAGACTCATGTTGCCTTACACTGTAGTATTATGGATTACCAGCCTCCAAAAGTTTTGATTTGGAGCAACCACAAGCGCTAGGGAAAAATAGTCCCTGCCTTTTGTTCTTTTATTGCCTATAAATCAAAAGGAAGCACATGTTTTGTGACATAAGGCAATTCTCTGTGAAGGTACATCGGCTTCAGCTTCAGACTAGGTCCTAGTTTTATTACCATTACCGACTGCAGTATTTTCCAAGGTCAAAGCAACAGTTTTTGCCTTCCTTCTGTGTCTTGACAATCGAGTAGCTTTAAGAACCCATTGTGTGGATTGGGGCGAGACACACATGTGGGTCAAATTGGTTAGGGGGTAACAAGTTCCCTTCCTTGAACATGATTAGAAAATCAATTGAGTTTTTACAATGGTACAGCAGATGCCAGCCCAGGAATGACCAATTTCACAATGTGGTGGGATTAAATCCAAGGGGCTAGATTTTTGCTTCCAAGGCTACCCAAGATGGTTAGTTCAAGTCAGCAAATTCCTGCACGTGCATAGTTAAAATGTACCCTAAATGTTGGAATTCCCAATGTGGAGAATGTATATGGCATACAGCCACTGCCCCCGGATACAAATTAGGGATGGCCACAGGGGCTGCCATGTGCTAAAGCAGGCTGTTTAATAGGCCCACCTCAGTTCTCTGGGACCTTGTTCCAATTGTTTTGTTAAATACTAGTCACTCTAGCCCTCACCCTTCATGCCCCATCATTTTCTACACACTCCTCATGCTCCATTTCTGTTGACTCATGCCCTGCAGCTCACTCCCATGCCAACTCATGCTCTTCCGCCCATCTCTATGGCCCTTTATAGCCCAACACAAAATTTAAATGCAACTCATTCCCCCCACCCATCACACTTTGCCCTTGCACTATCAATGCCAACTCACTCACTATCTGCCCATGGAGTCATGTGGAGAAGAAATAAAATGAATGTCTAAATATTTATTACACCCTTCACTATAAAAAATGTTCCATTCAGGAAAGCCCATTCAAACTATTGTAAGTGCAAGAACAGATTTTTTTCAACTCTCACTAATGCAGGTAAGCTGATTTTCATCATTTTTTTAGAGAGAGAAGTCAATTCTAATAACTCCACAGCTTGAGTTTCTCCAACTCTCACTGACACAGGAAGGCTATCTTATTTTTATTATTTAAAGGTTCAGATTTACCTTGACAAGTTGACAGTCATATATACTTTATCTGCCTCTCAAGCCCATCTCCTTCAGAAATGTAGCCTCCCACACTATAAGGCCCTTGCGTAGTGAAAACGGGTTCCATTTAAACTCAGCCTGCCCCACTTCCTCTACCTGCAAAAATTAGATCTGTTGGAAATTGTGGCAGGACTTCTGGATTCAGTCCACTCTGCCATTTTTAAAGGTCTGCTGAGCCTCCACAACATCATGGAAATGTAACCCGTGGTCACTGGGTCCAGGACCATAAACACTGCACTACCACTAAAGGAGAACAATAATATGGGAATGCAGACATTGGCTATAGTGTGAGTTATCCCTCTCTCTTCCCTTTTATGTACCCACAGAAGGATTGAAATATATGCAATACTTTCCTTCATCCAAAATAAACATAACGGCCAGGAATTCCCACAGCGGAGGCAGCAAGGCATTTAAATCTCCACTGACTTCAGTAGGAAAATCCTGCCAGCAGGAGAGAATGGAAAATCCCACTCAACATTTCAGCTCAATTCATCATCTAAGATGCACATTGCTTTTGTATTGAAATACTGTCCATGTCAACGTTTTGGGAACAACTCTGTTTTCCATAGTTCTGTGGACAGAAAAAATTGCAAAATATCATAGAACATAGAACAGTACAGGCCCTTCAGCCCACAATGTTGTGCCGAACCTTTTCCGAAACCAAGATGTTGTTTTATTTTTAGACATTGTTTGAATATTTGAGGTAAGATACTTTTTATTGCGAGTAATGGTATTCCAACAGCAAAATGAATCAATTATTGAAATGTAAAATTCATACTATGAGGTATGATTGAGATAGGCTAGCACATTTTCTGGTTCCCCCTACCCATTAATGTTGACATGAATGAATAATTAGAGCTTGATAAAATGGCTGATAAACAGTGGGACTATCATACTCGATATAGAAAAGTTGGCATAACAACAAAAGCAAATAGGAATAGATACACTAAAATATCTATACTTGAATCATATTCTCCCAATTCATGCGCCATCCATGACCAGGATGACTGTTTAAAAATAAAAGCAAATTACTGCAGATACTAGAATCTGAAACAAAAACAGAAAATGCTGGAAAATCTCAGTAGGTCTGACAGTATCTATGGAGAGAGAACTTAGCTAATGATTCAAGGCTGGATGCCCCTTCATCAGAGCTAGAGAGAGCTGGAAATAGGATGGGATTTAAACTGTTGTGGCAGAGAGGAGGTGGGTGTGATGGAGCAGTAGGGTCTAGATAGAGGACCAGCAATAGATAGAGACTAGGGAGAGATTGACAAAGATGTCCTGGACAAAAAGACATGTAAATGGTGGTAATCATGGCTAAGAAAGCAGCTGATAGCAGCATATTAAGAGATTAGAATGTGTAATTGGCAGAACAAAGGTAAGCAGTGTGACAAAGGACAACTTGAGACATGTAACAGTGGGGTGCGATGGGGGGAGAG